>NC_064418.1:47122500-47722500 GCF_023375975.1 Astyanax mexicanus | reverse complement strand
CATAGAAAAGTTATATAAATAACAAATAATGAATGGATGGATGGATGTATGGATGAATGGATGCTTTATTGTACACAGAAGTTTCAAAAGAATATACAAATAAAGATAACAATACAATAAAATATAAAAGTATTAAAGACAATGTTTACCAATTACTGTGCATTGACAGAAGATGACTGTCAGCCATACAGACAGTGCAAGAATGCAGTGCAAATTTGCAAAGATGTAAACAGTGAACAATAAACAAAAAATGAAAAAATGTAGTGCAGAATGGAGTAAAATAAAAATAGGGGATCTAGGTGGGTGTGTCTGCAGAGATGGAGGTACTGAAGTGACCAGATTAAAAAAGTATTACAGAGGGTGGACAATACGGCCCAAAAATAATACAATCATAATATTTGAGGGTGTGTTTGTGAAAACTGTATTCTTGGCTGTATGAAGAAACACTGAGAAATATATTAACTTCAGGAATATACTACTGTTAAAAAATAAATGTTAAAGTTCCACGTAAGTTCAGTAGAAACAATAACAGTGACTTATTTCTGAATTTGTACTTGCATAAAATAATGTATTGTTATAACCTGCAGCGCCTCTTCTGAGCTCAGGGGGCTGGGCTTACCTGAATACAGGTGGGCTAAACTACTGTCTTCAGCCACTCCAACCACTCCTACAGTCCAGGAGGGGGCGCTGTGTGTAGCAGTGTGGACCTGCACCTCCTGTAGAGTGAAGGAAGCAGAAGATCAGAGCTGATTTATAGCGAGACTGCCCACTTCTCCACCTATCTTCCCTGTCATAGCAGTGAACGATATGAACCGCTAGAGGGAGCCTGCGAGTGAGACCTTAATGAATTGGAGTGAATGGAAATAAATGACTAAAACTAAATAAAAATTAAAATAGTGTCTTATTAAATAGCGCAAAATGTAGATTTATGTATTTTAGCTGTTGTAACAATAAATCGTATACTGTTGGAAAGCCTGTTAGGTCAGAGTAACGTTTATTAGTGTCATTTTCTGACCTCGAGCTAAATTCGAAAATAGAAAATTTGGTACAAACTTGCAGATGGAGCTTTCTATTTTTGCATTTAGCCTAAAACAGTCAGAAAATGCCATTAATAATCGTTACACTGACCCAGTTAGTTTCCCTTTTTTATTGAATAAAGTTTTAGAATTAAATAATATAAAACATAAAGTATTAAACAGTGATTTTCTCCCAACAAGTAGGTATAAGTTGTGAAACAAATTGACAAAATCTTATGTTTGTCCTTTTCTTACAACCCTACCTAAACATACAGTTAATTGTTTTCATGGGCTCAACCCACAAATGCATGTTCTTTACAAATGTGACACAGATTAAAAGGAAAATTAACAGATTTTGCAGCGGTATACGATTTATTGCCAAGAAGCATTGATACAACAAATAAATAATAATCAACGAAACACATATCTCCTTACTTTTTGGTTTTACGTTTAGTTGTCCAGGATATTCATTTTATTTTAGAAAGTATAATGAAGTATTTTGCAAAAAAAGTCTTATAACAACTAGAGTCTAAGAGCTTTAAACAATTGATTCAGTACTAAAACATGTTTTTTTGTTGAGAACATTAGAAACAAATGTACATCTCATTTTGCTCCATAGGAACCCATTCATTCTGGACTCTCTCGTAGCGCCCTCTAGCGGTTGATAACTAACACTGCACAGAGTCTGCAGTGAGTAATCTCCGCTCTATAGAAGAAGATCTTTGGGAAGATCCGCTGTGGTCAGCAGGCCACGCCCCCCGCTGTTGGTGTACACAGTGGTGCTGGAGGAGAGGAAGAGGAGCTGCTGGGATGAAGGTAAGATACTGTTTAATAGCTGTGGACTCTTTTATTACACCAGCAGAGAAATACTGGGAGTAGAAGAACATGGAGAACCAGATCAGGAGAACCTATATCCTCTCCTGCTTCCCCAGAACCACAGATCCTGGATCTGTTGTGTTTGTGGTTTAACTCTGATTATAATTATTAGGTGTAAAGTGTTTAAACATACAGGTGGTTTTACAGTGTTGGTGTTGGTTTTGTGGTTTTGTTGGTGGGTCTTCTGATTTCTTCTGTTTATAAATCACTGTATAATCACTGCTTCAGACCTCAATTTAACATACACAAATCATAATCACAGTAAAAATAAGCATTAACAGTAAAATAGTGTAACATTAATAGTAGTTATTGCACTAGCCATCGCATTATTATTATTATTATTCTTAGTAGTAGTATTAGTATTAGTAGTAGTAATAATAAAAATAGTAGTAGTATTAATAGTATTGTTATAGGATACTACTAAAAAGCTTATTATTAGTAGTATTAGTAGTATTAATAGTAGTAGTAGCAGTAGCAATAGTAGCAGTATAATAGTAGTAGTAATACTAATAGTAGTAATAATAGTAGAAGTAGTAGTAAAAGTAGTAGTATCAATAATAGTAGTAGTAGTGGCAGTAGTAATAGTAGTAGTATTATTAGTAGTACTATTAATTGTAGTAGTAGTTATACTAGTATTAATAGTAGAAGTGATAATAGTATCAATAATAGTAGTAGTAGTGGCAGTAGTAATATTATTAGTAATACTATTAATAGTAGTAGTTATAATAGTAGGATTTTTAGTAAAAGTGACAGTAGTAATATTAATAATTGTAGTAACATTGGTAGTAGTATTAGTAATAATACTAATAAAACCTTTACTTGGAGAGCAATTTTTAAAAAGCTCAATTTTAAGATGGCCCAAACGCACACAAAAAAAAAGTTAAATATCCAGATTTCTGTAGATGGGGTTATAGTCTTGGTCAAACACCCACCAATGCGTGGAGCTCTTAGCCTCTGCTGTGGTTTGTGTAGAGGCTTATTTTACAGATTACTGTTACGTTCAATACGTTTAATAGAATTTTCCTCTTTTCTTTTCCAGAAAATAAAATGATCTGTTAAAATTACTACCACGATGACTGTCAGACTCTTGAAACTCAGGAGAGATTAATGCTTAAGAATGGAGTCCAGCAGCAGAAGCTCTGGTGCTCAGGAAATTTCCAAGAAGACCAAAAAGAAAAGTCACAATGGTGCAGACTGTGGGAAGAGTTTCACTCAGCAGAGTAATCTAGAAGACCACCAGCAAGCTCACAACACTGATTTCAAAGACCACCAGAGCGTTCACACGCAGGAGAAACCGTTTCAGTGCTCGGTGTGTGGGAAACGGTTTTCTCGGCGGAATTATCTACAAATTCACGAGCGCATTCACACTGGAGAGAAACCGTATCAGTGCTCAGTGTGTGGAAAGGGTTTTATTCGGCAGAGTTACTTACAGACGCACCAGCTCATCCACTCGGGACAGCTTCCCTTTCGATGCTCGGTCTGCGGAAAGACGTGTAGCGAAAAGAGCAATCTCAAAAAACACGAACGCGTTCACTTTGCTGAGAAACCGTATCGCTGTTCAGACTGTGGGCGGTGTTTTCGGATTCGGGATACTCTCAGAAAACACCAGCTCCTTCACACCGACGTGAAACCGTTCCAATGTTCCGAGTGTGGAAAGAGTTTCCACCAGCGCAGTACCCTCAAAACTCACCAGAACATTCACGCCGAAGAGAAACCGTATCAGTGCTCCGAGTGTGGAAAGAGATTCACTGTAAAGAGTTATCTCCAGCAGCACCTCCACGTTCACTCTGCAGGTAAACTCCACCACTGCTCAGACTGTGGGCGTAGTTTTACTCTGAAGAGCCATCTCCAGAGACACCAGCGTGTTCACACTGGAGAGAAACCGTATCAGTGCCCAGACTGTGGGAAGAGCTTCAGTGATGAAAGTACTCTTAAGAAACATCAGTACATTCACACTGGAGAGAAACCGTTTCAGTGCTTGGAGTGTGGGCGAAGCTTTACTCAACAGGGTCATCTTCAAGAACATCAGCGCATTCACACCGGAGAGAAACCGTATTACTGCTCAGGCTGCGGCACGAGCTTTAGGCATTTAAATTCTTTTAGGCGTCACAAGTGCAAGGAACGGGAAACACCAGAGACAGCAGAGGACAACCCATAACTAGTGGTGTAATTGATTACGGATCATCCTTGATCACCCCTACAGTGGGAACACCATTAAACCATGGATTTTTCATCAAAGTGAAACGTCACACATCAGAGTGAAATGCTGTTTTAATGTTGCTGATAGGCCAAAATTTATGGGTAAAGTAATAATTCCCTTAATCTGGATGCAGAGCTTTAATGAAAACACATAGACTAAAGGCAAATTTATAATGTTACTTACAGCATCAAACTTATGGTATAGCTTATGCATTATAGCGTGACATGCACCTGCATAGCGTCCTCTCGCTGGATATTTATGGGCTATGACGTAGGTTTGACGTATAAGTATTAATTGGCCTTTAGCAGTGAATTATTTCAGAAGCCACACAAAAGATTGGTTTACTATCAACGTATCGTACAATGTATGGACATAACTTAAAAAATGTGCAATTTTGCTAACCTCTATAATGTTATTTATTAAGGTATTTACATCTTTTCATATTAAAAAACATCTCCCAGATCTCTTTAAATGGGTATAATTGCATTATTATCAGTTGTATTATCATTATAGCAGTGTAATAAAATGGTCTTAAAATGCCAATAATGTTGTTTATCACAATTAAGGTAATTTCTTGGACTACCTATCATTTAAAAATCATAAAAAATGTATCGTCACATGTATCTTTGGTCTGAACCAAACTAGCAGGCATAAAAGCTGCTGTGAATTTTTGAACCAAAGAACTAAAATTTGGTCCAACCAAGATGCCTTCCCTGTATTAATATCAATACTATAAACAAAAGTACTAATATAAGACACTTTATTATAAATTTGTAAATAACATTTTATGCTTTTTTATCAATCAATGCATTTCCTTTGACCATGATTGACAGTAATTAATAAAATGTTGTTGCTGGATGTTTTTGTCTGCTCTTTTTCAACAGGAATATTAATCCAGATTATATAACAATAGTGGAGAGAGACAAAGTCCAAACTGCTCGAGGTCTAGTGTGAAGTTTCCACCAATCAGTGATGGTTTGGGGAGACATGTCATCTGCTGGTGTTGATCCACTGTGTTTTATTATCAAGTCTAAAGTTATTGCAGTTTTGTTTTCCTACAAAATCTTACAGCACTCTTCCGTCTGCTGACTGCAACTTTTTTGGAGATGCGGATTTCATTTTCCAGCAGGACTTGGCACACTGCCCACATTGTCAAACATACCAATTGCTCTTATATAATATTATACATTTTGGAGAAACTGATTTTTGGGGTTTTCATTGGCTGTAAGTCATAAATAATCATAATCAACGCTTCAATCAAATAAATAAACGCTTAAAACAAATCACTCTGTGTGTAATAAAACTGTATAATATATAAGAGTTTCACATTTTAAACTGTATTATTGAAATAAAGTTACTTTTCAATTATATTAGAATTATTTGAGATGCACTAGTATTTTATTATTTAGTACTTACACATGGGGGCGTGGCTTGTCGGAATACGGGTGGGATTTAAACCCCGCCCCATCGGCGCTCCGCCCCGCGCGGCGAAACTGCTGATCGGAAAGTGTTGGTGAGGAGATCCGCTGTGGTCACCAGGCCACGCCCCCCGCTGTGGTTGTATACAGTGGTGCTGGAGGAGGAGAGGAAGAGGAGCTGCTGGGATGAAGGTAGGACACTGTTTATTAGCTGCTCATTCTGTGCTTTTATTATAACATCAGCAGATGTTATAAATACTGGGAGTAGAAGAACAAGGAGAACCAGATCACCAGAACCTCAGATCCTGGTCCTGGGTGAAATTTGGGAGACTGTGTCTCTTTTATTTAATCTTCATATCTGATTAATCTAGAAAATGTATTAGAATGGTTCATTCTGATAAAGCTGTATATACAGTGTCAGATTTATGATTATAATTGTGATGCTCGGATCTTCTGCTTCTTATTTCTCAGATCTCTTTTCTCTAATTCTGGTTAAATATCAGTATATGATATATTTTGTGTCCACAGCATAATTTGTTCAAGTTTAATATAAACACTGTGTAATGATACATTTGTCAAGATACAGGAATAGATGAATGTTAACCCAAAAGAGCCTATGGTGAAGTGTATGTGTGTCACAGACCCTTTAAAAGCTCCTAAAAAAGTTCCTCCTAAAGTTCCTTACAGCACTCTGTCCTTTAGTTTAACTCATAAAGTTCCTAAGTGACACATAATTAAATACTAACAAAAATCACAGCATTCTGATCTTGAACCATATACACTTAAAATTATGAGTTTCTTTAATTTTACCAAATTAAAAACCTCTGGAATATAATCAAGAGGAAGATGGATGATCACAAGCCATCAAACCACCAAACTGAACTTCTTGAATTTTTGCACCAGGAGTAAAGCAGCATAAAGTTATCCAAAAGCAGTGTGTAAGACTGGTGGAGGATAACATGATGCCAAGATGCATGAAAAAAACTGTGATTAAAAACCAGGGTTATTCCACCAAATATTGATTTCTGAACTCTTAAAACTTTATGAATATGAACTTGTTTTCTTTGCATTATTTGAGGTCTGAAAGTTCTGCATCTTTTTTGTTATTTCAGCCATTTCTCATTTTCTGCAAATAAATGCTGTAAATAACTACATTTTTTTATTTGCAATTTGAGAGGGATTTTGTCCATAGTTTATATAATAAAACAATAATGTTAATTTTACACAAACATAAACCTATAAAAAGCAAAATCAGAGAAACTGATTCAGAAACAGAAGTGGTCTCTTAAAATCTACAAATGACTGTCAGTGTCCTTACGAAGGCATCGGTGTCCAGTGTACCAGCTTGCAAAATGCTGCAGTTCCACCAAGAAAAGATCATGCACCAAACCGAGTATTTCATCTTGCTCTGTCTGGTAAAGGGTGGCATAGAGGGCACTTCATATCAGCAGCCTCCTTTTTCTACTGGAAAGGCACCTATAGATGGGCACTTATTAAGAGACATAAATTATTCATGATCTAGAGCAGCATCATTATCATTTATTGCAAGATGAAGCACCCTAGCGGTCATTTTTTTTTTTTTTACCAGGAAAGAGGAGCAGCCAATAGGTGCTTTCTGTCTCTCTGTTTTTTCTCCCACTCCAGAGGGCACTTTAGCAATCCACCAGTGGGCATATCATAAATTTTGCGTATGACTCAAAGTCATCGTGATCCTGCTCAGCCTGCTGAATAAAACATGGCCAGATCAAGCTGATCAATCTGACCAGCGTTGTATTTAGCCTACTTGTATGTTTTAGTTTGAGCTTGATGGTTTAGCTGGTCTGCAAGCATGACCAACCCAATTAAGATGGTTGACCAGAACAACCAGTAACACCAGAAAAATGACAATTGATTTTAGGAAGAAGCCACAATATCTAGTCGAGTATTTCCTAGTATAGCAGAGCTACAATGTAGCCGACGATGTCAAACGTTTGGACACACCTTCTCATTCAATGTTTTTAGTTTTTTTTCCTACATTCTAAATGAATACTAAAGTCATCCAGACTATGAAAGAACACATAAGGAATCATTGCTCTGCTCGCCTGACATTTTTGATGGTCTTTGCGGTGACTGCACTTGAAGATACTTTCAAAGTTCTTGAAATGTTTTAGATTTGACCAACCTTTATTTCTTAAAGTCATTTTTCTTTACGTAGTTGAGTAGTTCTTGCTTCTCAAATAGGGCTATTCTCTGTATACCTGTAGCTCTACCTCTTCACAACTTTAACAGCACAGCTGTTAACTGAAAGCCTGAATTCCAGGTGACTCTACCTCATAAAACTGACTGAGAAAATCCAGCCAAGATGTGCAAAACTGTCATCTAAGCAAGAGGTGCTACTTTGAAGAATTTAAAATCTAAAACATATTCTGGCTTGTTTAACATTTTTTTGTCTAGCAAATAATTCCATATGTTCTTGGATGGCAAGTATTAAAATTTTGTTTTTTTAAGGTTTTAACTATTTATAACTTTTAAATATTGTAAATTACTACTGTTTCCTTTCTGCTTTTAATCACCTCCCAACATTTTTAATACTTTCATTCACATGTTGTTTTTAACATTGTTTTCTTTTTTTTCCTTTTTTACAGAAATAAACATAATGTCCTGATGTCTGATGAAGTCTTCTCCCAATCCTGATGTCTTTTACCAAATCTACCTAAACAAACTAATCAACAAATTTCTAAAAACAGTAATTAAAACACAACCTTCAGAAATGGAACTGGAAACCATGGCGAGCTCCAGTATTCAGGAACCTTCCTCCAGTTCTTTTGGCACTTTCTTCCAAACTCAATACAATTCAGAAACGGAGAGAACTCACCCCTGCCTGGAATGTGGGAAAACTTTTACTGTACTGAGTTTCCTCCAGGAACACCATTGTGTTCACACTGCAATTAAACCATATCAGTGTTCAGACTGTGGGCAGAGCTTTAGACAGAAAAATGATCTGCAGAATCATCAGCGTGTTCACACTGGAGAGAAACCGTATCACTGCTCGGAGTGTAATAAGAGTTTTCGTGATAAATCCACTTTCAAATCGCATCAGCGCGTTCACACTGGCGAGAAACCGTATCACTGCTTAGAGTGCGGGAAGAGCTTCAGGAACAGCGATTATCTCCAGAACCATCGGCGCGTTCACACCGGAGAGAAACCGTTTCTCTGTTTGTACTGTGGAGGACGTTTCCGCGACAGATCCACTTTCAGAACACATCAGCGTATTCACACAGGCGAGAAACCGTATCACTGCTCGCACTGTGAGAAAAGCTTTTACGACCGATCCATTTACAGAAAACACCAGCACGTTCACAACGGAGAGAAACCGTACCAGTGCTTAGAGTGCGGGAAGAGCTTTAACCGACCCAGAACCTTCAGACTGCACCAGCGCATTCACACTGGAGAGAAAACCCACATTTGTTCAGACTGCGGGAAGAGTTTCGCTCTGAAGAGCACCCTCAAAGCTCACCAGCGCGTTCACACTGGAGAGAAACCATATCACTGCACCGTGTGCGGGAAGAGCTTCGGAAAACACGATCATTTCAAAATACACCAGAGAATTCACACTGGAGAGAGGCCGTATCCCTGCGCAGAGTGCGGGAAGAGGTTTATGAAACGGTGTCATCTCCAAAGACACGAGAGAATTCATACCGGTAGAAGCCTTATTACTGCTCAGAGTGTGGGCGGGGCTTCTCCTACTCCTCCACTGTTCTACAATCCTTTAAATCTACCTTTGTGATCATGAGATCGTCGGTTCAAATCCTTTTTATGTAGCTTGCCATCAGCTGCCGGAGCCCTGAGAGAGCACAATTGGGAGAGAGCACCTTACTCACTCTGGGTGGGTACAGTAGATGGCGCTCTTTCCCCTCATCATTTCTAGGGTGATGACAATCAGCACAAGGCTGCGTCTGTGAGCTGATGTATCAGAACCGAGTTGCTGTGCTTTGCTCTGAGTGTTAGCGCTGTGATGCTACAGCATCAGCAGTAGTTCAAAAAGAGGCGGAGTCTGACTTTACATGTGATGAAGGAGGCATGTGCTAGTCTTCACCCTCCTTGTGTTGGGGCATCACTAGTGATAGGGTAAGTCCTATGAGTGGGATGAGTAATTGGGAGTTTATGAATCTACCTTCATAAACTCACCTAGAGATTTTCACCAACCAGGTTTTCTTTTGCCGACAGAGATAAAATATATTTACAATTACTGTAAACCACAAAAACTAAGGCCCATCCCACTTAAATTTTGTCCAATTAACCCTTGTTTAAAACTAAGATATAAGAGCAAGTGGTGAAATACCTCCCTACAAATTGGGACAACATCCTGCCGGTCTGATGTAATAGCAGTGCAGTGCAGTGCTTCAGCAACCTAGCTGCTGCTGCTGATTTACTAGTTTATTTTAGGAGATTATATGTCTTCAGAAAGGACATCATTCCTTTAAAACACTGCAGTCAGCTCACTTACTGTGTGTGTGTATACTAGTACACACACTGGACTGATATCTGTTGTTGTTTGTTGACTACTGATTTGTAATAACTGGTTTATAGTGGGAGAAAATGGTGTAATTTCAGTTTTTGATAGTGTGTGTATGTGTGCGTGTGAGTTTGCATTAGCACTTGCCTCCACACAGTGCTGGTTTAAGTTCTCCTGCTGATATAACAGAGCTTTTGGGTGATTGTTTTTTGTAGTTTCAGATATTTTCTGATGTTTTCATAATCCACTGTAAAATAGTTCCACACTGTAAACTCTCTAACTAAAATGTATTTAGAAATAAATAGGCATATTCTGACATAACAGTTGACTACAAATGGACAAAATAAACAAGTTAAACCATCATTGTGAATTTTTTTTTTGTTTATTTGATGCTTGAATCCTAAATAAAAAAGTTAAAGTGAGCTATATATGTCTGAGTTATAATCTAATGTAATATAGTTGGAAAAAATGTTAAAAATCACACCAAAAGGTAAGACTATAACCTTACACAATTTGGTGATTTATGAGAAAAAAAAATTATTTGTGTTTTATTGCCTATATGAATTAAACTGTATACAATTTCACATGGCCATATATTCATATATAATCTAATGTAAAATAAAATTCAGACTATATTCTTACACAATTTGTTGATTTTGGTGAAAGATTGTAATTGTGTTATTGCCTATTTGAATGCCCATGTATTTTAAAATTCATTTGAGTTATAATCTAATGTAAAATAAGAGAAATACATTTTTAAAAAACCTAAAATGTTGTGTATGCCTTACACAATTTGGTGATTTTTGAGAAAAAAAAATTGTATTTGACATTGACTATTAGAATGAAACTACGCACAATACACAATCCCCAGACATTTATAATTTAATGTGAAAGAGGAGTTGGAAAAAATCTTTAAAGTTACACCAAAAATTAAGACTATTGTCTTATGAAATTAGGTGATCTCCTTTAAACCTGGACACAATATGCATAAACACTATGCCCTATATGCATCTTATTTCCAACTATTTGAGTTATAATCTGATGTATGTATGATTTAAAAACTTTACATAATTTGGCAGTTTTGGTATATTTCAATAAAACAAAAGCAAAAAAAAAAAAAAAAAACTCAATCACTTTATTTTATTTTATTTATTACTTTATTAACCAAAGTAAAATAAACCAAAATGGGATTTCATCAATATATATCCGTATAAAAAAATAAATATAGTGTAAAAAATATAATACTTAAATACAAAGATCAGTCATTTAATGTAGTAACGAACATCTGGAATAATGAACCCTGAACAATTACAACAACTGCTACAATCACACTGTCAGCACTGTCCTCCTCTACTGTCAGTGCAGTGAGCTGGAGGTCCCGTCAGTTCTGGCTCAGGGAAAGTCTGTGTTCCTCCTCTCGGATGCTGAGGTCCAGTCTCTGGGTTTCAGACTCCAGAACCGGAGGATCGAGCTGCTGGGACACGACGGCCAGAGACTGGCTCAGGTCTTCTCTCAGAGACTGCAGCCGGTCACTGTTCTTCAGAGAGCGGTCGATAAACTCAGAGCGCTCCTGATGATCCTGAGCCAGCATCCGCCGCAGATACTCAACCTACACACACACACACACACACACACACACACACACACACACACTTAATTACTACAGAGTTTACCACTAAAACACCTCACAGAAAAAGTCCAGAGGATAGATAAACCAGCTGAGCACAAGTTGATTTTGATTATTTTAACTGCATGATTTTGAAGACTCTATAAACTCCCATAATGCATCATGATTTTTAATAAACACTGATGCATACTTCAAGAGATACATGTGCCAGGTCCTGCTGGAAAATGAAATCTACATCTCTATAAAAGTTGTCAGCAGAGGGAAGCATGAAGTGCTGTAAGATTCTGTGGGAAAACAAAACTGCACTGACTTTAGACTTGATAATAAAACACAGTGGATCAACACCAGCAGATCTCTCCAAACCATCACTGATCATCAGTAAATTTTACATTTCATTTGTCAATCATTTTTTTATATTCCAGAAGACATAGCTAACAGTTGTCAAAACATATTTAATGTTCTAATTTTGTAATAGTTTTTTTTTTTTGAAAAAAATCAATACATGCATAACTCAAACATAGAGAAGGTTTACATGTAAATTTCTCTTTTCCATTCTCTGTGTAAAAGTGATCTATCTGCAGTTCCTGCGCTGATTTCTCCTTCCTCACCTGTTCTGTCAGTTCTCCTACACGTTCTCTCAGCCTCTTCAGTTCATCAGCATCAGCCGGAGCGCCGCTATCCTGCACACAGATCACAGAATAAACACCAACACATCAGAGAACATTACAATACAGACCTCTGTATACAGCAATTTTAATGCTGTAGTAACAGATTAGCCTATTCTCTGCAGTTTGTTTACCAAAAGACTGGCTGCATTTCTCTGTGTAAATTGCTTACATGTGAGTAGCACTACTGAGGTAAACATGTTGTATCTTTTTTATATTCCAGAAGACATAATAGAATTAATAGTTTCGTAATTGTGAACAAAAGTCTTCATCTCCTCTGTTGTGTGATTTTATTTGGTTTTCAGCACATTCTTAATTGAATTCTGTGACGTTTGTTATTTGATATTTTAGAAGCTTTTCTACAAATTCTCTAGTTAACACTTCTATATTGTAGTAACTGTTAATTACCTGGTGGTTTATTACTGATAACCACTGTAAATATGTAAAAGAATTAAGAGTTCATACCTGAGTTGGATTGTCAGATTGTGAAAGCTGATGTTTCAGTTTGGTCCTCTCCATTTCAACCTAACAAAAAAAAGAAACACCAGTGTAAAGGTTTAGTGACTATAAAGGCGTAGAGTGTAAAGGTTAATTGACTATAAAGGCGTAGGGTGTAAAGGTGTAGCGTGTAAAGGATTACTGTATATAAAGAATAAGCGTCCAAAGGTTTAGCATGTAAAGGTTTGGTGAATAAAGAACTGTGTAAAGGTGTAGCGTGTAAAGGCGTAGAGTAAAAAGATTTAGTGACTATAAAGGCGTAGAGTGTAAAGGATTACTGTATATAAAGAAAAAGTGCCTAAAGGTATAGCATGTAAAGGTGTAGTGACTAAAGAAGAACTGTGTAAAGGTGTATCGTGTAAAGGTTTAGTGACTATAAAGACATCGTGTGTAAAGTCGTAGTTTGTAAAGGTTTAGTGACTATAAAGGTGTAGAGTTTAAAGGTTAATTGACTATAAAGGTGTAGAGTGTAAAGGTGTAGCGTGTAAAGGATTACTGTATATAAAGAAGAAGCGTCTAAAGGTTTAGCATGTAAAGGTGTAGTGTGCAAATATTTAGTGACTATAAAGGCGCAGAGTGTAAAGGCATAGTGTGTAAAGGTTTAGTGATTACAAAAGACGTAGTGTGTAAAGACATAGCGTGTGTAAAGGTGTAGCGTGTTTACCTGCTGCAGGGTAAGACGGAGCTGCTGTCTCTCAGTCTTCAGTTTCTCGATCCGCTGTTCCTGCCTGCTGTTTCTCTGCTGCAGCGCCCTCTGCTGGAGCTCCAGCTGAGCTACGGCTCTCTGCATGGTACTGACCCGCTCTCCTCCACCTTCTCCTCCATCTGTCTCCACTGCACCACTCTCTCCTGTTCTTCTCTCCAGCTGCTGAACTCTCTCTTTATACTCGATCAACTTCGCCTCAGTCTTCTCCAGAGCGCTTCTCATCCGCTGTCTGTCTTTCCCCAGCTCCTCCATTCTGTCTTTCAGAGAAAACACCTCCGACTCTCTGTCTCTCAGACGCTTCTTCAGCTCCTCTCTCTCTCTGTCCTGCAGGGAGATCTGTTCTTCTTTACCTTCATTTGTCCTCTGTGCTCTTTCCTTCTCTCTCACCTCCACATCCATTCGTTCAATTCCTCTCTCTTTCTCTTCCATCTCACTCTGCCACTCCTGCTCCTCCTTCCTCAGCGACTCCATCCTCTGCTCAAGATCTTCTAGCTGCTGTTTTTTCTCCGCCACTCGGTTCCTCAGTTCCTCCACGTCTCTGCTCTTCTGCTTCACCTCTCTGCTCAGGTTCCTCCTCCGTTCCTCCAGCTCTTTAATTCTCCCTCGTTCTCTGACCAAGTCTCTCTCTCTCTGCTCTGCTTTAATCTGTAAACTCTGCAGCTGCTCCTCCAGCTCCTCCATCCTCCTCACTTCTCCTTCCTCCATCATCAGTTCTGACTCTGGCCGCTGCAGCCTCTCCTGGAGCTCCTCCTTCTCCTTCTGCAGAACCTGAACTCTGCAGGTGGACGATACAGTGACAACATATCATCATCATAAAGACAGTTTCATAATTAAATAAATACAGTTTGACAAGATGACAATATCCTAATATTACTGATGCTCTATTTTTATTACAAAAATATTAGTGTTTAAATGTTTTTGCGATAAATGTTGGTGGTTTCATGAAGTCACTAATGTAATAAATGTTAAAGATAAATGTTGTTCTGGTGATAAAGCTTATCATTATGTTTGTTATTGTGACACTAATTGTTGATGTTATTGTAATCATGTTATTGCACTAAATGTTACTACAAGGTGTTGCTGTAATGTTATCAATAACATAAATGCAGTTATTGCTGTTAACTGTTATTGTACTAAATGTTTTCCTTGTGATAAATGCATTAAATGTTATCAATGCTACTGTGATCAATTTTTGCACAGTAAATATCATTACCATAAATTAAATTGTGATAAATATTATTGGGATAAACATCTTTGTGATTATTGTGTTTATGGTAGATAATATTTTTGTGTTATTGTGCTAAATGTTGTTAAGTGGTACGTTGTTGCAATAAATTGCGTTAAATGATAAAGTGATGAATGTTATCACACACCTGTTACAGTAAATAACAGCATAACATAACATAACATGCTGTGTGATAAATATTACTGTGCTATGGCATTTTGTGATGAATGTGATCGTACAATAAGAATATTGTGATGAATGTATTTGTGATTATTGTTTTTATGATAGATGATCTAGTATTTTAGTATTGTATTGCACTAAAAGTTTTTACTGTGATACATTGTTGCTTTAACAAACCTGTTACTGTAAATAACAGCATAACATAGCGTAACAAGCTGTGTGATAAATGTTACTTTGATGGATGTTATTACTGCAATGTTACTGAGCTATGGTATTTTGTGATTAATGTGATCGTACAATAAGAATATTGTGATGAATGTCTTTGTGATTATTGTTTTTATGGTATATGATAAAGTTATATTTTATTTTGCTAAATGTTATTACTGTGATACATTGTTGCCTTAACAAACCTGTTATTGTACAGATCATATAATAACCGAATGCTGTGTGATAAATATTACTTTGATGGAATTTGTTATTGCAATGTTTCTGAGCTATGGCATTTTGTGATGAATGTGATCAAACAATAAGAATATTGGGATGAATTTCTTTGTGATTATTGTTTTCATAGTAGATGATATTGTTATATGTTTTAATTGTGCTAAATGTAAGTGTTAAATGGTAAAATGTTAAATGTTATAATTATGAATGTTATTACAAATCTGTTATTGTAAATAACATAGAATAACAGGATGTTGTTGCATTGTTACTGTGCTATGGTGTTTTTGTGATTAATGTGATTGTACAATAAGAACACTGTGATAAATGTTACTGTGATAAATATGTTCAGTGAACTGACTGCTATCAGTTTTATTGGACAGTCATGATGATAAAGCTCTAAATATGAATTATTATTATTATATCACTCGTTCATACCTGAGCCGCAGATCTTCTGCTTCTTTTCTGGCCGTCCTCACGTCCTCCTCTCTTCCTCTCATCAGTTCTTCTTTCTTCTCCTTTAAAACGCTCCTCAGATGCTCCCCCTCTCGGTGGCTCTCCTGCAGGAGCTCCCTCAGCGTGGTCATCTCCTGCAGTCCGGCTCTCAGTCCTTCCCTCATCTTCTCCTTCTCCTCCTCTCGCTCCCTCACCTTCACTCTCTCCGCCTCCCGCTCCTCCGAGAGCCTCGCCACCTCCCGCCTGAGAGCCTCCACCCTCAGCACCATCTCCTCCATCTGCTTCCTCGCCTCCTTCAGCTCCTCCTCCTTCTGCTCCACCCTGTCTCTCTCTCTCCGGCTCTCCTCCCTCAGAGCGCTGAGGTCTCTCTCCCTCCTCTTCACCTCCTCCTCCAGGCTGAGGTGTTCTCGCTGAAGCTCCTCCACCTTGATCCTCGCAATCTCTTCCTCCACCCGTCTTTCTCTCAGCTGCTTCATCCCTTCTTCTGCCCGCCTCAGAGCCTCCTCGGCTCGTTCCTTCTCTCTCTCTCCGTCCTCCGCTCTCATTTTCAGCCTACGAATCTCTCCATCACTCTCTCTAACGAGGCGTGACAGTTTATCCAGCTCCACCCTCAGTCTCTCGCTCCTCTCTTCCGTCACTCGCACTCGCTCCCTCTCTCCGTCCGCCCGGCTCTGCTCCAGGTGGAGTGTTAGCGTATGGTCAGACAGCTCTCTCTCTCTTTCTCTGCGCAGGTTTCTCTCGTTCTCCAGCTCCGCCCTCGCCTCCTTCAGGTTCTCCCTCAGCTTCACCACCTCGTCCCGCCTCTCCTTCTCCTCTTTTTCTTGTCGCTCTATCGTTTGTCTCAGTCTGAGAGAGTCCTGCTCTCTTGTTCTTAGAAGTCGGGTCTGTTTCTCCAGCTCTTCCTCTCGTTCTTCTGCTCTTCTTTTACTCATTTCTTTGCTCTCTCGCTCCATCTCCTCCATCCTCGCTCTGGTCTGCTTCATCTCTTCTTCCATCTTTTTCTTTTCCTCCTCTCTTACTTCTATCTCCTTCATCCTCAGTTCCGACTTGATCCGTTCTTCCCTCACTGCATCCTCTGAAATGTTCTTCTCCTTAATTATTCCCTCCATCCTTCTTTTCAGAACTTCTATCTCTCCATCCTTCCTCTCCACCTCTCCTTTCAGCTTCTCCTCAAACCTCATCTTTTCTTCCTCAGACAGCTTCTTCCATTCCTCCTCTCTTTCTTCTCTTTGCTTCATCCTCAGCTCCAACTCTGTCCGTTCCTCTCTCAGTTTGTCCTCCACCTCGTTTCTCTCCTCCGTTATTCTCTCCATCCTTCTTTTAAGCACCTCTAGTTCTCCTTTCAGCTTCTCCTCTACTCGGTTTCTCCTCCCCTCCTCCAGCTTCTTCCATTCCTCCTCTCTTTCTTCTCTTTCCTTCATCCTCAACTCCAACTCCATCCGTTCTTCTCTCAAATTCTCCAAATCAGCATTCTTCTCCCTCAGTTCATCCTCTGCCACATTTCTCTCCTCTGTTATTCCCTCCATCCTTCTTCTGAGGACCTCCATCTCTCCTTTAAGCTTCTCCTCTGCTCTGTTCCTACTCTCTTCCACTTTTATCCTTTCTTCCTCTACCAGCATCTTTGTTTCCTCCTCTCTTTCTTCTCTCTCCTTCATCCTCAACTCCAAGTCCATCCGATCATTCCTCAATTTCTCTAAATCAGAGTTCTTCTCCTTTAGTGTTCTCTCCATCCTTCTCCTGAGCTCCTCCATCTCTCCTTTCAGCTTCTGCTCCACCCTAATCTTCTCCTTCTCTGCCAGCTTCCTCCTTTCCTCCTCTCTTTCTTCTCGCTCGTTCATCCTCAACTCCATCTCCATCTGTTCTTCCCTCAGTTTCTCCAATTCAGTGTTTTTCTCCCTCAGTTCATCCTCTGCCGCGTTTCTCTCATTTGTTATTCCCTCCATCCTTCTTCTAAGTTCAGCCATCTCTCTCTTCAACTTTTCCTCCACTTGGTTTGTCCTCTCCTCCATCCTAATCTTCTCCTCTTCCACCAGCATCTTTGTTTCCTCCTCTCTTTCTTCTCTCTCCTTCATCCTCAACTCCAACTCCATCCGTTCTTTTCTCAATTTCTCTAATTCTGAGTTCTTCTCCTTTAGTGTTCTCTCCATCCTTTTCCTGAGCTCCTCCATCTCTTTTTTCAGCTTCTCCTCCACATGGATTTTCTCCTTCTCTGCCAGCTCCTTCCATTCCTCCTCTCTTTCTTCTCTCTCGTTCATCCTTAACTCCAGCTCTGTCCGTTCCGCTTTCAGTTTCTCTAATTCTGCGTTCTTCTGTCTGAGGTTTTCCTCCGCATCATTTCTCTCCTCTGTTATTCCCTCCATCCTTCTTCTGAGCTCCTCCATCTCTCCTTTCAGCTTCTCCTCCACCCTCAATCTTTCTTCCTCATCCAGCTTCCTCTGTTCTTTCTCTCCTTCTTCCCTTTCATTCATCCTCAACTCAAACTCTGTCCGTTCTTCTTTCAGTTCCTCCAACTCCGCTACCTTTTCCCTCAGTTTGTCCTCCGCACTGTTTCTCTCCTCCGTTATTCCCTCCATCCTTCTTCTGAGCTCCTCCATCTCTTCTTTCATCTCCTCCTCAGCTTGTATTCTCCTCTCCTCCTCTCTCATTTTTTCTTCCTCAGCCAGCATCCTCTGTTCCTCCTCTCTTTCTTCTCTCTCATTCATCCTCAACTCCAACTCCATCTTTTCTTCCTTCAGTTCCTCCAACTCTGCCTTCTTCTCTCTCAGTTTATCCTCGGTCTTGTTCCTCTCCTCTATTATTCTCTCCATCCTTCTTTTCAGCGCCTCCATTTCTCTTTTCATCTTCTCCTCTGCTCTGTTCCTCCTCTCCACCACCTGCTTCTTTCTTTCCTCCTCTCCCTCTTCTCTCTCCTTCATCCTCAGCTCTAACTCCATCCGTTCTTCCCTTGATTTCTCTAATTCTGAGTTCTTCTCCTTTACTTTTCTCTCCATCCTTTTCCTGAGCTCCTCCATCTCTTTTTTCAGCTTCTCCTCCACACGGATTTTCTCCTTCTCTGCCAGTTCCTTCCATTCCTCCTCTCTTTCTTCTCTCTCCTTCATCCTCGACTCCAGCTCCATCCTTTCTTCTTTCAGTTCATCCAACTCAGCTGCTTTCACCCTCAATTTGTCCTCAGCCAGTTTTTTCTCCTCCATTATTCTCTCCATTCCTCTTTTCAGTGCCTCCATTTCTCCTTTTATCTTTTCCTCTGCTCTGATCCTTTTCTCCTCTGCTTGCTTCTTTCTTTCCTCCTCTCTTTCTTCTCTCTCCTTAATCCTCCACTCTAGCTCCATCCGTTCTTCCCTCACTTTCTCTAATTCTGTGTTCTTCTCTTTCATTGCTCCCTCCATCCTTCTTCTGAGCTCCTCCATCTCTCCTTCCAGCTTCTCCTCCACTTCTGTCCTCTTCTCCTCTGCTCTCATCCTTTCTGTCTCCACCAGCTTCTTCCATCCCTCCTCTCTTTCTTCTCCCTTCTTTATCCTCAGCTCTAATTCTGTCCGTTCTTCCCACAGTTCCTCTAACTCTGCGTTCTTCTCCCTCAGTTTATCCTCTGTTTCGTCTCTGTCCTCCGTTATTCCCTCCATCCTTCTTCGGAGCTCATCTATCTCTCCTTCTCTCTGGTCTAACTCTCTTTTCATCTTGCTCTTTTCATCCTTCTGCACCTCTTCCAACTTGCTCCATTCTCTGTCTCTAGCTCTCTCTCTTTCCTCCAGCTGTGTTTTTTCATCCTCCAGAATCATCGCTCGTTCCTCTAATCCCTCCTTCTCCTTCACCTCTTTCTCTAATCCCTCCATCTCTTCCTCTAAGGAATGGAGGCTGGACCTCAGTTCCTTTATCTCATCCTCCTTTTTCTTCATCTCTTCCTCTCTTTCTCTCAGCAACCTCGTCAACTCGTCTCGCTCTTCCTCCACTCTCTCCATCTCTCCCGCTCTCCTCCTCCATCGCTCCGCCTCATCCCTTGCTTCTTTGGCTGCTTTCTCCAGATCTCTCCTCTCTTTCATCCATTGCTTCTCCTGCTCCTCTCTCGCTCTTTCTCTCAGTCTCTTCTCCTCCTCTGCTCTTTCCTTCAACTCCTCCACCTTCTTCTCCAGCATCTCTCGCTCTTTCTCTCTCTCCCGCCGGCTTTCCTCCGCCCTCTGCCTCCACCTCTCCACTTCCTCCCTCGTTTCCTGCAGCCGTCGCTCCGCCTCCATCATGCTCTCACTTGCCCGCTCAGATTGCTCCTCGTTTTCTTTGGTAAGCGCCTCCATCCTGCTCCTCAGCGCCTCCATCTCTCCATCTCTCTGCCCCAGCTCCGCACTTAGCTCCTCCCTCTCTCTCTGCCAGCTCTCTCGTTCCCTCTCCTGCTCCGCCTCTCTCGTTCGGTGCTGCTCTAAATCTCTCAGCAGCTTTTTCAGCTCTGCTTCGCTCTCCTCCTTCTCTGTTTCACTCCTCCTCCTCTCCTCCTTCGCTCCATTGCGCTCCTTCTCCCTCAGAGCCGTCTCTCTTTCCAGGGCTGTCCTCACGCACTCCACTTCACCTACACACACACACAGTATCATATCATACAATAACACACAATATTTGATAAATAAATGGTAAAATAATGAAAGCAATCATTTAAAAACTCATAGAGAAGACCTCACCTTGTAGAGCATCTTTAGCCTGCAGGAGGGTTTGGACCTGCAGCTCGAGCTGTGAGCGCTGGACCTCCAGAAACGAGACATGGTCCTGAACATCACCCAGCTGCTGCTGCAGACGTGCACTTAAATCCCTACAAACATCATCAATAAAATTAATAACAGGGGTGAAAATCACGATTCTGTGATTCAGTGATTCTCAATATATCATAAGACAACTCTCTATGACAGGGGTGTCCAAACTACAGCCCGTGGGCCATTTGCGGCCCATTTCCTTTTTTGGAGCGGCCCGCGAGTTATAGTATTTTAGAAATAGAATGAAAGTTGGCCCGCTGTTAAGCAGGTTTTTATAATGTGAGATTCAAAGTTTAAACGCTAGGTGTCAGAAACAGGCCAAAGAGTCGGAGAGAGTGCGCAGTTATAGGGCAGAAAAACGGGGCAAAAGAGTCTAAAAGCGGAGAGGGTGCGCATTTTTAGCGCAGAAAAACGGGCCAAAGAGTCTAAAAGCGGAGAGGGTGTGCATTTTTAGCGCAGAAAAACGGGCCAAAGAGTCTAAAAGCGGAGAGAGTGCGCATTTTGAAAAATCTTAGTTTATTTCATTATTTGTTTTATTACAGAGTCTGTGGCCCGTGACTTCAAATATATTTCTCCTTCTGGCCCCCAACAAAAAAGTTTGGACACCCCTGCTCTATGACACTTCACAGCATCTGTGTTACTTAAAGAGAATAAAATTCTCCTATAATAAAAGCCAAATAATACCAAGAAATATGAATTTATTGGTGTTAGATTAACACAATTTTAACAATCAATAATGAACAATGTACAATAATATGCATAGCTGACACTGAAAACATATCTTCCAAGTGTGGCTTTTATTATTCCAATGGTGTAAAATAGCCATAAACTGCCATAAATACATGTATGAGAACATTTCTGCCACTGTGAAAATGCCTAGGTAAAACACAACTAGTCTCAACCTTTTTTTTAAACTGTGTAACATATGCTTAAAGAAAAACTAAACAAAAAAATAATTAATTCTAAAAATATTAAATATTAATATTTGATGACACATATAGATAATGTAGTCGTGCAAACGAGAACTATACAATATATTGAACCATACCAATATTTTGTGCTACCGCTAATTAATAACACTAATATAATGTTGATAGCACTATCAATAACAATTATAACACCTCCAATATCAATGTCATCAAACACATTAAAAGCACCACTAATATTAGCATAAAAACAAAAAAATAATAGCAAAATCATTGACAGTCCTATCAATACTATTTATGTCTACTTCTTATAGATCTCTATTATTTTACATCTTAAATATTATACGGTATATTTTTTCCTACATGTGTCCTAACAGCTTCCGTGTTAATTGTGGCAAATCTCAAATCTTTAACCCTATTAATTAACAATATATAATTAAATACTCACACACTCAGTGACAAGGGAGTGTTTACCTGAGCTCATCTCTGTCCTGTTGTATCTCATCCCTCTCTCTCTCCACAGCGTTTACTCTCTCCTCCAGCTGCTCTCTCTCTCTCTCCACCTCCTCTTTCTCTCTCTCCGCTCTCCTCTCTCGCTCCGCTGCTCGGCTCAGCTCCTCCTGAGCTTCAGCCAGATCATCACACACCACCCTGTACTGCTCACACAGCTGATACACACACACACACACAGTAACAGACACAGATACATATATTAGTTTCAGTATCATTATAAAAATGTTGATTTTTTACACCAAGTATCGATATGATACAATCGAAAACATACCATATATATTGTGAACGATATATTGTCCCACCCCTAATATACATTGTGTATTCTGATACCACACTATGACAATTAACTATTCTGACTGAGTAAGATTATCCAGAACTAAGCATTTCACATCAAACCCACCAAAACCATTTTAAATAACTGACTGAAATCTATACCTGTTCATTCTTCTCTCTCTCCTCAGCTAGAGCAGATGTCTCTTGCTCTCTCTCCTCTCTCAGTGTCTGTATTTCTGTCTGTAGCTCTCTCTCTCCAGCTCTGAGCTGCTGAAGGACGTCCAGATCCGTCTCCCTGCCAACCCTGAAACACACACAGAATCTGATAAATAACATAGTAATGGAGAATTCTTGATTCCACCTTAAATGGTCACTAGGACAATATATCACTGTACAAACAATGACCATAAACAATACTGTAGTCATTTCAAGAGGATTTCATGATACTGATATAAAAATTATTCTTTGTTTTGCATGTCTGTCACTCTTAAAAGTTTCAGATCATTAAACTAATTTTAATAATAGTTAAAAAATGCAGTTTTTAAATGAATGCCCAGTCTCATTCTTATGGTGGAGTCGTGAAACGCTGACATTAACTGAGGCAAGTGAGGCCTCTTGTGACCTCTTGGATGAGTCGTCACTGCACTCTTGAGGTAATTTTGTTCAGCAGAAATTGTGTAAAACTGATTCCAATAAATCCATAATTGCTGATATTTGATTATTTAGGACTATTTTATTCTCAGCAGTAACACAGAAGCTGTGAGGTATCATAGAGAATTTTCTTATATTGATATATCATGTATCGCTGAATCACAGTATTGTGATATCATCGTTATCATGGGAAAAGTATTGGGATAATATTGTATCGAGAGATGCCCGGAGATTCCCACCTCTAGTACATATTGGGTCCATCGGTTAGATGATTTAAAAGTCAGACCTTAACTCTGCTGTTTCCACTGTAACAGCCTTCAGCTCCCTCTGCAGGGCCGCCACCTCAGAGCTGAACTTCTGCAGCTTTAACTGAGCTTCAGCCACCTCCTCCTCCAGCTACACACACACACACACGCACACACACACAGAGATAAACACAGACAAGAGGAAATTATGGCTCTGAATCTCATCCCATCTAAAAGTATTGTACAAGGGGTGCTCACAAATATTTTGATATATAAAAACCTGTAGTGTGCGGATGTTGTGCTCTCTCTTATCCTGGACCAGGGCTTCATTTAAGGCGGACATTTTCTCCAGAGCATCTCTTACATCTGCTGCTTCTCTCTTCAGCAGAGTGTGAGCGGACGAGAGAGATAGCAGGGACTGACGAGCCTGAGAGAGAGAGAGAGAGAGAGAGAAAGAGTGAAAGTGAGGTGGTGCAGGTCAGTGGGTGTAGCTGAGATAAAGTTTACGCTGATTTAAGTAGTTTACCTGCAGCAGAGCATCCTTATTCTCCTCCGCCTCCTTCTCGGCCCGTGCTCTGTCCAGCCGCTCTCTCTCCAGCGCCCCCTGCAGGCTGTGCAGCTCCACACGGCTGCGGCTCTCCCTCTCGCACAGCTGTGCGTTCTCCAGAAGCTCCGCCTCCAAACTAAAACAACATCGGTGTTTCTGTTCATTACAGTATAAAACAACTCACCAACCAATCCCTTAGGCCTACAGCAGTTTAGCTCCACCCATTAAGTCTATAGCAGTTCAGCCCAATCAATTCGGCCTACAGCGGTTTAGCCCCACCCATACAGCCTTCAGGAAATAAGCCCCACCCCTTCAGTCTACAGCACTTTAGCTCCACCCATTCAGCCCAATCATTTCAGCATACAGCACTTTAGCCTCATTCCTTTAGATCTGTGTGTTACTTGGGCTGCGTCCAGAAACCCCAAAAGTGTCTCCTTTTTCCTACCGATCCTCCTCCTCTCCTCCGTGACCCGGAAACTGATTTCGTGACGCCATCTTGCCGCCTGTCCGAATACCGTAGGAGATGAAAGAAGCCGCTTAAAATCCACCTGTAGTAGACTTCCAACGGAGGGTGCATCAGTGTATCCTACTCCGGAAGACTTTTAAGGATTTTTAATGACATCACTGCATCCACGCCCACAGAGCACGCAAAAATGGGGAAGGCAACGCCCAAATATACGTCATAAACATATTAATTAACTAGGTTCCTTATCTAATTAAACAGCCAGTAAAGCAGTAATATAATTTATAGTTTAGATAAACTGTATGCTCAGTAAAACTATATTTATGACCCTATGTGTATCATGTTATACATATAAAAACATATATTATTTATAATATATATATATATATAATTTTTATTAATTCATTTATTTACTTATTTATTTTAACTTAGGGACTGATGAGGAAACTGAATCCCTCATAAGGCTGAGGTCAGAGAGGGCTGCCAGAGTCACTGGTCAGAGATGCGGCCACAAATGCGGCTGGGAGTACTCAGGATTTTATTGGAATATCTGAATTTTTAGCTGTGTGTGATAGTAATGTTCTGAAACGTGCTGAAAGTGAGCGTTGTGATTGGCTCAGTTCAACGGTAGTCAACATCCTATCTAAAAGGGATCAGCTGTCCCATTTCCCCAATTACAGCTCCTTCCCTCCATTCCTCCTCCTCCTCTCCTCTCCTCGATTCCTCCACCTTCTTCCGGGGTAGGAGAGGAGGAGTAGGAAAGGAGGAGTAGGAGAGGAGGAGTAGCAAAAGTTTCTGGACGCAGCCTTGGTAGGTGAATCTGTGCTTCTGAGCAGGTGTGTGTGTGTGTGTGTGTTATTAAGCAGGTCTATGTGTGTGTGCACTACTGTGCAGGTGTGTGTGTGTGTGTTTGTATATTACTGACTGTGTGTGTGTATTACTAAGCAGGTGTATGTGTGTGTGTTTCTGGGTTAAAATGTGTGTGTGTATTGCTGACTGTGTATGTGTGTGTGTGAGTTTTTAAGCAGGTGTCTTTATGTGTTTCAGAGAAGGTGAGTTGAGTGTGATCAGGTGTCTTTGTGCTTCCCTGTAGGTGTGTTTTATTCTGGAGGTTTTGTGTGTGTGTGTGTTTGTGTGTGTGTGTTAGTTACCGTCTCTGTGTCTCTCTTTGCTGTTCCTGTCTCTCCTCCTCCTCTCTTGCTCTTTGCTCAGTCAGCCGCTCATGCTCTCTCCTTAGCTCCTCCTCCCGCCACTGGCTCTCCTCCAGCTGCTTCTGAACACACGCCACCATCTCTCTCTCACTTAAAACACACACACACACTTTAGTACAGAGCAGATAAAGCTCTGAAGGAATTAAAATGTGATTAAGTGGGGCTAGAGTGCTGCAGGTCAAGTGTTGGAGCTAAACTGGTATGGGCTGAATGGGTGGAGCTAAACTGCTGTAAGCTGAATGGGTGGTCCTACATTGTTGCAACTAAATGGGTGGGGTTTAACTGCTGCAGGCTTGGGGATTCTCACCTGCTGAGTTGTGTGTTAGCACGCTGTAACTCCGCCTCTTTGTTGCTGAGCTGATCCTCTAACTCCGCCATCTCTCTGTCTATCTCTGTGATTCGCTGATCCTGAGAGTGTGTTTCCAGCTTCATTCTCTGCAAACTCCCCTCAGCCTCCTAATACACACACACACACACACACACACACACACAATTAACTCTTCAGAAAGGAATAACCATTTTCCTGTAAGTTTATTATTAAATGTGATGCATACACACCTGCAGCTCCTGGTGTTTCCACAGGAGGGCGCTCTCAGCCTGAGCAATAATAGCCAGTAGAGCAGGCAGACCGTTATTAGAGTGGTCACTCATCCTGGACTGTCCCTCCAGCTTCTGAGAACTGAGCACCCTGTACTGAAAACCAGGAAACACACACCAGCCTGTTTAACACACTGCAGGTCTAGCGCCTCTGCTGGCTGGTTGCAGTATAATACAGGAACTCTGATGAAGCTCTGTTTAAGGGTCAGTGAAATGAACAGTGTGTTTACCAGCTTTTTGACAGCCTGCTGGACCGACTCCAGGTTTCTCTCAGTCTCTTGGTGTTTCTCCATCTCCTCCTCTTCCTCTCTCTGCCTCATCTCTCTCTCCTCCTCTTCCTCTCTTTGCCTCCTCTCTCTCTCCTCCTCCTGCCTCTGTCTCTCACTCTCCAGGGCTTGGACAGTCACTGTTAACTCTTCAATCCTGTAAACAACAATTATGACAACAAAATAACATTAAATACACATTTTTCTCTTAATGTACCTTTAACACAATGTATGTAAATGTGCTCTGTCCTGATAGGCTGCCCTGTATAATGCTTTGTTAAAAAAAGACACTAAAATGCGAGGAGCTAAACTGATGTAGACTGAATGGGTGGGGCTAAAACTCAGTCTTCTGAAAGGGTAAAGTCCACTGATTCCTACTGACCTAGACCTGAGCTGCTGGGTGAGGCTCTCCTGATCATCTAGATGGTTAGTGGTGGACGTTTCCTGGTTCAGTTCCTCAAGGGTCATTGGCCCGGTGGAGGAGGAGAGGACGGAGGGGCGGGGCACCACGGGAGGGAAACCCATTGAGAACAAGGTTGATGACAGACGAGAAAACTCCGCCCTCAACTCCCACAGATCCCTGCTCAAAACAAACATCCAAATTCAATACAGTTTATTTTAAATTTAATTAAGAACCTACTCATTGTTTAGCATTATCATTACTATTACTATAAGTTATAGTTCATTCTACATTCAGTTTGAAAGATAAAAGTCTGCATTTCATTCTTAATTATTAATTAAGAGCAAGGAAAAAGATGTGTGTGTGTGTGTGTGTAGCTGTTAGCCTGATAGCTAAGCTAACAAAAGCACTAGAACAGTTCCTGTATCTGTGTTTAGATCAGGTGTTTTCTGTTTTTCCTCACTTGTCTGTGGCGGTTTTCACAGTGTGGCACTGACGCCTCAGAGACACAGCTTTACCCCACAGCATCATCAGCCTGGCCCGCTCTGCAGATACACACCCCACCAGGACCTGCAGCACACACACACACACACACACACACACACACACATACACACACACACACACACACACAGATAAAAATGACCACATTAGAAGAGAGTGTCCATTTACTTTTGACTAGATTAATTTTTTAAAAACTTTGGCTATCCCATACCTCTTTCTCTTTTTGCCAATCAATCTCCCTCTGCCCCGCCTCTTCCACTGCTCTCGACCAATCTGCTGTCAGCTTCCTGAGATCGTCCTGCAGGGTTTGGTTGGCCTCTGCTGATTGGCTGAGTTGAGAGCGCAGTAAAGCATTCACCTCCACCAACGCCACACTCCTAAACACACACACACATTAATACAGCAAGTTTTTTGGGACAGTATATCACAATAATATACACATTATTATTGTTATTATTCGCATTGTTGTTGATGTTATCAAATATATTAATATCTATTGACGTATTCACGAGCTAAAGACCGCCCACCTGACCACCCTGACACTGACTGAAACTAACCATCTAGTTTAAACCAGTTACAGTGATCCATAATTGTAATCAACACCCATCTCACCTCTGCTGTTCCTCCTCCAGCCTGATGAGGGTGCTCTCTAGAGTATCACTGTGCTCGTCTCTCAGCACTCTCTGTAAAAATAGAACACAAACAGCATGTTTAATAGAAGCGTATAATACAATCCAATCCAATACAACACATTAAAACAAAAATAATAGGTAACAAAAAAAATTATCATCAGTATCAGGCCAGTATCAATATGTTATTATTTTTACGTTATCAGGCATAGTTACTTATTTATTCATTTTTATTAGGTATTGATCATTAAATGTGTGCATGTGTAGGTTTCTTACCTCTTTCGCTCTGCGCTCTCTCTCCTCTGTTAGAACCTGGTGCTCCATCCGCTCACAGCGTGCCCTGTACTCCAACACCTACACACACATACACAGACACACACAGATACACAGACACACACAAGACCAATTGGTTCTTTTGGCAGTGTGGGCAATGTGCAAAGTCCTGCTGGAAAATGAAATCCTCATCTCCATTAAAGATGTCAGCAGGAAAACAAAACTGCACTGACTTTAGGCTTGATAATAAAACACAGTGGATCAACACCAGCAGATGACATGTATCTCCAAACCATCACTGATTGGTGGAAACTTCACACTAGACCTCAAGCAGTTTGGACTGTGTGTCTCTCCACTCTTCCTCCAGACTCTGCTCCCTTGATTTAGAAATTAAATGTAAAATGTACTGATGATCAGTGATGGTTAGGAGAGACATGTCATCTGCTGGTGCTGATTATAGATCTGTGTGTAATACATCTGTATAATACATGAGTTTAAATTTTTAGCTGAATTGCTGAAATAAAGTAATTTTTATTTTTTGAGATGCACCTGTATATTAATATTTTTGCTACATTAGATGAAGAAAGAGACTGTGTGTGGTAAGCAGATAAAATGGAACAATACTGGTACTTAGTTAAACTGCTATAGCTTGAGTGGGTGGAGCTAAAAGGTGGGATGCAACAGTAGATATTTTTAAAATTAAGTAAAGTCTGTACTGGTTCAGGATGACCCACCTTTTGCTGCAGTTTGTGGATGAGCAGAGCTTGCCGAGCCTCCCTCTCTCGCCCCTCTCTCACTCTCCTCCTCCACTCCCTCTGATCACCATCCATCCCCAATGCCACAGGGGGGTCTACCACTCGAGAGAGCTATACATACACACACAAACCAGATTAGTAAATTAGTAAATAAATAATACAATTTATGGCCATGAAAATAATAATACACTCTATCTGTCTATTAATATGGATAAGCAGGACCTGATTGATTGAATATTGTTTCTCGAGTGGATCTAGAGTGTAACTACTGCTCTGTTTAAGGTGGAACAGAAAATTAAAAAACTACATTTTGCTAAACTATTGCTTTATTAAGAGGCGTGTTCTGAGCAACAGTCACAGCTACACTGCCTCACCCGCAAGGTTAGTGCCTCTGTCCGAGACTGGAGCTCATCCCTTTCTGCCCGGCTCTCGGCAAGCTCCTCCTCCAGTCTGGATAACTCCTCCCTCAGCTCCGCCCTCTCATTCTGCCAGCCAGTTAACAGCTCAGACTCCATCCTGTAGCATCACCTATTAAATAAAGCAAACAGAAAATGAACCCTTTTTGCTGCTTTGTAGAACCATCTACATGAGGTTTCCTCAATGCAGAAAACTACTTGCACATTAAAACTTTAACTTAAATAGATTTTATTAACATCGCATCTGCAGTATGCTTCTGATTAACTGGTGGCCAAAACATCAACTACTGTCAAGTATATCAGTGGACAGGGCCTTTTTATTGTTAACTTTGAGGGCCATGGTTACAGTAACAGTGTTTGAAACTACCTCCACCATGTTTGGAAGCTGTATCTTCTTATTCCAAAGTAGTTGATCTGCTTCATAATGTTACTCTACACCACCGAGAGTTTAATCAGGGTAAAATATTTTTTTAATGTACCATCCAAAAAGGATTCTGTCTCCTTTCTTAAATCTTGAAATATTAAGGATTGTGTTCACACTGTTAGCAATGGTGCAGAAGCAATTATTTCTTGGACCTGTGTAGTGCACACACTGTAAGAAGCCAGGCCTCATTCAAGACTCCCGAGCCTCCTGAGGGGTGAGTGACTCACCTGAGCTGACCTGAAACTGCTATTAGGGCTGGAAAACACTGCTGAAGACCAGCTTCTAAATGAAACACCTGCAGACAGAGAGCAGAAGATCCACCTGAACTTCATCACACAGCCTTCATTTAACTCACATTATAGCTCAGCTTCTGATCACTGGGAATCTGTACATTCATCTGTGAGGGAAAAACTGACTAAAAACAGTCAGTATATATATATATATATATATATATATATATATATATATATATATATATATATATATATATATATATAAATACAGTAGCTAAATAAATAAATACAGTACCCAAATAAATAAATACAGTAGAAAAAATTACAAATAAATGTAGTTAAATAAGTACAGTGGCTAAATAAGTAAATACAGTAGCTAAACAAATGCAGTATCTAAATAAATACAGTATCTAAATAAATACATACAGTACCTAAATAAATAATTACAGTAGAATTTATTTAACAAATAAAGTAGTTAAATAAGTACAGTAGCTAAATAAATAAATACAGTAGCTAAATAAATGCAGAAGCGAAATAAATACAGTAGCTAAATAAATAATTAAAGTAGCTACATAAGTACAGTAACTAAATTAATAAATCCAGTCCCCAAATAAATAAATATAGCAGACAAATGAATAAATAAATAAAGTAGCTATAAGGACAGTAGCTAAATAAATAAATAAATACAGTAGCTAAATAAATATAGTAGCTTAATAAATACAGTAGCTACATGAATAAATACAGTAACGTTAGCTACATGAATAAATACAGTAGCCAAATAAATACAGTAACTAAATAAATAATTACAGTATCCAAATAAATACATACAGTAGCTAAATAAGTACTGTAGCTAAATAAATATAGTAGCTAAACAAATAAAGTAGTTAACGTTAAATGAATAAATACTGTATCAGAAAATAACTAACATTATAAAAATATTGAACAGTGATTAATGATATTTAACACGGGCTTAGAGTTATTCATAGTCCAGCTCTAAACTCTAAACTGTCTAAATGAGAGTAATCAGAGTTAATAATAAATATATAACGTTACATGGGTTAAATAAGTAACGTGTTATCAGTGTTATCATTAGCAGCTCAGCTGATAGTTAACTAACTAAGTTAGCTGACTCGAGTTAGCAGCAGAGCTAAACAGTTTAATTTTTAAAGTGTTTACCTGCAGATGCCGCTCCCTCCATTAAACCCCATCACACAGGAGTTTATCACCAGTTAATCCAGTCCGTTTTTTAATCCGCATTATTTTAAATCGGTTTATTTATCCCCAGTGTGAGTGAGAGATGTGCAGTGGGCGCTGCAGGAGGGACTCTTATTGTGAAAGAACAGAGCGGGAAGTCTCTCTGCGTGGATTTGGACAGCGCCGCCTACTGGGTGGAGATGCGCATGCGCGAAACAAACCGCTCGCTTATTTAAATGTCTTTTTTTTATTTTGTTTTTTTTTTAGAAGACATTACTATTCTATTCATATAAAATATTTTTTGCTGTTTAATAGTTTCTATGAACCGTGGACACTGTTTAAAAAAAACAGGTATATTATTTCCTATTATATATTGCTATCTCATTATTTAAAGTATTTTCAGATAATGTTATTTTAGATAATGGTAATTATTTTGAGATTTTTTTTGACTATTATTTAATACAATATCAGTAAAAACTTTGCACATACCCCTTCAAACTTAACCCCTTTTTTTATTAATTTCTACATTGCTGATTATTATTGAAGACACCAAAACTATTAAAAACTATTATTTCTATTCTTCTGCGTTTTAATTTATGTTTAAGTATGTTTCTTTTTGTATTGCGTTGTTGCTGATGGATGCCTACATTTCCTTCAGGATAAATAAAGTATCTCTCTATGTATCTCTAAAGGTCGCATTCCATATGAGCTGTTTTTTTGTAAGCTCCGTTGTTTCTGTACAACCCTGCTTTATTTCACTGAATAACTGGTCTCTGAAGAAATGCAGGATTTCGGCTCTTGCTCATGAACAATCGTTCATGCAAACATATCATCTCTGATTGGCTAACAGCTCTGCAAAAGAGAACGTCTACCTGCCTTCCCCACAGTCAATTTTACAGCTCTAAAACTGTTTTTCAGAGATACAAGATATAAAGATATAGCGCTGAGTGCTAAAGTTAACTCTTTAACTTCACTTAACGTCAAACTCCCCGCGTCTGAGCAGCTATCCCCTTCTAGAAGTACAAAAGAAGTGTGTGTATGTGTGTGTGTGTGTGTGTATTCTGCAGGGTAAGCGTGCCGTGGTTGGGACTAATCCAGTATAAGCTGCTTATGACAGGGTGTTCAGATTGGGACGTGAATGAATAGAGAGGTAGTGTGAGGATCCTGTTGAGGGTGTTGGAGTGTGTAGGCTGTGTTTAGAGTGTGTGTGAGTCTGTGCAGTGTGTGACTGGTTCTGACCGGACTGTGAAGAGGTGTTTGGAGGCAGTGTTGTGGGACTTTGGGTTCTGGTCCTCTGATGGAGACGGAATAACCCTGAGAACTGGATGTTTCCCAGCAGCCTCACCTGAGCATCAGGGCTCGGCCTCTGGGTGTACAGGACACAACCGGGGGACTTTTATTATCTATTTTCCATTCATTTGTTTTAATGCAGGTAGATTGATTGATTGATTAATTTTCATTTATTTATTTACTTTTATTATTTATTTTATTGCTATTGTCCTTTTTAATGCGTGCACAGGTGTGTAGTTGTCTTGGTTTATTAATTTTGTATTTATTCATAATTGATTTTTTGCATAGTGTGAGATAGAGTGAGAAGGCACATCTGGTTTGTTTTTTCTTTGTACCCTATTACAAAGTTGGTGTATTTTGGTAAACTGTGTGTTTGTGATTTATGTGAAAGGTGCCGATAAATTAATTTTTTTGCTTATTGTCTCAATTTGTGTAATTTTTTTGTTTGTAATTTTTGTAATTATTTTTGTTTATTTATTTGTTGTCATAATTTTGTTTATTATTCATTCATTCATTTATATTAACAGTCACAGCTTTGCCATACTTTTTTTTCATTTGTTTATTATTTATTAAGTGAAAATATTATATATTTAACTGTAAAGTGCACAGCTTGTTGTGCTCATTTAGTTATTACCTAATTTATATTATTTATTATTTTTTATCTGTCATTATTTTTTAGGTGAAAAAAGTGCATGGTGGGTTTTATTTATATGAATGAAATGTATGAATATTTACTGTAGTTTACTGTAGTAGTTTGTTGGTGTGTGAGTGATGCTGGTGCTGTGGTCGTGTTACCTGTTCCTCACCTACCTGTCGCTCTACCTGTCCTTTAACTTCCTGCGCAGTTTGCTGACGTTGGACAGCGAGAAACAGAAAGTTACAGCCAGAATTCGACGGAAACGCCGCCGCAGGGGGCGCTCTCGCTTCTGCTCCCGGATGACCTTTCAGCGCAAGAGCACACACTAAAATATCAGCTGCATCCCAAAGTGTAGACCGCATACTAGCAGGGCTGCATTTTTCTCATTACAAACTAATGGACCCATCGCATACAACCAAGGAATGCAGCTGACGTTCTGTGCCAAATTGGGTGACGCAGCTGATGTATCCTTCCTGGTCCTCAGTTACCCAAAATTAGGTGTGCATGTACAACAGGATTGGAAATGGCCTGAAAGGAAGACTGTGATGCACCTGCTCATGTATTGTGTTTTTAAGGGTATTAAAACACATTTATCCACATTTTATGCTTTTTTTGGAATAAATTATACTTTATACTTGATATTTAGTTTGGTTGCATTGCTGTAATGATTTGATTGCAATCAAATGTCCTCAAGACCAGGACTATATTGCTGTCTGTTAAATGGGTGGAGCTGAACTGCTGTATGCTGAATGGGTGGAGCTAAACTAAAGATGGGTGTATGCTGTGCTTAAAGCACATCTTTATCTGTGTGTGTGAAAGATGTGAGGAGTTGCGATACTGAAGGCAATGTAATTAATGACACAGGCATCATTAATAATCAAACACTATCAGATTTAATAGACAGAAATTCTCATTTCTACACAAGTCGAGTTCTTCATAGATCCGTAAATTACTTTAGAAATAAATAAAATAAGAATATAATTGCACTAAATTGAGCTGCAGTTAGTCTAGTTTAGTTTACAAGCGCTCATCCAACATTCCAGAGTCTCGTCCTTAATACCAGCGAACCCGTCCGCTCACACGAGGCCTCCTGGAGGACAAATGAAAGACATATTAATGTAAAGCATTACTCTCCAGCTGCTCCACAGATACACTATACAACAATCACGTATTACATTATAACCATATATTTGTATAGATGTATGTACAGTATACATGTATACAAGTATTGGGACACCTGCTCATTAATTGTTTCTTCTGAAATCAATGGTATTAAAAAATGGTTTCGAGCAATGCTTTTTACCATCCAATAAGGTAGATTTTGGTGCATGGCTACTCACCGCAGTTATAGAGGAGGTTTATTTTGTGGATGTCCAGTGGGCTTGGTCCTTCTCGCTGACCAATGGGAATATTGGGGTCGGGTTTAGGAATGATTGTGGGTAGTCCCTCCTCTGAGAATGCAAACCTGTAGAGAAATATAACATAACACTTAATAACTTAATAACTACAGAAAACCCTAGTACTGTATATAGTACAACCTCCAAACATGGGGGAGGTAGATTTCCACGCTGTGACAAATGAGAGTACAGACCCCAGCTAGACCCCTAGCAAACACAGTAATCATCATCAACATCAAAAACAACAACTAATAATAATGTTAATTGATGACTCATCAGTGACTCACCTGCCGTAGTGCATTACAGAGGAATAATCATATGCAGTGTTCAGGTTATTGGTATCATACATCCTAAAGTTGTGCTTCTGGCCTACAGGGAACAGATTAAACACACCACTGATTAATATCCACTCAAATACACACACAGAAACAAAAAACACATACACCCCTACACACCACTGATTAACATCCATCATCCAAAAAGTCTTGTTATATAAAAGTACAGAACATGATCCAAAACTCTGGCACCTTATATCTGCAAAAGTATCCATTATAAATGATTCAGTATTTACAATGAAAATCTAGAATATCTAGTATGTGTCTAATAGAGTGGATAATAAAATGTTAATAGAGTATGTTACAGAGTGTGTAATAGAGTGGTAATTTAGTATGAGTAGACATATAGTGCATAATAGTGTTATTACCGTTAGTAAACTGTTAATAAAGTATGATATAGAATGTGTAATAGACTGTTTAATATAATGATAATAGAGAGGGTAACAGAGTGGTAGTATAGGGGTAGTAGAGTGTGTAACAGAATTGTAATGGAGTGGTTATAGAGCATGTAATAGGGTGGTCATAAAGTGTGATAATAGCATATGTATTAGAGTAGGTAATAGACTGAATAATGTTATAGAGTGTGTATAGGACTTTTAAAGTGGTCTATACCATGTAATAGGGAGGCAATAGAGTGGTTGTAGAGTGTGTAATAGAGTGGTTATGAATGGTAATAGCATGGGTGACTGACCCTCGATTATGTTGTCCCACAGGATGGTGACGTAGCGGTCACGGTCGGAGCGAGACTGCTCATGGACGAAGCCCAAAGCGTGCATGAGCTCATGAGACGCCACACCGGACCACATACAGCCGGGGGTCTGCAGAGAGAGGGCCTGAGTCCCACCCACCATGCCCAGATAAGACCAGCAACTGGAACACACACACACACACACACATGATTTTTACATTATTACTACTATTATAAATAAATCAATTTATAATCTAAGTATTTAATAATATAATATTCCATTTATGTTACTCTTTATTAACAATAATATGTTATAATTCAGTGTTAATATTAATCTGTGCCCCTGAATTAGTTAAGCTTTGATTAGTCAGATGTTTGACTCACCCAAATTTGGGCTGAATGTCCAGGAAGTTAGCCTGGTGTGTGCGTGGAACAAACTTCACACAGCTTTTGGAAGAGATGTCCAGCATCCCCATCTCTATCGTGATCCTGTCCATGGTGTCTGCAGGGAGAACATTAGAGGGTCATTACAGGGTTCTTACTGTGCTAAAGCCACAGTTTGTGCCGTTATCAAAGTTTTAATGGCTGAGGTGTAAGAGTATTTTCACACTTGATGAGTGAAATGAGTCAGCGTTCAGGGCTGATCTGGGCTGGTTTGGTGGAGGGGCTCATTATCTCTCATTATGGAAGTATATGCAAGTTGAAGAAGTCATGCTACAAAATTAACCAACTACACGACCGCACACGTGGCACCAGGACTGGATAGTATCCCAATCTGCAGCAAATCCTTATAGGCGCTTTAGTTCACTCAATTGCAAAGCTGTGGAGCAGTTGTCACCACTCTTGCATGCCCACACTGGAAGCCAAGTCATATTATTTTATCAGAAACATGTTTTAAATCTAATCAAAACCTAATGAATAGATTGTAGCATTTGACTAAATAATGCACAACATCACAATTATTCAGCTGGTTATGGCTACTGAGCTTGCGCAGATCTCCACATCCAGGAGAGCTTTCGACACAACCAGCGAGCTGATTGGCTGTTTTTGATGAAGAGCAGGACTTCCTCCATAAATGCATGCCACATTGAGAGTTATGAGCGCTCCCATTTATATTTTCTCATTAACTACGTCTTTCATTAGAGTCTGCTTAAAGCAGACCACCCATACCAATGGGTCTCCAGTCTCAAGAACAGCTTTTTTACCTAATCAAACAAAACAAATTCATATAGCAAGAGATCCCATGTTTTGAAAAAAGACTAGTGTGAAAACAGCCTATGATTCCCTTAGCATAATAGCTTCTAAGCTAACTATTTATCTGAACCTTTTCTCCTGTAAGTACAAAGGGTTATACAATTGATATCAAAGAGCTTTGTATATGTTTCCAATACAAATAAACTACAATAGCCTTGTAGCTCGAGTGCTAAATGAAGGGGTATATAAGTATCTAATCAGTGTGTGTGTAGGATAGCATACAGTGTGTAACTTACCGTATTGCATAGAGAGGGCGTACGGTACGTACACAAACCCGTCCACCGATTTTGGCCACAGGCAGGTCTGTCCCGGACAGGTGATGGTGCTAAAGGGTCCGGCTGAGGCTATATCCCCCTCCCTGAAGGTATACCCTGTTAGCCCCGTCAGATCTGCCAGAGAAACCACATTATCACGTTATCATTAGGTGTGTTTATATGCACTCAAATTCCAGCTTCTCATCGTTCAGTAAAACCCCTATCCATATAAATCTCTCCATCCAGATAGAGTGAAACTGATTGTGATTGGATGTAGAGAAGTATAAACATATACTATTCTGACTCCCTATTGGTTTATACTGTGATCCATCACACCTGCATTTTTTCGCCTTACATTACTTTTACTTTTATACTTTTAAAGTACTTTTTAAACACTTTTACTTAAAGACTAAAACATTTTAGTTGATACTTTTTCAAGTTTTACAGAAGTATTTTAAACCCTAGTATCTGTACTTCTACCTACAGAGTAATGAATGTCAACACCTGTTGGTGTGTATTGGTTATGTATTGGTGTGTGGATATTAGTAAAGTCACTCACAGCGGTTTGCCTCCAGGATTCGGTCCATGGGGTTCATCTCGTCTGGAGACGGGAACTCCTCTGTGAAACAGATGGATGCAGCTGATCTGAGAACTGAATTTAAACACTTAAACTCTGTTATACACTTTATTATAACCCAGCTTTACCTGAAACGCCTCGCCTGCTCCTCACCCGCACCTCCTGAACTGCAGAGGAGTTCTACAGGAGAACCAGAACCAGAACTGGACCGTCAGAATCACTATGCAGTATATACTGTACATACAGCACAAAGCAAAAGCTTGGACACATCTTCTTATTCAAGTCCTTCAGACTTTGAAAGAACATTTATCCTTTACTATAGTGGTCCTGATGAGAGCCAGTTCCATTATAATAACATTTTGATGGTTTTTGCTACTGCACTTGAGGATAGTTTTAAAGTTTTTGAAATTTGTCTGATTAACTGACCTTCATTTCTGTTTTTTTCTTTACTTAGTAGTTTTTGCTTCTCATTATATAGATTAGAGTATTACTCAAATATTCACTATTCATTGTATACCTGTAACTCTACCTCTTCACTACTTTACTTTAACTGATGCTCTCAAACACTTTATTAAGAGGCAAGACATTCAAGTAATTAACTCTTGATGAGTTCAGCACAGCTGTTAACTGAAAGCCTGTATTTTAGGTGACTCTACCTCATAAAACTGACTGAGGAAATCTAGCCAAGATGTGCAAAGCTGTCATGTAAGGTAAGCATCTAAAATATAAAACATATTCTGGTTTGTTAAACACTATTTAGTTTACTGTATATATGTTTTTCTTCATAGCTTGGGTGAGTTTAGTATTAATCTAAAATGCAGAAAATTTAAAAGTAATGGAAAACCACTAAATTTAAGGTGTGTCCAAACTTTTGTCTGTAGATACACAGAGATTTGCTTCTTTAATTTTTACTCTTTGTATGCTTAGATGTTCAAAATATTTATAACTATACAGCATTTTATACCAATTTCATAAATTGAATTAAATGTAGTATTTGAGAGAACAATAGGTTAATAATAATAATAATAATAATAATAATAATAATATTAATAATAATAGTGTAAAGACTCTGACCATCAATAGGAGTTCAATCTGAACAAATGATCAAACAGACAGAAATATCAGCACAATTCTACAATAGTATAACTTAATTTCTTAATTATTCCGTTTTTAGAAAACACATTAACTATATTATTAAAACATTTGATAATTGTAATCTGACTATAAATAAAAGTTTTAGTAATAAAGAATCAATAAAACAGATTCATATAACTGCATTGCATCTATTTGAATCTGTTTTATTTCCTTTGCGTCATTCATACTTAAAAAAAAAAGATTTTAACCTTATCATAATAATATAATAAGAATAATAAGAAAGAGGCATGTCTGACCTGCAGAGGGAGCGTCCAGGCCTGCAGCACCATCCCTAACACAATCCCCACACCCAGCATACTGCCACACACTCTACACACACTCTACACACACTCTACACGCACTCTACACACTCTCCCTTCAGCCCAACTCCTTATAAACACACTCACACCCTGAGCCATGCCCACTCAGCCTGCGCAGGACACGCGTGCGAGGGGGGCGTGTCTCATGTACTGAGTATTATAATTAATCCTTAATTTAGGGGAACGATATTCAATTACTACTCACCCTACAGTCGCCCAGCGGCCGGACTCCATCAGCATGTTTACAGCAAACACTGCAGCTGAGTCTGCAGGACGGACTAAACACAGCTGTACGCACCATGTCAGCACATCGCTAACACCTGCTAGTTCACACTACTGTTTTTATAACTGCTGCTAGTGATCTGTTGTCAAATTTGCAATCAGAGTACGTGCAGTAGATACTGTACAAGTGGATGAGCGAGACGTCACCGTCATATTTGATAGGCCCGCCTCCTTCTCCCAAACCAAGTGTCTCAGACTGCCTTCATTGAGTTTTTTGGACTCGGTCCAGGCCAGAAAATAAAGTGATGATAGCACTGACAGAGACAGAATAAAAACACTGCAGTCCAGCATGTCTACCCTTGTGAAAAGGAAGTATAACTAAGAGCATTAAGAAAAGTATGTTAAAATTAGGTAAAGAATACTTAAAGTACATTTTCAATTTAATGTACTTTATGAAGATACAAAATAAATATATTTCCTCTGTTTTTTTCCAGTAGCATTAAGGTGTACACAATATGTGCATCAATATGCAAAGTAATACATTTACAATGTATTTCAAGTATATTAAAAAAGTGTGTGTGTGTTTAAAGCACTTAAATCTACTTAGGTTGCGGACTAAACCTCTGCTACTATGAGCGGGAGGTCGCAGGTTCAAACCCCCGCTCATGCAGCTTTACCATCAAGCTGCCGGCGCTCAGAGGGAGCACAATTGGACCTGCTCCCTCTGGGTGGGTAGATGGCGCTCTCTCCCCACATCAAATCACTCCTAGGGGATGTCTGCAGCACAGGGCGTCTGTGAGCTGATGTATCAGAACCGAGCCACTGCACTTTCCTCCATCAGCAGCAGCTCGAAAAGAGTCCTATGGAGTGGGTTGGGTAATTGGCTATGTAAATTGGGAAAAAAATGGGAAAAATGTGAAATACAAATTATATTAAAAAAAATCTACTTACCTTTACAGAATAATGCTTTTACAGCATAATGCTTTTATCTTGTGCTTAAATATAGCTTAGTAACAACTGAATTATACTTAAGTTGCCATAAGTTGCTCCAAAAAATACATTAAGCATGTTTTTTTAATACATATTTTAACTTTTACAAAAAAATATGTACTTTTCCATGTTACGTCTACTTTTAAAAATATGCTTAACACACTTTTCCTTTACAAGGGTAACTATGCTAACATTAGCTCACTGGCTAAATACTAATTAGATATCCGCTTTAAACCTTTAAACTCTTTAAACTTGGTATGTGAGCCCACACTTCATTACAGTCAAAATTTAATTTAGTTTAATTGGCTCTAAAATAGAGCCCTGTGGGACTCTACAAAATCATTGTCTCATTCGCCTGGGGTTTAAGGGTCAGCTTCACCATGTAATTCAGACAATCACTTCCTTGCTAAATGAAACCTTATTTATCTATAGTGTAAACCTTCTTTTTGAATGTCTTAATAAGAAGGGATGTTTACAATATAGTAAAATGAGGGTTATAAACTGATTTCTGGGGGGAATTAAAAATGAGGTATTATTAGCACAGGGAAAACTCACTGAAGTGGTAAAGTGGGCGGTTCTGTTTAGTCACTGAAACATATGGAGATGGAAGAAGCTACACATAATACTACAACCAGCCAGCAGAGACACGTAATAAAGACCTGTAATGGCGTCATTTTTTATTAAAAATTGCATTTAGTGCTTTAACACAGTCATAGGACCAAACCCAATCATTTTTGTTAATAAACAAGTGTCTGTTTTTAGAAAACTACATATTTTCTTCCATTTATTTCCATTTATTACGTCTGTAGTGACACCACATTCTAATTTTAACACAATTTCATGGAATACTTTAAGTAGTTGGTGGATCCCATTCAAAGTCATGTTATTGAAGCCCTAGTGAAGCCCAGTGTGTCAGAATTGTTCATATAATTAACTGTAGTAAATTGTGTTCTTTTTTAGTTTCACACTAAATAATAATGCTATAATAGTAATATTTCTAATTTATAAAGGCTTTAAACTTCATTATAAAAATTAATGCTAATGGCTGGTTAACTATCATTAGCACAAAATCCTGAAATGTCCTTTGTTGTACTGTCATGCGGTCATACTGTCACACCAGAAGAAAAAAAAAATATCACACAAGAAAGTCAAGCTTCTTTAAAAAAGCATTTTAAATATTGCCCAAGTTTTTTTTTCTTTACCTGAATATATTATACCTATAGAAATGTATAATGACTTTTAAACATTAATTTATAAGTATAATTATATATCAGCCATGATTCATTCCAAGGATTCTTCCCCCTCCACCTCTGAGGGAGATTTTCCTTGTCTACGTTGGTCAAGGAGGTTTTGTGTTGTTTGTTTATTGTTTTGTCAAACTTAAAAATGTTCTAAGAACATAAACAGTTGTGCTAACTGTTATCTAAGTAATGGCTGGTTGCAAAACAATAATAAACTATGAGTTTTTACATTATCTTATTATCTAAATTCATGTTTATGCAGTAAATAACTGTTCATGCAGTAATCAGACCATGAAGTGCATGTAAACACTGTCTGGAAAAAGTTCTGCCTCTCCCTAAAATAGAGATTATAATATGTTTGTGAGCTTTATGGAAGATGGATTTATTTTAATTAGTGGCAGAACTTAATTACACAGTCACCATTGAGAACAACATCTCTAGAAAAAATTAAGAGACTACTGCAGTTTCTGAATCAGTTTCTCTGATTTTGCTATTTATATGTATATGTTTGCTTAAAATGAACATTGTTGTTTTATTCTATAAACTACAGACAACGTTTATCCCAAATTCCTAATAAAGATATTGTCATTTAGAGCATTTATTTGTGTCAGGTCTTTAGTCTGTCTGCTTCTTATGTCTGTGTTATTCTCAGGTCTGTGTTTCATTCCCAGTGTTTTTCCACTCACCTGTGTTCATTCGTAGCTCCGCCCCTTCGTCCCAGGTGTTTCCTGTTTCCTGTGTGTGTGCACCTCTATTTAAGGTCCGTGTTCCATTTCCCCGGTGTCGATCCTTGTACGTTTATCGTCTGTCAGTGCTCCATGTTTTCCCCAGTTTCCTCAGTCCTGTTTTCAGTAAATCCATGTGTATTTTGTATTTGTTTTCGTTAATAAATCCCTTTTTGTTTGCATTTGCGTCCGCCTCTGCGTCCTCCCTGCACCCGCACCTGACAATTTGCAGAAAATGAGAAATGACTGAAATAACTAAAAGATGCAGAGCTTTCAGACCTCAAAGTTCATATTCATAACGTTTTAAGAGTTTAGAAATTAATATTTGGTGGAATAACCCTGTTTTTTAATCACAGTTTTCATGCATCTTGGCATCATGTTCTCCTCCACCTGTCTTACACACTGCTTTTGGGTAACTTAATGCCACTCCTGGTGCAAAAATTCAAGCAGTTCAGTTTGGTGGTTTGATGGTTTGTGATCATCCATCTTCCTCTTGATTATATTCCAGAGGTTTTCAATTTGGTAAAATCAAAGAAACTGTTCTTTTATTGTTTCCTGAGCTGTATATATACATATTTTCATGTTGAGGGCTGGATTGGAACCTTTAACAGGTTCTAATACACACCACTGATGTAGATAGTTGTATATCTAGACCAATAGTGGCACTGAGATGACAGGACCTAAAACCAAGTTTAGTAAATTCCTATACATTTGATTATTTTTTAAAACTTTTTATGTAGCAGCAGCTTGTAAAAGGTTCTGTTACACTGAGAAATATTATGGTACTGGCAATCAAAGAGCAAAACTAAACAGTCTGGGTACTGAGTACTGGTGCACACCAACCCACGTCAAGCACTGGTCTAGAGTTGTCAAATTACACTATATAAAAACACAGTTCTTTTGAGGTCATGATTTAGGACTGCTTATCAAGAGGCTTAGAAGATCATAAGTTTAAATCAAACTGAGCTCAGTACATTAAATAAATGCTCTGTAATTTATGATGGACTGACTTTTTCCAGCAATTGTTGGTGTGAAAATTAGTGCAAACATGAGGTCAAATTCAAATCATTTCAGGCTACAAATAAGAAAAGAAACTCAGATTTCATTACTGGCTTTAATGAGTTCAGTGAATACATACTTGCATACATACATCCACACGGTACATACATACAGTTCACGTACTAAAGATTAGAGTAAAGAAGATGAACTATAAGAACATAGAGTAGATACAGATTATAATCATTATAATGTTACGATCAGGCCTGTCGTTCTCTCAGGATTTTTATTTACACTGATAAAGTTTATTGATCTTCAGGATGTCCAGTTCACTGGGACCAAACGACTGGCCCAACTTCCCGTTCCAGTTCTGCTTCTGCACAATAGTGGGATTTCCATCCTCAGAGTAGGCATACCTGCAAACACAGCCAGCACAACAATGACCCTGTTCACCTGTTCACCTGTTCACCTGACCATACTGATCTTACTGACAAGCAGACAAATAATTAATTCCATTTCAAATCCATTTCTTTGATTTTCTTATTTGATCCTATATAATACATATAGTACCATGTTAAAAGTTTGGACATTATATTTAGTGTATTTTTTTTTTTCATTTTACATTGTAGATTAAACTCATCTTAACTATGAAGAAAACATGTAGAATTATATCCTAAGCAAAAAAAAGTATTAAACCTCTAATTTTAGATTCTTCAAAGTAGCACCACTTGCTTAGATGATAGTTTTGAACTTCTCTGCTGGATTTTTTTAGTCAGCTTTATGAGGAAGAGTCACCTGGAATTCAGGCTTTCAGTTAACAGCTGTGCTGAACTCATCAAGAGTTAATTACTTGAATTTCTTGCCTCTTACTGTGTTTAAGAGCATCAGTTGTAAAGTTGTGAAGAGGTAGAGCTGGTATTCACTGAACAGACCTAATAAACTTATATTAATTCATGTTATTAGAAGCAAGAACTACTCAACTGAGTAATGTAAAAATTACTTTAAGAAATGAAGGTCAGTAAATCTGAAACATTTTAGAAACTTTGAAAGTATCCTCAATTGAGTAATGTTTTAATCCATACTATCGCAAAGACCATCAAAAACTTAATGAAATTGGACCATGCCAATTAGCACTGTAGATACAAGGCTAAAGCAGTTAATCATAGCTTATACCTGACCAATCAGCACTGGAGAAACAAGGCTAATGCAGCTAGCAAGTAACATGAGCTTATAACCAACCAACTAGCACTGAAGCTACAAGGATAATGTAAGTAAAAAACGATGAGCCACTCAATAAAAATCTGACCATGGCCATTTTTTGCTTTGGGCATTACCAGCAATACATGGAGCCCTAGTAAGTAGGTGAGCTTACTGACCTTCAAAATTGAGGACAATATTTAAATACAATTAGAATTGATTGATAAATAAATAACAATAATGAAAACATACTTTCCGAAGTGCATGATGGATTTGTAGTCGTAGGGCATGTCCATGTTATTTGTTTTGAACTTGGCGAAGTTTCTGGTTCGGTCTGTAGAGATAAAGAGATGAAGATGTTACAGATCTCTGATCAGCAGCTCTACTCCACCTCTCAGTCAGGAACAGATGCTGACCTTTCCAGATGTTTGACCACAGTATGGTGACGTAGTTGTCCCGGTCAGCGCGAGACTGCTCGTGTAAGAAGCCCAGAGCGTGCATCAGCTCGTGAGCCACCACCGCAGAACCGATGCATTCTGGGGTCTGCAGAGAGAGAATCTGCCGGCCTCCGTTCGCTCCCACATACGACCAGCACCTACATACACAGACATGCCAAATGTCACGGGACAGGAGTATGTAAATTGATCACTATGTGTTTGGGAATAACCAGACCTTTATAAGTTGTAAGACTTATGTAACACTGCGAGTAATTCGGAACACTGGCCAGTGTGCTCATGGCAAAGTCAGTATGAGGGTCAGTGGAACTGGTGTTAGGATCTGTGGCTCAATTGAGAGGCTCAGTGGATCTAGTGTGTGGGTTTGGAGATCTGGTGTGAGGGGCATTGGATCTGGTGTGAGGGGCATTGGATATGGTTTGAGGATTTCATGTGTGGGACTGTAGATCTGGTGAAAGACTCATTGGATCTGGTGTGATGATCTGTAAATCTGGTTTCAGGATCTGTGGATCTGGATAAAGGTGTGAGGATTTGTAGTTTAAGGATCTGGTGTGAGGATCAGTGGATCTGGTTTGAGGATCAGTGGATCTGGTTTGAGGATCAGTGGATCTGGTTTGAGGATCAGTGGATCTGGTTTAAGGATCAGTGGATCTGGTGTGAGGATCAGTGGATCTGGTGTGAGGATCAGTGGATCTGGTGTGATGATCTGTAAATCTGGTGTGAGAATCAGTGGATCTGAAAAAAGAGACTGTGGATCTGGTGTGAGGGCCTATAGGTTTAGTATGATATCCTTGGACCTGGTGTAAGGATTTGTAGCCTAAGGATCTGGTGTGAGGATCAGTGGATCTGGTGTGAGGATCAGTGGATCTGGTGTGAGGATCAGTGGATCTGGTGTGAGGATATTCAGATCTGGTGTAATGATCAGTCAATCTGGTGTGAGGATCAGTGGATCTGGTGTGAGGATTAGTGGATCTGGTGGTCATACCCTGATCTGGGCTGGATATCCAGGTGGTCTCTCTGGTGTGTTCTGGGCACATAGCGTACACATGTCTTTCTCTCTATCAGCTCCATTCCTTGCTTTATCTTCATCTTATCCTCCTCACCTGCACACACACACACAAACACACACACACACACACACTAAATGGGTGGAGCTAAACTGCTGAAGACTAAATGAGTGTGTGGAGCTAAACTGTTTTAAGCTGGGTGGGTGGAGGTAAACTGCTAAGGACTAAATGTGTGGGTGGATCTAAACTGCTGAAGACTAAATGGGTGGAGTTAAACTGTTAAAAGCGGAATGGGCGGAGCTAAACTGCTACAGGCTAAAAGAGTGGGTGGAGCTAAACTGCTGAAGGCTAAATGTGATGGACCAAACTGCTGTAGACTGAATGGGTGGGGCTAAGAACAAAGTGGAATAAACTCTTTGTTTATTAATATATAAGTTTCAGTGTTTCCATTATTTTGTCCTGCAGTGTAATGGTGAGTGTGGTGGTGAGTACTCACTGTAGAGCGGAGAGAGGGTGTACGCTATATAAACATGGCCGTCCACTGATTTAGACCACAGACAGCTCCGCGCAAAACAGCTCTTCTCAGAATGCCTGGACACCGCAATATCCCCCTCCCTGACACTGACCCCTTCCACTGCAAACAAACCTACAGCACACACACACACAGATACACACACACACACAAACACCATAATGTTCTAATGTAATGAACTTTACAAGACATTCACATGAAATATAATTAAAATCAATACAGAAATAAACTGAACGTACCCTGATAATCATTGACGGCTATAATAGTGTCCATTGGTGTTCCACCATTCTGTTCCATATATTCTATAACACAAATCACATTGTATAACCTAAACCGTGTAATTCCAGCCATGTTTGTAATTAAACAGTTAATAGGTGAACAGAATCATTCAGAGTGGGTTTGGGATGAAAGGCTATAATGTTATATGTTTGTGTATTTATCTTGATATCTATTTTATTTTTACTTATATTTAATATCATATTATTTTATATTCATACTTATCTTATTTTACAATAGATGTTTGAGTGAAAACTGGACCCTGAGATTGCAACTTCATTTCATCTGATGTACCACATGTGATATGAAAGACAAAAAAATTCTCCTTGAATCCTTGAGTCTTTGAATCTAAGCTGTTTTAGATGGAATGGGTGGGGCTAAAGTGCTATAGGAAGAATGGATAGGGCTAAACTGCTGTTGGTTATGAGATTTTAAGCTTATTTTAGGAAAAAGTACTAATACAAATTTGCTTACCCAATTGGTAGATTTTTTTTGCTTAATATAAGTATATTATTGCTGTCAAATGAACAAAATGGTGACTTTCCAAGAGAAGGCAAAAGTTGTGTAAACTTTAAATAAAAGCTGAGGAGTTTTCCAAATTAAAACCTTTTAAACATTTCTATTGATTTTGTTAAACCAGAGTTATATACATAATGTACAGAGAAGCAACAGGGTACATATGATGGAGTAAACTAAAAAAACAGACAAAAAAAGAAACCAAAAAAGGACATACATAAATTTAATCAAACAGCATTTCAATTATATATTATGTTAGCTTTTGAAATGTTTTTTTTTTTTTTTGCAGTGTACAATATTCCATATATATTACTTCATTGTTTTGATGTCTTTAGTATTAGTCTACAAAATAAAAATAATCCAAATAAGGCAAACCATTGAATAAGAAGGGTGGCTGAACTTTTGACTAGTACTGTATGTATACAAAGCATATACAATTTTACATATACAACTATGTACATATGTGTTACATCTACATGCGTTTTATTTTAATGGATATAAGTAGTATTATTAAGACAGTCAAGAATAAAACGTTATAATCAGTAAACGCACGGATTTATAAAGGTAAGGTCAGGTGTATTAGTAGCTGTACCTGAGTAACTCCTCCTGAAGCGCCTGGTTCCAGTGCCTGGTTTACCTTCAGCAGGTCTCTACACAGATCAGAAAATAATCCTTATTCAGACCAGAATAAACACCTGTACAGCACAGGAGCAGCAGAGTTTACTGGGTGTAAGGATGTGGTTACCTGAGCAGTGAGAGTAAAGCCCTGCAGCAGCGTGACGAAGAGGAGGAGGAGGAAGGCTGTGTGGCTCATGGTGGCTGATCTTCTCAACTGTCTGCTCGAGTTCATCTCAAACCTTTTTAACTTTCCCCAGCAACCTGCTTATTAACTCCTTCACCAACCCCAGCAGAGCTGATTAACACCCTCCCTCTCTGAGACCAATAGCCTTATCTTAAACCCAACCTGAACGTTAAACGTTAAAACTAGACCTAAACCCAATCTTTAACCTTAAAACTAAACATAAACTCAATCTCTAAACCTTAAAACTAAACATAAACTCAATCTTCAAACCTTAAACTAAACATAAGCCTAGTCTCTAATCCTAAAAAAACTAGATTAAACCCAACCTATAAACCTTAAAACTAGACTTAAACCCCACTTCTAAACCTTAAAATTAAAACAGAAGCCTAGTCTCTAACTCAAACAACTAGACTTAAACCCAACCTCTAAACCTTAAAACTAGAATTAAATCCCACATCTAAACCTTAAAACTAAACATAAACTCAATCTCTAAACCTTAAAACTAAACATAATCCTAATCTATAAACCATAAAACTAGATTAAAACTCAACCTCTTAACCTTAAAATTAAAACACAAGCCTAGTCTCTAACCCTAAAAACTATATTAAACCCAACCTCTAAACCTTAAAACTAGACTTATACCCCACTTCTAAACCTTAAAATTAAAACATAAGCCTAGTCTCTAACCCCAAAAACTAGACTTTAATCCAACCTCTAAACCTTAAAACTAGACTTAAACTCAATCTCTAAACCTTAAAACTAGAATTACACATTGTCTCTAAACCTTAAAAATAAACATAAATTCAATCTCTAAACCTTAAGACTAGACTGAAACTTAACCTCTAAACTATAAAACTAGACTTAAATCCAACCTTTAAACCTTAAAATTAAAAGCTTAAAACTAAAGATAAACTCAACCTATAAACCTTAAAACTAGACTCAAACCCAACCTCTAAACCTTAAAATTAAAACATAAGTCTAGTCTCTAAACCTTAAAACTAAACATAAACCCAATCTCTAAATCAAAACATTAATGAAGATTTCATTTATCAGCAGGGCTTGGCACACTGCCCACACTGCCAAAAGTTTCAAGAGGTCTTATATAATATTCTAATTTCCTGAGACACTGATTTTTGGGCTTTCATTGGCTGTAAGCCATAATAATGAATAAAATAAATAAACATTGTGCAAAATACATGTATATAATATGTGTGTTTTACATTAACTTACAGTAACTTTTATATTATTTTATTTTATAATATTCCATTTTTTTGAGATACACTAGTAGTTTATATATCTCAGCTCTCATTGGCTGCCAGTGTTTCAGTCATGAGGTAATGTCATGTTTCCCACCAGAGAATCAGCTCCACCCCACACTACAGGAAACTGTAGTCCCGCCTTCTCACTGCTATGATTGGTCCACAACCTCTGTTACTCTGAAAGAGCTTGATAATGAGTTGATTAGCTGAATCAGGTGAGTTGGGAGAAGGCCATGTCCTGCCCTTACCTGCAATGGACAATTCAAACATCCCCTGCAGCTCCAACAGCAGTCTCGTTCAGGTAAAATTACATTATATCAAAAAGAGTAAGTGTTTATATAAAAACGCTAGGCTAAGCCTAGTTCTAACTGTGATATACAAACTTAAAAATGAAGATAAACCCAGTACTTAATTGTTTAAAACAAGAGCTAAGTGCTGAAAATAGCATTTACCCTACAAAGATAATTAAATATTTAAATTTATCTTGACATTTAATTGTTTAACTGGCCTACCAGCAAGACCAGCTGGCTTGACCATTTTAGAAAAGATTTTAGACTAGCATAGACCAACAGATGCTGGAATTTCCAAGGGTGTTTTCATACCAGCACTATTTAGTCCGGTTGCACTCTTGGTGTGGTTTGTTCTTAAAACCAGTAATTGCACTCGAGACCCAAAAGAGGAGGTAATCTCGGTCCAATCCCAACTAAACTCTGGAGTGGTTTGATTTGTGGTGAAAACGAAATCCAACCTTGATCCAACTCAACTATCAAAAATACTCCTTGTGTTTAAGGTAAACGGCTGTACAGGTGCAGTTTAATCAGATTTATTAAACAGATATTTACTACAGCTATAAACTAATGCATCTCTGCTGCTCTTGTTAAGATGTCAATTTACTGATATGATTGGAAAACCATCAACTGAGGCATTGCAGAAAAATGGAATGCAGCATAACTCTCAGTATTATTACCTGTGTGATTGTTTACTACAGGATTTACTGAAGCAGGTAAAGAACAAGAAGGAGGAACTGCAGAGGGTGAAGAATGAACGAGTGCAGCTTGAACTGCAGAACCAACGCGAGTAAAAAAAAATCGCACTGAGATAAATTACTGTATTACTGTGATTAATATATGAGCATGCATGTGTGCATTATGTGTGGATATAACATGTATACTATGTGTGTCTATGTTATTCTGTGTAGTCATGAAGAGTTGCGCTGCAGGAGGCTCTTGACTCTGCATATGGATGAAGGGGTGTTGGATGCACTGGTGAAACTTGATGCTGCAATGAAAGAAAGGCAGAAGCTGGAAAATCAGCTCTTTGAACTGACCACAGGGTATGTGTGCATGTTCTAGATTTGTTCTAGACAATGAATTATACAGTGCCAGAAACAACATAACCAAATCTATTAGAGATCAATGAAGAACAAACTTACTTATGATGCAGTCCACCTTAAAAGGTGCATTGGTTTACACCTTTAAATGGTGTATTGGTTACATTTGTTAAGCTCAGCCTCTATTCCACCTTAAATGTTGCATCGGGTACATTCGGTAAGCTTGGACTCTGCCTTGGATTCCACCTTAAATGGTTCAAAGTTAGTCTTGGGCCATCAGACATTATTCCACCTTAAATGGCTCAGTGATTACTTTTGGACAGCTTAGCCTCTGTTCCACCCTAAATTATTTAATGGTTACTTTTGAGGAGCTTAGCATCTATTCCACCTTTTTAAATGGCTCAATTGTTACTTTCAGACAGCTTTGCCTCTATTCCACCTTAAATGGTTCATTGGTTACTTTCAGGCAGCTTACCATCTATTCCACCTTAAATTATTTAATGGTTACTTTTGGGCAGCTTAGCATCTATTTCACCTTAAATAGTTCAATGGTTACATTTTGGCCGCGTAGTCGCTATTCCACCTTAAATGGCTTAGTGGTTTTATTTAGGCAGGGAGCATCTATTCCACCTTAAATGGTTCAGCGGTTACACCCAAACACATTGGGTTTTGTGTCACCCTAAGAGTTGCAGTGGTTGCATTATGGAGCTTCAGGATCTGTTCCACCTTAAATAATACTGTGGTTTTATTCTAGTGCCTCACATTTCATTCCACATTAAATAGTAGACTTACATTGTCGAACCTAGCAATCCCATAACAACCACCATGTATATTATAACAACTACCCAGCTGTTAATATCATAGCAATCATGTAGAACATCCTAGCAGCCATTTAAGGATGGCTTAACCTGAGCGTCAGGTAGCAGAACGTACCTGCTGCACTATGCACTGTAAAACAGGTAATTCTGATAAGAAGTGTGATTTTAATGTCTCTGACTGACGCAGGAACCAGCAGCAGCATGCAGTTTCACTGAGTGACCTACGGAGGGAGCTGTCCATTCTGCAGCAGGAGGAGAGTGATCTGCGATTGGAGTGTGAGGAACTGAGGAGTGCTCTGAAGGACACTCGGGGTGCGTCACTAATCCCAGTAGATCAATATCACACTTGCGTGTTTAATTTGGTAGTTACATAGTTCACAGTAAAATCCACAATGTTAAAATCACGGTGTTAAAATGTCTGACTCCCTGGAAATTATCGTAACAACCCATCAGCTAACAGACATCTGTTTAAACAACATAAACAAGGAGTGATAAAACGAGACAGCTCGCTCGGACTCTGGCTGCTGATAGTGAAGCAGCATGACGTGCGATTTGAAAATCACATCTGTGTGCAATAATGAAAAATGCCCTATACTATGTTCAAAAAAGTCTTGACAATAATTTACAGTGTAATAATCTGTGTTTGTTTCTCATCCACCTCCAACCAGGGTCTGAACCAGCCAAACAAGACCGAACCAGAACTGCTCAGAACCAGGGGTCGGCCAGACCTGCGAGGAAACGAGTGGCAAAGAAATAAAACATTTAATTTGAGCTTTTTTGTAATAAACAGCATTTAAATAAGAATAATGTGTGTATGTACTCAGTGCTCTTACTGATGTGATTTATATACAATATACAGTTGTGGTCAAAAGTTTACATACACTTGTAAAAAAACATAATGTTATGGCTGTCTTGAGTTTTCAATAAGTTCTACAACTCTTATTTTTCTGTGATAGAGTGATCGGAACACATACATGTTTGTCACAAAAAACAGTCATAAAATTTGGTTCTTTCATAAATTTATTATGGGTCTGCTGAAAATGTCACCAAATCTGCTGGGTCAAAAATATACATACAGCAACAAAATTTGTCAATTTTGGTGATGTAGCGAGTTGTGTCAATCAAATTAGCTTCATGTCATGGCCTCTTCACTTCTTGTAAGTGATTCTGATTGACTACAACTGTTGACTTCTCATGAGCCCATTTAAATAGGGCTCATTTGACCCAGTGATTAGACTCAGCTACAAAAGCTACAATGGGAAAGTCAAAGGAACTCAGTGTGGATCTGAAAAAGCGAATTATTGACTTGAACAAGTCAGGGAAGTCACTTGGAGCCATTTCAAAGCAGCTACAGGTCCCAAGAGCAACTGTGCAGACAATTATACGCAAGTATAAAGTGCATGGAACAGTTGTGTCACTGCCACGATCAGGAAGAAAACGCAAGCTATCACATGCTGCCGAGAGGAGATTGGTCAGGATGGTCAAGAGTCAACCAAGAATCACAAAGAAGCAGGTCTGCAAGGATTTGGAAGCTGATGGAACACAGGTGTCAGTCTCCACAGTCAAGCGTGTTTTACATCGCCATGGACTGAGAGGCTGCCGTGCAAGAAAGAAGCCCTTGCTCCAGAAAAGGCACCTTAAGACTCGGCTGAAGTTTGCTGCTGATCACATGGACAAAGATAAAACCTTCTGGAGGAAAGTTCTCTGGTCAGACGAAACAAAAATTGAGCTGTTTGGCCACAACACCCAGCAATATGTTTGGAGGAGAAAAGGTGAGGCCTTTAATCCCAGGAACACCATGCCTACTGTCAAGCATGGTGGTGGTAGTATTATGCTCTGGGGATGTTTTGCTGCCAGTGGAACTGGTTCTTTGCAGAAAGTAAATGGGATAATGAAGAAGGAGGATTACCTCCAAATTCTGCAGGAAAACTTAAAACCATCAGCCCGAAGGTTGGGTCTTGGGCGCAGTTGGGTGTTCCAACAAGACAATGACCCAAAACACACATCAAAAGTGGTAAAGGAATGGCTAAACCAGGCTAGAATTAAGGTTTTAGAATGGCCTTCCCAAAGTCCTGACTTAAACCCCATTGAGAACATGTGGACAGTGCTAAAGAAACGGGTTCATGCAAGAAAACCATCACATTTAGCTGAACTGCACCAATTCTGTCAAGAAGAGTGGTCAAACATTCGACCTGAAGCTTGCCAGGAGCTTGTGGATGGCTACCAAAAGCGCCTAGTTGCCGTGAAAATGGCCAAGGGACATGTAACCAAATACTAATGTTGCTGTATGTATATTTTTGACCCAGCAGATTTGGTGACATTTTCAGCAGACCCATAATAAATTTATGAAAGAACCAAATTTTATGACTGTTTTTTGTGACAAACATGTATGTGTTCCGATCACTCTATCACAGAAAAATAAGAGTTGTAGAACTTATTGAAAACTCAAGACAGCCATAACATTATGTTTTTTTACAAGTGTATGTAAACTTTTGACCACAACTGTATATCCAAATGTATCGGCTCTCCTGCATTGCTGTGGTTGCTGATCCGTTGCTGTCATTTGCAGATGCTTTTAAAACGCTTGTTTTATTATAATTCTAATAGAACCTAAATCACATGTTTTTCATGTTTTCAGTTTCATTCGTTTACAGGTTTATTTATATATTCAAATAAATATAGTTGCATATTAATAATTATTATTTCAGTGTGGGTGGTGCAGCAGATTTTCTTAAACAGCTGTAGGCCAATTTTTCTTTTCAACGAAAAAATCATTTAAATACTTAGTGTTTGTCCCGTTTTCTGCGCTACAAGTGCGCAGTCTCTCTGCCTTTAGACTCTTTGTCTCATTTACTGTGCTATGTGCTGACTCTCTCTACTGTTAGACTCCTTGGTCTGTTTTCCACGCTACAAGTGCACACTCTCTCCGCTGTTAGACTCTTTGGCTCGTTTAGAGCAATGGAGACTTCAAGAAGAGCTTATTCACCCATAGTAAAACCAAAGTGTGAAGTTTCTTGGATTCATCCGCTCTGAATGGAGACCGCATCACTCCCGCCCAGTTTAAAAGGATTCTTCCGCACGCTGGGTGCAAATTACCCATTCTCACCAGAGAGGGCACTAAATCCCCCAAATCCCAAAACTTACGGACATCCGATTTAAGTAGTTTGAAACCAGTACTTTTACTTAAAGAGTAAAAAGTTAATCATTTTAACTTCTAAAGAAGTAATTCAAACTCTAGTATCTATAATTCCACATACAGAATAATGAATGGAGATACTTTACACACCTTTGCCTATGAATCATGTAAATGTGTGTGTCTGTGTGGTTGCAGTAGTGCGTGGAGAACAGTAGGGGGCAGTACTGTGTGTTTGTGTGTGAGTGTTTCTGCAGGTTAGAGAAGAAGAAGAGCACATGGTGTGGGTCTGAGCTAAAGGTACAGAGTTTAAACACTTTAAGTTTTAATCCTGATTATCCTGTTCACACCTTATAATATATGATACAGTTTATATCACAGTGTTATCCGCTGTTTATCTCACTGCTCTCATACATTAATATCTGTTTATTAAATGACTGTTACTTGTTCTAATCAGCTCCCTGACAGCACTGTGATTCACAGTGCAGCTGCACTGTTGTAAATATTATATAAATGGTAAAATTCTGGGTGTAGATTGTTTGGGCGATTTACTGTACATTTAGGAAGGTTGACGGTAGCTGGATATGGAGGAATATGGATTTGTCCTATAGCTCTTGTGGTAAATGTTGGGGGTTTATTGTAAAAATAGTGGTTATATTGATTTAAGAGGTGGAACAGTAAATATACGGAGGTTGACAGTACATATGGAGGGTTGATGGAAGATTTAGGGGTATAAAACAGCAGATTCTGGGGTATTTTAGGGAATAGCATTACAAACTACTAAATATAGAAGGTAGGATATAAGGTTTTGGTGTTTTACGGTAGATTTAGGGTAGGTTTAGGAGCGTATAACAGTACATATGGGACGTTTTGAAAGATTTGGCGGACTTTGGTGTTTTATGGTAGATTTAGTGATGTATAACAGTAGATTTGGGATGTTTTGGTAGGTTTAGGGGTGTATAACAGTAGATTTGGGATGTTTTGGTAGATTTAGTGATGTATAACAGTAGATTTGGGATGTTTTGGTAGATTTAGAGGTGTATAACAGTAGATTTGGGATGTTTTGGTAAGTTTAGTGGTGTATAACAGTAGATTTGGGATGTTTTGGTAGGTTTAGGGGTGTATAACAGTAGATTTTGGATGTTTTGGTAGATTTAGGGGTGTATAACAGTAGATTTGGGATGTTTTGGTAGATTTAGGGGTGTATAACAGTAGATTTGGGATGTTTTGGTAAGTTTAGTGGTGTATAACAGTAGATTTTGGATGTTTTGGCAGGTTTAGGGGTGTATAACAGTAGATTTTGGATTTCTTGGTTAATTTAAGGGTGTATAACAGTAGATTTGGGATGTTTTGGTAGATTTAGGGGTGTATAACAGTAGATTTGGGATGTTTTGGTAGATTTAGGGGTGTATAACAGTAGATTTGGGATGTTTTGGTAAGTTTAGTGGTGTATAACAGTAGATTTTGGATGTTTTGGCAGGTTTAGGGGTGTATAACAGTAGATTTTGGATTTCTTGGTTAATTTAAGGGTGTATAACAGTAGATTTGGGATGTTTTGGTAGATTTAGAGGTGTATAACAGTAGATTTGGGATGTTTTGGTAAGTTTAGTGGTGTATAACAGTAGATTTGGGATGTTTTGGTAGGTTTAGGGGTGTATAACAGTAGATTTTGGATGTTTTGGTAGATTTAGGGGTGTATAACAGTAGATTTGGGATGTTTTGGTAGATTTAGGGGTGTATAACAGTAGATTTGGGATGTTTTGGTAAGTTTAGTGGTGTATAACAGTAGATTTTGGATGTTTTGGCAGGTTTAGGGGTGTATAACAGTAGATTTTGGATTTCTTGGTTAATTTAAGGGTGTATAACAGTAGATTTGGGATGTTTTGGTAGATTTAGGGGTGTATAACAGTAGATTTGGGATGTTTTGGTAGATTTAGGGGTGTATAACAGTAGATTTGGGATGTTTTGGTAAGTTTAGTGGTGTATAACAGTAGATTTGGGATGTTTTGGTAAGTTTAGTGGTGTATAACAGTAGATTTTGGATGTTTTGGTAGATTTAGGGGTGTATAACAGTAGATTTTGGATTTCTTGGTTAATTTAAGGGAGTATAACAGTAGATTCTATATAGGTCCATGACACCTCAAGCATCCCTGTTCCACCATTAATTGTCAGCGTGTGTTTCAGTCAGATTATGCTCTGGTTCCTGTAGGCTCTTCTCTGAGATGGCCGGTGTGGAGCAGCGCTCGGTGTTCGAGTTTGCTGGGGATCTGAAGCTCATTAATGGACTCAGAGAGGTTTCAAATCTTCCAAGCCTTCAGGGAGACCCCCAGCCCACCCCAGAGTCCACCGCCTCAGAGGGTATGTGTTATTCCACTGTGGTATTTGATTCACCATGGTTTTTCACTCTGTGTAGACCCAGTGTGGAATTTGACTCTGTATTTGACACTCTGTGGAATTTGTGTATTTATTTAGGTTTTCCCAATGAACGCTCGTCCAGCAGGAGGGTGGAGGAGGGTGTTGGGGGAGTGTCGGACAGGATGTTGTGCTCGGCGTGTCAGTGTCCGTTTGAAAGTCGTGATGAGCAGGTAACCCTGCAGAAAGAATTCCTTACAGAACAATGGAACTGTAGACTATTATCTTAAACCTACTATAGTTTATTTTTCTCTCCCTCTCTCTCTTTCTCTCTTTCTCTCTCTCTCTGTTTCTTTCTCTCTCTGTTCAGATGGAGCATTATAAACTGGACTGGCACCGGTTTAACCTGCGGCAGCGTCTGGCTGGGCGGGCGCCGCTCTCAGTGGAGGAGTTTGAGAAGAAAACGGGCACAGGTAGGTCTATTTACACCATCACCTGTCCATCATGTGTCTGACACTGGGATGAAGATACAATTTAGTGGTATACCTGTGTGAGCAATTTGGGCTGGTCATATCAGATGTTGAAAGTAAGACATTTTACTATTTCAACTCATTTAGAATATACATTTTATAAATGTTGGCATGGGCAAAAAAATAAAAAATTAAGTGGTACTAAAAAAAGAAAAGTTAAATGTTCTGAGTACAGAATCAGAAGAGCCTGTTTTTAATGCTGTGTCTCATGAGGCCCGAAGATCATCAGCATCTAATACTGAGTGTCGGCTTTGTGTACAGGGATTCCTCTGAATCTTTTGATCCTTCCATATCTAAATGAGTTATTATTCTTCAGGAAATGTCTTGTAAAATGGTTTAATGTCTCACTTTCAACAGTTGATGTGTGTTATTTGTACTATTATGAATACAATTTGGATGTTTTGATAATTGACCCTAAAATGCCTGTATTCCTATAAACCATAGTATGAATAATCTGGAAGCAGGAATACCCAGTGTTTCCTCACCTGATGGACACACCAGACTTGGGGTTCAGATTCTGAAAGTCTGTACGCTCTTTGTGTTTTTAAACAGGTGACCTGTCCAGCATTTCTGGCTCTGACTCGGAGGATGACGAGGTAGACGATGTTGGAGACGGAGGCCGTGGTGATGAGGAGAACACTGAGGTGCTGGAGGGAGGGCGATCATCCAGCAGAGTGGTTTTCCAGAACTCTGAGGGACAGTACGTGTCCCTGTACCGCTGTGTACTGCAGAGCAACAAAGTAAGTACCTGGACCTCTGGCAGAGAATGAAGAACCCACTGCCCAATACAGTGAAAAAGAACAGACAGGTTTACTTGGGTTTAGAGACATTTTACTGTTAGCGTATGTATGTGAAAAAATCTGTCTCTGTGGAGCCTAACTATATGTAGGGTTGCAGTTATGGGAGAATTAATTTTTTTTTTTGCAGATTTTTAATTACATCTGTTTCTTTTTTTTTATCATTAAATAATTTTAGCAGCCAGTCTTTTGGTGAACAAACAAATGCTAAGGCTAAGTTAGCTTAGCTAACATAACTATCCTAGTCCTGTACAGCTCATGTCTATCAGCTGGAAGCAGTTTATGAAGGGGTGGTAAACTGATGCTGAGCGTGATAAATTATTCTGAATGCTTTATATTGCTGTTTATTTATATACTTATTTAATTGAGTCGAATGTACATGTGAGTTAAGCCTTTTTTCAGCTCCAGCTTAGTCATGCTTAATGCTGGTTGTGCTGGTCATCCTGGTCAAGCAGAATATATATATATATATATATATATATATATATATATTTTTTTTTTTTTTATAAAATGTAACAAATTGAGTGTAATTTTAAACCTGACTGATATGACAGCTTTTTAGAGTGTCTAGTATGTGTGTAACATCTGCTCTGTTTAAGGTGGAAACTCAAACTGTGCTGTAATGTTGAGGATTGTGTGTGTGTGTGTGGGTGTTCTTTCAGACAGAAGCTGAGGTGGACCTGGTCGACTCCCTGCTGAAGATATCAGACAGGACAGTGTGGGTGATCCTGATGACCGGTGGGGGTCACTTTGCTGGAGCTGTGTTTAAGGGGTAAGTTAAGTTTGTTAAAGGATCTTTTTAAGGAACTAATGCAGATTAAAGGGTATATAGAGAAGGATTATTGTATAAATGTGTTGTTTTTGTGACATTACAATCTTTGATAAGCAAGTCTGTTGCAATAATATCGCTGTTTTATATCTATAAACTATGAAGAACATTTATCACAAATTCCAAATATTTTTGTTTTGGCTGAAATAACAAAAAAGATTTGAGAAAAGAGTTCATATTCATAAAGTTTTAAGAGTTCAGAAATCAATATTTGGTGGAATAACCCTGTTTTAGTCACAGTTTTCATGCATCTTGGCATCATGTTCTTCTCCACCAGTCTTACACACTGCTTTTGGATAACTTTAGCTTGGTTTGATGGCTTGTGATCATCCATCTTCCTCTTGATTATATTCCAGAGGTTTATAATTAGGTAAAATCAAAGAAACTCACCCAGAGATGTATTATCTTTAAATCAGTGGCATGAAATGGTCCTAATGACTATAATATAATTTATCCCAATTAAATTGGAGACAGTATATCCTCCAAACAAAATTAATGATGAGATTTGAATCGGTCAGCCAATCAGATCCCAAAGACATCAGTAGGATCCCTCCTGATTTCCAGTGGTGCTGAGAAAGGTGTTGTGATGTTAATGTTGCAGTAACGAGATCCTGCAGCACAAGACGTTTCACCGATACACTGTGAGAGCCAAACGAGGAACCGCTCAGAGCGTGAGAGATGGTCAGAACCGCAGCCACGCCCCCAAATCAGCTGGAGCCGCCCTCAGGAGATATAATGAAGCAGCACTCGTCAAGGTGAGAAACATTATACGTACATTACAGAGAGCCCCCTACAGTTCTTGTAGTGTATTATAGTCTGTCAGAAGGAGTGTGTGGATCATATGAACATTTATAGAGCATTATAGAGCGCCCCCTGCAGTTTCTATAGTGTGTTACAGTCCATCAGAATAAGCCTGTGGATAATTTGAACATTATAGAGCACCCTATAAAGTTTATATAGTGAATTACAGTCTGTCAGAATGAGCAGTGGATCATATGAACAAACTTTTGCATTATAAAGCCCCACCTACAGTTTCTATAGTGTATTACAGTCTGTCAGAATAAGCAGTGGATCATAAGAACATTTATAGAGCATTATAGAGCCCCCAAACAGTTTCTATAGTGTGTTACAGTCTGTCAGAATTAGTCTAGTGGATCATATGAATATTATACAGCATTAAAGAGCACCCCCTACATATCTATAGTGTACTACAGTTTGTCAAAATGAGCTTGTGGACCACATAAACATTATAGGGCATTATAGAGCTCCTATTAAACTTCCTGTAGTGTATTACAGTCTGTCAGAATCAGTATGAGGGTCATATCAACATTATACAGAATTGAAAATCATTATAGAGCACCTCCCATGTTTCCTGCAGTGTATTACAGTCTGTTAGAATGAGCCTGTAGATTATATGAACATTGTGTTTGTGTGTATCATTAGGAGATTCAGGATCTGCTGAAGAACTGGGCTGAGTATCTGAAGCTGGCGAATGCTGTATTCCTGAGAACTCCCAAGTATAACCGAGGAGTGTTTTTTGGAGGTCGTGGAGCGCCGCTGGAGAAAAGAGACGGGAGAATACGTTCACTTCCTTTCGCCACTCGCAGAGCCACCTTCAGCGAAATCCAGCGCGTCCATAACGTCCTCTCAACACTACAGGTTTACGGTACACCACTCTCACCTCACTCTCATGTCTCTGTGTCTCTGTCGTTTTGTGTTACAGGGGAAACTCAGTAGTAGAGTTTAAGAAGCACTACATCAAAAAATCTATAGTATGGCATCAGTTTAATCTAAAATGTCATAATAAAAGTAGATATGGAGAAATTAGTCAAATTAGACAAAAAAAGAGGCTGGTTTGTATGTTTATTGGGGGAAATGATTCATAATAACATTTATAATGAGTCAAAAGTCTGGACACCCTTCTTCTCATTCAGTGTATTTTCTTTTACATTGTAAATTCAATATTGAAGACAGTATTAAAGCTTTACATGAACACATGCAGAATTATTTGTCAAACCAAAAATATTAAAGCTTTAGATTCTTCTAAGCATCACATTTATGTTTGAGGACAGATCTGCAGACTCTTGGTATTTTAATCTCAGTGTCTTCATGAGGGAGAGTCATCTGGAATAGTTTTCTCAGCATCTTGAAGGAGTTTGTTAGAAATATGCTTTACATTTTTTTTAAATCAAGAATTTTACTATAATTAATACTAATCAAGCTAATGAAATATAATCAACTGCATTGCTATAATCCCATTACTAATCAAGGCAATGAAGTATAATTAAATGCATTATGAATTGAGGTGTGATACTATGGTAGGCAACAGGGTTTGACATAAAGCTTGCCCCACTGACCTAGAGATCAGCTAAAGGGAAGGTGTTGACATGTTACCGGCAGAGCGGAGGAAGGCAGCTGAGACAGTTCTCTAAAATACGTCTCTGACTTAACTATCAGTTACTTGCAAGATCTGGCCATTAGAGCTTATAGGCCCCAAAAGCGTTGGGAGGCAAAGAGGATTGAGTCCTACTGTATGCGTAAGAAAGATTTCGACGGACGAACTTCTGATCAAGACCAGCCAGAACCAGTTTTTGGGGAACTGACCAAGGTTCCTTCCTCTGTGACTTGTGGTTTGTCTATAAATGCTTGTGTCTGTAAAATACTCGTCGGACTATTTCTATTTAACTCCTTGTGAGTGGAAGTGGTCCCCAGAGGGCTCTGTACAAATAAATAGTCTTAGTCTTAGTCATTTCCTTTTCCCATTGCAAACGAACGCGTGAGTTGCGTCAATATATAGGACCTGAGGGCATACTCAACAAGTTCCTGGAGGTGCTGAACAATAGCTGCTGCTTTTCCTTCACTTTGCTGTGAAGCTCCAGCTCATCCCAATTAAATCACCTCAAATCATCATCTCAGTTCATCAGGTTCAGATCAGGAGATTAATGTGGAGGAATAACACTTATTTACTGTTTACTACAGAATTCAAATGTGTCCCTTAACTCTTTTCATGTCTTTAATATTAATGTACAAAGTAGAAAATACATTAAATAAAGAATAATTAGTAGTAGTAGTAGTGGTGGTGGTGGTATTAATAGTAGTAAACGACTTTGATTTAATATTATTAATAATAATAATATGTAATTGCAGATAGAACTACAGAGATCTCCAGCATCCTCAGTCCGGGTAGGAGGGTGTGGCAAAGAAAGACTCCCAATCCTGCAGCTCATCCTCCCCAAAACCCAGCAGGTCAGTTTAAACCCATCCTCCTCTGACCAACACCAGCCTCTTCATAAGGCCAGAATCACCATTAACTGTGTGAACTCTATTGGGTTTATCTGTTGTGTTGTGTGTGTAGAGAAGGATGAGGAGCAGAGCTCTGATGATCATGATGATGATGATGAAGGCTCTGTAGAGCTGGAGATGGTGAAGATGAGTTTAAACACGCTGGATTTGAGAGAATACGAAGTGAAGCCCAACAAGAAGAGAAGAAGAAAAAAGAGAGAGAGGAAGAAGGATGGTAAAGAACCACACTGTCACACACTCACCTGCTCTCTCTTTCTCTCTCTCCCTCACATACACACACACTCCCTGCTCAGGTGCACACTCTCTCTTCTACAGCTCTGGAAAAAAATTAAAAGACCACTTAAAAATGCTGAGTTTCTTTGATTTTACCAAATTAATGATCACAAGCCATCAAACCAAACTAAACTGCTTGAATTTTTGCACTAGGAGTAAAGGCATAAAGTTATCCAAAAGCAGTGTGTAAGACTGGTGGAGGAGAACATGATGCCAAGATGCATGCAAACTGTGATCAAAACCAGGGTTATTCCACCAAATATTGATTTCTGAACCCTTAAAACTTTATGAATATGAACTTGTTTTCTTTGCATTATTTAAGGTCTGAAAGCTCTGCATTTTTTTTTTTTATTTCAGCCATTTCTCATTTTCTGCAAATAAATGCTCTGAATGACTAAATATTTTTATCTAGAATTTGGGAAAAATGTTGTCCGTAGTTTATAGAATAAAACAACAATGTTCATTTTACTAAAAATAAACCTTTAAATAGCAAAAACTCAAGTAGTGTCTTAATTTTTTCCAGAGCTGTATATTCGTTTACAATACTGACCAATCCCCTGCTGAGAGCTGAGTCTGACACACACACAGTACCTGTATACAATAGCAGTCATATGATGATTTTTATTATTAATATTTATTTATTGTTTTTAATTGATTTATGTTTAATGGTTGGTTGTAGATGTCAGCAGTAAGGTGGAGAATGAGGATCATGATGATGATGAGGAGAAGGCGGTGGAGGAGGATGTTCCAATAGATAATGAAGAGAAAACTAAACTGAAGAGGAAACCCAAAAACAAGAAGGAGCTTCCTGAAGGTACAGAAGGTAAAGCCACACCCTCAGTATCACTAAGATCTAACCCTAACCCCAACACTGCAGCCTTTAAACCCATACATCATCAGCTCCCTCGTTCCTCACTGGCTGCTGCTGTGTGTTCAGGTGAGCTGTGGGAGTACAGTGTGAGGGATGCTCTCTACACCGCCTGTAAAACAGGAGACACTGCCACATTACACAGCCTGCTGCAGCTGCCTGAGTCTCCAGTAGAGCCCGGAGATTCAGAACACCAGAACCCAACCCTCAAACTCCTCAACACCCCCATCGACTCGGCCGGGTACACTCTGCTGCACGTAGCGTCGGCTGCAGGACAGAAACACGCCGTCCGACTGCTGCTGGAGGCCGGGAGTGACCCCGCCAGCAGGTACAGAACACCTTCACCTCATCTAATCAAAGATTTACCTGATCTTTACCTCACCTCTACCTCACCTGAACCCTCCTTTAACTCGTTTTAGCTTAACTTTACCTCACATAGACAACATACACACCTGTACCTCACCTCTACATGCCCTTAGCTCACCTAAACACACCTTTATCTTTCTGGCACACACTGCCAGTCCCATTGTAAGTTGATACTGTACTGTGTTCCCTTATACTCATCCAGACATCCAGCAATCATGTAGTAAATTAAAAGTGTTAAACCAACTAAAATACTTATCTGTGAGCTGTTAACTTGCAATATCTGAGGCTGGTAACTCACTGATTAACTTGCACTTCCTCCTCTGGGGTGGTCCTGATGAGAGCCAGTTTCATCATAATTTTTTGATGGTCTTTGAGACTGCACTTGAGGATACTGTTTTTATATTTTTGTTTTTAAATACAGGGGCAGTTTGGAGAAACAAAAAAATAAAACGTGGAAGAAAGAAGTGGATAGCTTGATGGGTAGCTTGCTAGCATGCAGACTGGTCCCCTTTCAGTATACGCCCACTCACAAAAGTGCAAACAGCCTCGAACACACCAATAAGAGACAAGCCAGGGGTAGCACTCCACGTGGCACCCATCATGACTGTCGTTATCAAAGTAGAGGAAAATGTACAAAATGTGTTTTTACAGATTCTTACTAATTATGTGCCTTATTACAGTTCTCAAAGTGGCTTTTAAGCAAACTATTAAGAGCGAAAATATCTATAAACAACAGCAACTGCTCACCTACGACCTGCTGCTACAACTGCTGCACTAAACTCAGTGACTTTACCAAGTATCAGAGACTTCTACAGGAAAGTGAATGGTGTGATTTCCAGCGGGATGGAGAACTTTTTAGGAAAAATCGTGATGCAAAGCAGCTAGATGAGAAACAGAAGTTTACACATGCTGGAGATTTACAGAAATGGATGCGCTTGGTGGTGATGCTGAATGTGTGTGCGTGTGTGTGTTTGTGTTTCCTCAGGGATAAGAGTGGCCAGACTCCGTATGCCGTTGCAGAGAAGGATACCAGGAACACGTTTAGGAAGTTCATGGCTGAGCATCCAAACAAATACGACTATGCTAAAGCTCAGGTACCTCAGACTCAGATTCAGTCAGAGCAGACTAGCTTTAACACTAATCAGTGATGTGTGATGCGTTAACTGTGTGTGTGTGTTCATTTTCTGCAGGTCCCCGGGCCCCTGACGGCTGAAATCGAGAGTAAGAAGGCGGAGAAGAAGAAAGCCCAGCGGGCGGCGAGGAAGCAGAGAGAGAAGGAGCAGAAGGAGGAGAAGAGGAGGGAGGAGGAGGAAGAGGAGGAGAGGAAGAGGTTTCTGTCTCTGAGCGACAGAGAGAAGGTACTGCTGGAACAGCTTCACTCCAGAACTGCTAGTGGAATTTCACAGGGGGGTTTCTGTGGTATTGCAGGTGTTTAAAGGCTCTGGCAACCTAAATGTGTATGTATTTTTTTCTCAGAGAGCTCTGGCTGCTGAGAGGAGACTGGCAGAGCAGGCGGCTACTGATGGAATAAAGCTGACCAACATCAAGTATGTACATTTATATGGACAAATGTATTGGGACAGTTGCTTATTCATTGATTCCTCTGAAAGGGTAGGAAAGGGTAGAAAAAAAGTTGTCTGGTGTTGCCATTAGAATAGGACTCAAAATCGTATAGTACGCAAAAAAAATTTATTGTACGGCAACATTTTGGAATATTGTGAACTATATTATACCCTGATTTTTTTTTTTTTTTTTTTTACTGTTTTTAGCAAAAGAAAATTCACACTGTTCCCATTTCCTATTATATATCTACTAGAAACAGATTATATCTGTCCAGTATCATTTATTTTACTTTAATCCTGGATATGTGGATATTTGATTAGATATTTGGATTGCATTATTATTAATATCATGACATTCTGGATCATTGACTTATGTTACAGATCTGATTAAAAAAAAATTATCAAGGGTGTGCCATATCATATTATATGCAATAATAAAATTACATTTTTATTTTGTTGCAGTAGTATATTCTTGAATTTTTTTTTTATTTAGTGTTTTGTTGTATCGTTCTCCTGAAAATACCATGAATTATTGTGATCTTCTTTTAGAGGCATATCACCCACCCCTAGTAGAGAAAGATACTTTAACTAAAGCATGATGAACTGCATGCATCAAACTGTGACCCCTGTATAAATCCTCATAGTTGTTAAGTATATGTTACAACACCTCATGGTGTAACTAAACTGAATCACTTTTTATAGAATTATGACTAAGTTTTACTGTTGTCATATGAGATTTACACCTGTATGTGTATGTGTGTGTGTGTGTAGGCGGTGTTGGCAGTGTGGTGAATCGCTGTTGGGGAAGATTCCATTTGAGTATCTGCAGTTCTCGTTCTGCTCTCCACGCTGCGTCCAGAGCCACCGCAAGGCCAACGCCACGGCCAAACCCTGAACACAGACCGGACGCAAAAACTGGTGCTTTTTCCTCCCAAGCCGTGCTGTTTTACCACACACTCCCCCATCAGAACTTCAGAGACATATCAGCTCCTAGTCTTACAGGAAGTGAATGGAAGCAGAATGTCTGAAGCTACAAAACTCACTTACCTGATGTTCAGGAGAATATAGCCCTATCCGGACAGGATTAGTTTCTCAGGGGGACGTCTGTGAAAAATAGTTCACACTTCTACTCAGTGATAAAACTCCTGCATCCGAACTGTAATAAAAAAAAAAAAACAGGAGGACCAGTGAGTTTTTAGGCTTTTTTCTCGGTCACATGACATCGCGTTCAGTAGCTCCTCCATTTCCACTGGCTGTTGTGTTTTTAACGTGGATCTCCGTGGAAACAGAGCGCGCCCAAAGTGTATTACTGTGCGTATCATTTATTAAACGCGAGGAGACGAAACTCAGAGATGTGCGGACGGGACTAAAATTACCGGAGGAGCACGGAGTTCAGAGAAAAACAGTAGATAATTCAGCCTGTAATTTTCTCAGAGGACGTCTGAGAAAAACACGTGCATGGTTGTTCTGAATGGGAATTAAATCACAGAGGACCCCCCATAAAAAAGAAAATTACCCCAGAACCCCCTGAGAAACTAATCTCATCCGGATAGGGCTTATGCTGCTGCCTAAAACCCAAACAACTGGTTTATCAGAGTTCTGATATAATTACGGGCTTACAGCATTTTTTTAAAGTCTCAAATCTTATCAGCTGCAGGGTGTTGTGAATATAGTTGACTGGATAAGTTCTCTAGAATGGAGAGTTTATCAAACCCAATCTGATTAACTCTATCCTTGACCATTTATTTAATCATGCAGATTTTACAATTTGGTGGACTAAGTGTAAATTATAGTCAAAAATGAAATAATTTGCATTATACATTATTTAAAATGCTAAGTTGACACAAACTTTTGATTGGTAATGTGAAAATGATATGTTTAAATGTAGCCAGTAAAAGAGTATGTATATGTATATACACACACACAGTGTCTTATGATGAAGTATAATAAGTAAAACAGAATAATGGTCTTAAAATGTCCTTTATTAATTATATAAAAAGTGACACTTGAAACAATACTGTCTATGCTGCTGTAAGGCCTTCTGATATTCAGAAAAAAAAAATAATACTAATATTTTTCCCCTCAGGGTCTACAGTGCTTAACTGTTAATCAAAAATCTGTTGATAATAAAAGTGTAAATTATTTACAGCTTCCTGTGTTCAGTGTTTTTTTCAGGACTGTGATTTTATTACATTTTATTAAACACATTCTAATACTGAAACTCCAAACACAATCACAATCATCAGTCATCAATCATTATCAATGCTCTGATCTCATCAAAATAATCTGATTATTTACAGATTTCCTGAGTTATCAGTTGGTCGTCATCATTAAGGGCTTCAGAAAGCTACCATGCTAACGTAGCTAAGCCTATACCCCACCAATTAGCACTGATGCTAATAGCATTTACAAATCTTCAAAATAGCCGTTAGTGAAGCTTAAGATTCTTATTCTAATTCACTTTTCCACCTTAAAAAGTGCAACTAAGGGTAGTGGGCGGGGTCAGGACTGTGGTCTGGTGTTGTTTAGCTGCGGTCGGTCCATAAACAGCACCCTCAGATGGTCCGGTTCAGATTCCAGCTCCAGCATGGTGATGTTATTTGGCAGGCTGGGGCTGAGGAGGGTCCCTGGAACGTACAGGGTCTGCTGGGGACCACGCTTTGGCCAGTATCGGCCCAGATTGACCCCATTTATCCAGACCTGACCCTGAAAAAAATAATCTGATATTAAAGTGGATATGATATACATTCTTTTTACAAAAGTAAGAACAGATCTATGTTCTATACAAGCTCTAATCTAGCGAGTTTCAGTCCCTTTCAGAATAAGCCATTTAACCCTCCTATTATGTTCATTTGTCAGGAACAGCAATGGTGTTCCGGGGTTAATTTGAACCGGTGCATGTTTAACTATCAAAAAGATATCTGAAAACCCAAAAAATCCTAACAAGCAGTGTAAATATTTTTTACTAACTCCATTACTAATTATTCTATCAATTAGGGGTGTGACGAGATCTCGTGGCACAAGATTTTGCGAGGTTAAACGTGACGATATTTCTGGTCAAGCTTTAACCTGTCTCACGGGGGGAAAAAATAGTTTAGTGTGGACTTTTTAAGCGGGATCTGGCAACACAGCAGGAGTACAACTACTTTCTGGAGTGCAAACGTAGTGTCAGCGCCCCCGGAGGGGTGGAGGAGATTACTAGCCCTCCGCGCTCAGCAAAACTGATTGGCTGTTTCTCCTGAGAAAAACATTATTTGGGCCTTTCATTTGGCGCCCCCTTTAGTGCAGCGCCCCTATGCGTCGCTTAGGATGCTTACCCCCTTTTAAGTTGTATATCTGGCTGCATTTTGGATCCAGTGGAAACTATAAACAGTTGTTTATTGTTTATTGTAGCAGAAAAAAACACAAACCATAGTCTTAATATGACTGCTTTTGGTTTGAACTTATTGTTTGCACTATATAAGACCTAGAAACGTTTTATTTTTATTTTTTATTCTTATTTCTATTTCTTATAGAATCAATGTGTGAGAGAAACAAGTCTGTTAAGTTTGCGTTATTTGATTTTGTCAAATAAAACTCTAGTTTTCAATTTTTAATTTTTGAGGTTTTCTTTAAAATTTTATTTTTAAATCTCGTCTCGTCTCGTTCTCGTGAACCCAGTATCGTGTCTCGTCTCGTCTCACGATATTAGTGTCTCGTCACACCCCTACTATCAATATTTAGTGCAATAGTGTTCCTTACCTCTAACAGGTAGTGGTTCAATTAGGATAATTCACTCGTTTTTCATAAAAAATGTTCAAAAATTTTTGTTTAACTAATTTATTATTTTTGAAAGACTAACATATAAAACAATAGTTTTACATAACATTAAAACATAACATTGCAATTTTGTTTTGATTTTAGTTTTTTTGCAGGGGTGGTGGATGCAAATATGTGAGATGAAACATTTTTATATTATATGATGATTACACTGATTAAGACCAGCAGAAGAAGTTTCATACTGAAACAAATACTTGTAACTATTTTTTGAGATCTTTAAACTTTAAAACCGGTCAAATTGACCCAGAATATAACAGGAGGATTAAGGGCTCTTTCAAATAAGCTTTTGATTGTTAGCTTGTGCTAAATTGCAAAACATGAACAAGCTAGTTCATGCTTAATTGTGATAGTTATAAGTAGTTATTAAGAAAGTAAATAAAGATACAGGACTACAGCCTGTAACAGTTACCTTGGTCCAGCCGGTGAGTTTGAGGAAGGTGTCCCAGGCTACTCCAGGGGTCTTTAAAGTTCCTGAGTAAACCGCTGGTCCTCGTCCTTCCTTAGTCTTGGGTTTCGGAGGGACGTTTATCCCCCCAGCCTGCGGCCAGCCGCCTGATATCACTGCATCCAGGTCCAGAGGGAATATCAGCCAATCAGTGAGCACGTCATTACCCAGAATCAGATTACCCAGCAGGCCCTGCAAAAAAAACAGAACACAGAGTGAAACTGTTCACTGCTCAATGTTCAGAGTGGTTCTGAAACTGGTTCTCTGGAGTGATAGTGATATAAAAGCAGTGCTACTGGTTCTTTAGATCAGTTCATTTTTTAGGAGGTTGAAGCAGAGGCAAAAGTAGTCTTACCTTGTAGTCGTTGATCTTGTTGCCGAAGTTGACCCTGCCCATGTTCTCCACCAGGATGTCCAACTGATCTCCTTGTCTTCCTGTAACGTTCATCACTAACATAATGTCTCTCTCCAACACACCCTGATATACCTGTGCACAAACAAACACCACACACACAGGAAGAGGTAGAGTTACAGGTATACAGTGAATAGCCCTGTTTGAGTAATGTTCTAATCCAGATTATGAGAAGCAAGCAATACTCAACTAAGTAAAGTAAAGGTTAGTTAATCCGAAAAAAGACCAAAGACCGTATGATGAAACTGGCCCTCATCAGGATCATCCCAGAAATTAAAAAGCAAGATTTTCCTCACCCCATTCACAGAAACATAGGCGCGGTCGTGAATGCCGTTCATTGGAGAGATCAGAGGAGTTGGATCTGGAATATTCCGGGGAAGAAGAGTCCGATACAGCATGAAACCGTAATACTGCAAAGATGTTCACACAGCAAAGGTTATAATAATATCAACCAAAACAGAACAAACTCAACTGTACAGACACACGTAATTTTATTATTATTATTAATAATAATAATAATAATAATAATAATAATAATAATAATATGTATGTATGTAACTGTCTTAATTATTCATGTAAACACTTTCTTATTCTTTCTAATTCTTAGCAGAGAGAACCTGAGTACGGGAAGAAAATGAATGATTATTTTTCTTACATGTTTTATCTCCTCGAAGGTGAGCGGATGGTGGGATTGGACCGGACCCTGCGGACAAAGTGTGTCCAAAAGTCCACTAACATTACCCACCTGAGAGAGAGATACAGAGAGAGATATATGAACACCATATATGTCATGGATGTGTCGTGGATGGGTCTTCCAGCAGGACAATGACCCAAAATATACGGCCAAAGTAACAAAGGAGTGGCTTATATACATATTTAACTTAATCAAATACAAATTAATTTATGATTTATGTAATCTATTTTTTCTGTATTTTTTTGTTGATATTCTGTCTAATACAACCCAATTGTATCGTATCAACTAAAATTAAGATATATATTGTGATACAGATTTTTGCCATATTATCTAGCCACATATTTATATATGATATAATAAATTTGTGATGTTGACTCTGAGGGTCTGGAGTTTTCAGGAAAGCTGTGAATAAACTCACCTTCTTCAGAGTGACAAATCCGTACGAAAACTTAGGGGAGGCTGGGGGCATCGGCCCAGACGGGATATCCCGGAACTGAAGAGGAGCACAGACACAGATCAGAGGTTTAACACTGTTTGTGCACTTTTGCTGTGAAACAAAATACAGTTTTCATTGTGGACTACTTCTGCTGTTTAATAATATATTGCAATACTGCAAGCAAGGTGATATATGAAATATTAGCATGTGTTCTTCTTACGTTCTTAATAACGTCTCTGATGGCCAGCAGTTTGTCTGTTGGGTCTCCAGCTTCTGACAGAGGAGCGTTGTAATCGTAGCTGGTCACCACAGAGCGAAACCGACTGTCCAGATCAGCACCTGAGAACCATTACACATTAAAGCAATAGTTCTGCAGCCAACCCCACCAAACTCCAGCACTCTTTTTACTGCAAATATAGTCAATCACCTAAGGCATGTTTAGCATCTAATGTAGACAGGCTAACATGAAATTAAAGCTTATGTACAATAATAAACAGCAGATATACGAGGCTTATGTACCTAACAAGCAATGTTAGCCTGTATACACCAATTAGCATTGGAGCTAAGAGACTAAAGCAGCTAACAAGTAATAGAAGGTTATACACCACGGATAAGCTCTCTGTAGAAAACTAGTAATGAAGCTGAAGCTAAAAGGCTAATGCAGCTAATGCATAACGTAGTGGACGCTTATGTATATTGTACAGTAATTAGCATTGGATATAAGGTTAATGACAGAACCTTATTTATATATGTAGCCTAGTATAAAGATGATCTGTGCAGAGACTCAAGAGAACATGAGCCAAACATCTAACAATGCTTCTTTAATATATTTGCATTGCATTGTATGTGAAATACATTCATTTTCAATGAGCATATATGCAGCTGAAACACTATGGAGCCTAATGAATCCCAAATTTATCAACATGAATACTCTAATAATGTAGCTTCTGAACTGTTTAGGGTGGAACCAACAGTTTCCCCATTTCTGAAAGAACAATAAAGATAAAATCTGTTACATTCCATCTACATTAGCTTCCTATCTCTTCACAAAGGGTCTGAATGTTATGTTATATGTTATGTTATGTTATGATATAAAGGGGTAATGAATGAATCTAGACATACCGTTCCAGTACCCAAAGTTTGTTCCACCTTCAAACATGTACCTGTAAAATAACACAGAACAGAACTGCTTGATTTTTACAACAATTAAAACCTAAATACAGCTCTGTACTTTCTTAGTTGTTCTTTACTTGTTATTTATCAGTCTTTATTAATAAAGTACATTATCTTGTGGCCTTGTGATTCCAGTTCCATTATTTTCATTGACTTAAGTGGTGTCTTCATTATCCAGCAGATTTCCAGGATTGTCTCCACCGGATTGGAACACTTCCTCATCCTGCCTATTCTCCAGATTTCTCATTAAACGAGCATTTATGGGACGCAGCTTTATCAACCTACGAGTGTAGAGCTACAGCAGGGGTGTCCAAACTTTTTTTGTTGGGGGCCAGAAGGAGAAATATATTTGAAGTTACGGGCCACAGACTCTGTAATAAAACAAATAATGAAATATACCACTTTAAATAATACATTTTCCTGATTATTTCATTTACACACCATTTTACTTGACTTACTATCTTTATCTTTGACAGTGTTGTGTAAACTAAGATTTTTCAAATTGATGTTTAATTTCATGATTAATCTCTTAATATAAAACTCCTTAATTACGGCAAATTTAGACTCTTCGGCCCGATTTTCTCCTCTAGAAATGCGCACCCTCTCCGCTTTTAGACTCTTTGCCCCGTTTTTCTGCGCTAGAAATGCGCACTCTCTCCGGTTTTAGACTCTTTGGCCTGATTTTCTGCGCAAAAAATGCGCACCCTCTCCGCTTTTAGACTCTTTGGCCCGTTTCTGAAACCTAGCGTTCAAACTTTGAATCTCACATTATAAAAACCTGCTTAACAGCGGGCCAACTTTCATTCTATTTCTAAAATACCTCGCGGGCCGCTCCAAAAAAGAAACGGGCCGCAAATGGCCCGCGGGCCGTAGTTTGGACACCCCTGAGCTACAGGATCTACAGGCCCAGCTGTAGCAACATCTATGAAACATCACTCTAAAACTCAGCTCACTAGTGTCACTAAATCATTTTAAACTATTAATATCTAACCACCTTCAGACAGCCTGTTCCTGTTTTACTTAAACTTATTTATTCTTAACGTTTATTTTAGTTCTTCTTTTTTTTGTTGTTTCCTTATTTTATTTTCATTTTATTTATTTTTTATTATTCTTATTCTTATAGTTATTATATTATTATTTTTATTATTTTTAATAGTTTTGTATTATTGCTTTTTAACTTATTTTGATTTTCTTTTATTGTTACTATTTTTCGTAATATGATTTCTTTTATTTTTGTTAGTTCATTTATTTATTTGAATTTTTATTGTATTATGTACAAGTTAGTTTTAGCTAAATTTTTGTTGTATTAGTCTTACTTTCTTATGATCTTACATTTTTTGTCAATTTAACCTAACTTAATTATAATCATTAATTTTATTTATTATTTTTGTATTTCTATATTTTATTCGAATTATTTTAATTATTTTTTTATCTAAATTTTTTTTTATTTACTGCTATTTTACAATAATTAAATTTAGCTTTTATTTTCTCTGTCATGTCAATCCCTGTTTCTGTAAATGCTCGGCCACATTGGAAATGAGTTAAAATACAGGTTGATTGATCAAATGGAACCTGTACACCTCCATACCCAACCGCCTCAATCTCATCTTGTATCTTAGCTAGAGGTACCCAAAAAACGTTCAATTTCACTTTTCCACACATCATTTAATATACATACTAAATACGAGTGTAAGGACTTTGACCCACATGTTGACGCTGGCCCCCATGCTCAGCATGTCCTCCAGCATCCTGCTGACCTTCTGCGTCTCTACTGAAGCATGTTTATCACCCCAGTGGTCCAACCAGCCAGTATAAAACTCAGAGTTTACCTGCAGGACACACACCCACATATATCCACACACATAGACAAATCCATCAAAGACCAAAATCCAGCAGAACTTCACCCTTTTTAAAATAAACTGTCATCACATTGTACTGCCAAAACTGTACAGAAATCATTGTTGGTACATTTCTCTACACTCACCAGTGGTCCTTTGGGTTCGAATCTCCTCTGCCGCTTGAATGCAGTGGTTATATTGGTGTCTGAGAGAAAGAATAAGAAAGAAAGAAAAAAAGAACGAGACAATAAAAGCATATAAGCATTGTAGAGTACTTAAAAAACTAATTCTATATATCATCACCTGTACTACCTGTAGGGTATTACATTCTGTCAGAATGAGAATGTAGATCATATGGACATTATAAAGCATTATAAAGCAACCCTACAATTCCTATAGTCTATTATAGACATTCAGAGTGGGTATGTGGATCATATAGACGCTACAAAGCATTACAGAGCACTCAATATTGTTTCCATAGTCTATTACAGTCTGTCAGAATGAGAATGTAGATCATATGTACATTATAAAGCATTATAGAGCAACCTCTACAATTCCTGTAGTCTATAATAGTAATTTAGAGTGGGCATGTGAATCATATGGATGCTACAAAGCATTATAGAGAACCCAATATTGTATCTGTAGTGTATTACAGTCTGTCAGAATGAGTGCGTAGATCATATGGACATTATAAAGCATTATAGAGCAACCTCTACAATTCCTGTAGTTTATTATAGTAATTCAGAGTGGGCATGTGGATCATATGGACGCTACAAAGCATTATAGCACACCCAATATTGTATCTGTAGTGTATTACAGTCTGTCAGAATGAGTGTGTAGATCATATGTACATTATAAAGCATTATAGAGCACCCCCTATACTTCCTGCAGTGTATTACAATCTGTCAGAATGAGTGTGTAGATCATATGGACATTATAAAGCATTATAGAACAACCTCTATAATTCCTGTAGTCTATAATAGTAATTTAGAGTGGGCATGTGAATCATATGGATGCTACAAAGCATTATAGAGAACCCAATATTGTATCTGTAGTGTATTACAGTCTGTCAGAATGAGTGCGTAGATCATATGGACATTATAAAGCATTATAGAGCAACCTCTACAATTCCTGTAGTTTATTATAGTAATTCAGAGTGGGCATGTGGATCATATGGACGCTACAAAGCATTATAGCACACCCAATATTGTATCTGTAGTGTATTACAGTCTGTCAGAATGAGTGTGTAGATCATATGGACATTATAAAGCATTATAGAGCAACCTCTACAATTCCTGTAGTCTATTATAGTAATTCAGAGTGGGCATGCGAATCATATGGATGCTACAAAGCATTACAGAGCACTCAATATTGTTTCTATAGTCTATTGCAGTCTGTCAGAATGAGTGTGTAGATCATATGTACATTATAAAGCATTATAGAGCAACCTCTACAATTCCTGTAGTCTATTATAGTAATTCAGAGTGGGCATGCGAATCATATGGATGCTACAAAGCATTACAGAGCACTCAATATTGTTTCTATAGTCTATTGCAGTCTGTCAGAATGAGTGTGTAGATCATATGTACATTATAAAGCATTATAGAGCAACCTCTACAATTCCTGTAGTCTATAATAGTAATTTGGAGTGGGCATGTGAATCATATGGATGTTACAAAGCATTATAGAGAACCCAATATTGTATCTGTAGTGTATTACAGTCTGTCAGAATGAGTGTGTAGATCATATGGACATTATAAAGCATTATAGAGCAACCTCTACAATTCCTGTAGTCTATAATAGTAATTTGGAGTGGGCATGTGAATCATATGGATGCTACAAAGCATTATAGAGAACCCAATATTGTATCTGTAGTGTATTACAGTCTGTCAGAATGAGTGTGTAGATCATATGGACATTATAAAGCATTATAGAGCAACCTCTACAATTCCTGTAGTTTATTATAGTAATTCAGAGTGGGCATGTGGATCATATGGACGCTACAAAGCATTATAGCACACCCAATATTGTATCTGTAGTGTATTACAGTCTGTCAGAATGAGTGTGTAGATCATATGTACATTATAAAGCATTATAGAGCAACCTCTACAATTCCTGTAGTCTATTATAGTAATTCAGAATGGGCATGCGAATCATATGGATGCTACAAAGCATTACAGAGCACTCAATATTGTTTCTTTAGTCTATTGCAGTCTGTCAGAATGAGTGTGTAGATCATACAGACATTATAAAGCATTATAGAGCAACCTCTACAATTCCTGTAGTTTATTATAGTAATTCAGAGTGGGCATGTGGATCATATGGACGCTACAAAGCATTTTAGCACACCCAGTATTGTATCTGTAGTGTATTACAATTACTCATCTGTCAGAATGAGTGTGTAGATCATATAGATAATATAAAGCATTATAGAGCGCCCCCTACAATTCATGTAGTGTATTACAGTCTGTCAGAATGAGTGTATGGATCATATGAACATTATAAAGCATCCAAAAACTCCAATTTAATGAGACACCCTGCTCTTACATGGAGTGTACATGGTCAGGAGAGTGATTCAGTTAAAGCACACAGTCAGTCTAATAGTCTATAAGGCTAATATCTGTTTACCAGTTAACACATAATCTCTTCTTCTGACATCAGCAGAAAGAGAGAGAAGTATTTGCTGATTCAGCTAATGTGTCACACACACGCACACACATTAATCTTAAACAGGTGTTCTCTCAGAGCTTAACCGACCTGTGCCGAAGTCGATGGTGGCGTAAAGTCCCTCCAGAGTTCCGCAGATCAGCTCTTTATCCGTGTTTCCATCCGTGGTGAAGAGGAAGACGTCCTCGCCCAGGAAGAAGCGGAAGAGCGTGCGCAGGTGACGCAGGTAATTATAATCACACGCAAAATAACTACCATACTCATTCTCCACCTGAGAAGCAGCAAACACACACTACATTACCCACAATTCCTCTTTAATCCAGGTACACAAGGTTTACAAGGTATTATAAACCATGGCAAAAGTCATGGGACAGCAGAATGCAAATTGTTAAAGTAGTGTTCTCTAAGGGACAGCTTGGGATTACCCATATCTGTTTAAGTTGTGAGGTGCTATCTTGTGAGATATCCATCATTTCAGACAACACAGCTTAATGTTTGGGGGTTTTAAACCCCTTTAGCTCATGCCTGGTATTAGCCATGGTGCCAACAGATTCGTGTTTATCTGCTCAATACTTTTGTACAGACTAGTCAAACTGTGGGCAATGTGTGCAACTTAAAAATGTAGCTGAATGCATTAATTCAAAGTGACACAAAAACAATCAAGTAGTTAGCATTGATTGCTTGGTAGCTTGGTAAAACTGGTAGCTTATGGGCTATTACATTTGTATGCTATGCAAATGCATCAGACAGTAAATATATTGCATTTGATGGAATTTTAACTAAATTATCACTTTATCCCGCATCATTAAAGGTTGTGCTGCAGTTATCAGCGTGTACCTGTACGCTGATGATGTTCCCTCCGTTCTGGTAAAGCCACGGACGCATTTTTGTAAGCAAAACGGCCATCCAGTCACTGACAGCCTGCAGGTAATCTAAGCAGAAACACAGAGTCAGAGAAGTCACACAACCTCATCACTCAGTCCCCGTCATATAACCCCTGTCACACAACTTTGTCACACAGCCCCACAACAAAAAACCCTGTCACAAAAACCCATCACACAGTTCCACCACAAAACCACATCACACAACCCGTCACACGACCCCGTCACACAGCTAATGGAGGTGCTAAAAGAAAAAAGTACCTGAATCTGCAGAGCGGAGGATAATGTTGGGGTTGTGGAGCAGCCAGGCAGGCAGCCCGCCCTGCAGCAGAGAGAGTAAACACTTATTTACAAACAAACACTCAGCACACGCAGCACTGACACATCCACACACATCATTACACACCAGATAATTATAATAATCAGCACTGTCAGACTGCTGACCATCCACATCCACAGTGTACAGCATTACACACACTAATGACTATTTAACAACATATAATATTTATCATACATTTATATATTATATTTATATTTATATATATATATCTTTAATATTGGTAATTTAATAAAGCATAAAGCTTCAGATACATGAAAAAATAAGGTAAAAGGCTGAATAAGCAAATATAGCCAATCAATATCATCATTTTAAACGGGATCACACTTATTATTACACAAAGCTCAAATTGTTTGGAGATGAAATGTGCCAAAATAAAAAAAGAACCAAATATTGTAGTGGAAGTAGTGGTACTGTTTAGTAATTTCATTCTCTGCTGAAATCGACAAACTCATGAAGAAAGAGAAAGTGAAAGTAAAACCCTACAAATATACAAGGAAGTCTTAAGCTATACACATACATAAACCACTACACAACCACAACGGCCATGCAGTATATAGTTAAAGATTATTTATTATTTATATTTTATGTATCTACATATTAGGGGTGGGCAATATTATATCGTATACAATATATTGTGACACAGAAATATCATGATATTAAAAATCCATATTGTGATAATAGGGATGTTCTGTCTTAAAAGTAGTCTATTATTTACTTTGAAGCTTTAAGTGTATTTATTGTATAATTGTTTTAGTTTGCAGTTTATATGCATGAAAATATTTTTTGCTGCATTATATTATTTTATGCTATATTATTTATTTTGCCACATTATGATTATACTGTTATACCACTATACTATATTCCTGAATTTAATGAATTATTTTTCTGTTTTCCTATATCGCCAAGTATATTGCCATCACAAAAATAACCTGAAATATCGTGATTTTATTTTAGAGCCATATCGCCCACCCCTACTACATATATACAGTGTACAATTCTGTATTTTAATAATAATATAATGATTGGGAAGCACCCAGCGTGTGTGTATGTGTGTGTATGTGTCTGTTAAAACCTACCATCTCCCACTCGGCGCATATATAGGGTCCTGGCCGCAGGATGACCAGCAGCCCCGTCTGATTGGCCAGATTGAGGAAATACTCCACATCCTTCTGCCCCTCAAACTCAAACACACCCTGCTCTGACTCGTGGAAATTCCAGGGAATGTACCTACAGCACACACACACTTTAGATTTAAAGTATCTAGCTGTTTTAGTGATATTGTAGCAGCAGAGTGAGAGTGCAGGAAGCTCTTACACCTGGATGGCGTTCAGTCCACTCATGTACATCTTGGTGAGTCGGTCCTTCCAGTAGCTGCGTGGGACTCTGGAGTAATGGATGCTGCCGGAGATGTACTGGAAGGGTTTTCCATCTTTGAGGAAACAGTTCCGATCCAGATCTATTGAGAACGTCCGCTCCTCAGCCTGCACACATAATAAATACATATAAAACAGGAGACAGGAGAGTTGAGGTGCACATTGAATTCTGCGTGATTTGATCAGCCGTGGTTTTATGTTTTTTGGATACAATCCGGGTTAGCACCCGAACATCCCTTTCAGACAGCTTCCGCTTACAGCATCCACAGTTAATCCTGTTGGATGTGGTTGGTCCTTCTTGGTGTTATGCTGACATTACCCTGGATACCGTGGCTCTTGATACATCACAAAGACTTTCTGTCTTGGTCACAGATGCTCCAGCAAGACAGCAAGACGTGCACCAACAATTTGTCCTCTTTTGAACTCTGGTATGTCTCTCATAATGATGTGTGCATTGCAATATTTTGAGCAGAACTGTGCTCTTACCCTGCTAATTCAACCTTCACACTCTGCTCTTACTGGTGCAATGTGCAATTAATGAAGATTGGCCACCAGGCTGCTTCAATTTAGCCATGAAACCTCCCACACTAAAATGACTAAAAATGACAACCCCTATATCTACATTACCATAATCACTATCACCCCCCCCCCCTTCCCATATTCTAATTATGATGATAATGACCATTATATTCACCGTCTTTCCCATATAACCAACATCACTCTCATTACTATCACTATCACTTTCTCCATATTTCCAGTATAAGTATAATTATCATTATTATCACCACCACCCGTTCCATGTAACCAATAATATCACTCTATTATCGCTCCCTCCATATTCTCATTATTACTATCATTATGATCATCACAATCATTACCATATAACCAAAATTACTCTCATTACTATCATCACCATCATCACTCTCTCCATATTCTCATTATTAATATCACTACCACAATAACCTTCATTCTCCCCATTTTCCTAATAGTAATGCCATTACCATCACTCTCATTACTATTATTATCTTCACTATCATCACTTTCTTCATATTCTCAGTATTACTATCATTACCATTATCATCACAATCATTACCATATAGCCAAATCACTCTCATTACTATTATTATCTTAATTATCATCATCACTATCATCAATCTCTCCATATTCCCATTATCCTCACCCCCTTTTCCATATAACAAACATCACTCTCATTACTATCATTAATGTCATCAATCTACAAATTCTCATTATTACTATCATTACCATAGTAACCTTCATTCTCCCCATATTCATATTAATAATAAAATTACCATCACCATCACTCATATTACCAACATCACCACCCTTTCCATATTCTTATTATTACTATCATCATCACCATTAACACGATCATCACTCTTAGTCTCATCATCACCCATTACTCTCTTCTTATCTCTAGTATTTCTATCATTACCATATCATCATCATCATCATCATCATCAGGGGTTAGTGAATGCTGTTGCTGCCCCCTATTGTAAGGTAGAGGACTCTGAAACAGTGTGAGCTAAACTGAGCTAAGTGTCTGTTATGATAAGTTTAAGTTAAATCTAAAGTGGAGAATTTAATGTTGATGGTGTTTGTTGGGTGTCACCTGATAAGTTCAACATAACTTCCACAGATACACAATGGAGTGTGTGTGTGAGGGGTGTATGTGTGTATGAGAAGAGAGTGTGTGAGTGTGTGTGTATGTGGAGTTTGTGTGTGTGAGGAGTGTATGTGGAGTTTGTGTGTGTGAGGAGAGTGTGTATGTGGAGTTTGTGTGTGTGAGGAGTGTGTGTATGTGGAGTTTGTGTGTGTGAGGAGTGTGTGTATGTGGAGTTTGTGTGTGTGAGGAGAGTGTGTATGTGGAGTTTGTGTGTGTGAGGAGTGTGTGTGAGGTTGTGATACTCACCCACACTGAGAGTAAGCACACAGTGAACACAGCCGCAGCGCTCACTGCTCTCATAGCGCTGCTCCACACACACACACACTACCCCTGCATACACCCCGCGAGCTCAGTGTGTGTTATTGTGTGTGAGGCAGCGCGTGAGGGTGAGCAGACTTTGCATATGTGTGTGTATATCATGTGAGTGACTCTTCCGCGTGCTCTCTCTATTTCTCTCTTTGATCTACTGGGTCCTAAAATCTGCCTGTTTCCTTTATTTTCTCTCTTTCCTATTTTCTCACAGTTTTTTTTTTTTGCAAATGTTAACAACCCTGATAGTAAAGAACATTGAATATACTTTATTTTTGTTGCATTAATATATTTTAAGGTTAATTATAGAAAAAAACAAGAGAATAACTAAATTTAATGGTTCAAGGCAAAGTAAATTGTTGTCAATAATGGTATAAACGTTTTCTTAGAGGCTGGAATGTGTTCCTTTAAAGTAATAAAAAATACCAGTCCTGCTTAAAATTGTTATAAACCTTTCCTAACCTTTTTAAAAATGCTTTTATTGAAATTATTTCTGTCTCTGCAGCGTCCTCTCAGGTTCAGTGTGATGTCCAACTTTCCACGTCTCACCACTATCAGATCCACAGTGCTCAGCCCAATCAGCTCCCCCTCTTCTAAACCCATACATCACCCAGTGCACCTCCCAAACTAGTCCTCCCATTTTTCAGTATTTTTCAAATTTGAGCTAAGTGTGGAGTCTAAAATCTATAATCAGAGGGTTTAGTTACCCTTTAAAAAGTTCCTAAACAATTACTTAAACTTGTGTCTATTGCACCAATGTTTTCAGTTTTAGCCACGCCCCCTTTTGAATGTTTACACCCCAGGTCGTACAGTAAGTGCCCTATTTATTTCTTTGCAGTTTTACTGTCTCCCAGCGAACAGCAGTGTGCAAAAGTTGGGACACTTTCCCTAATGATTTTCTTAATTATTCCACCTATCAGCTTGCTCATTAACTCTCACCCAATCAGCAGGCAGAAGACGACTAATCAGCTCTGCAGCTGCAATTACCAGAGCCTCAGTCCCAGAGAGAGACAGAGACAGAGAGGCTGCATCCAGAAACTTTTGCTTCTCCTCTTGTAAATTGTTTTATACTGTATTTAAGATTTGGAAAATTAGGTATTTAATTTTGGCGTGCTGTATACAAACAATTATAAATAAGATATGAAAGATCCAAAAATTTTTAAGTGGGAAATATATATGTACAGGAATTCTAAGCAATCAGAAACATGACAATTGAATACATATTGTGTAATAACAACAATAATTATATCAATAGTATAGATCATACAGACACATGTTGTGGTAACTGTGTTAAGATTTTTTGAAAATTTGACTACAGGATGTTTTTGTAAAAAACTGTAGAAAAGACTGTAGTACTGCCTTCAGATACGTCACACACACACACACACACACACACACACACCATAGTCAGTCCTTCTGTCAGCCGTGTGGGGGTGCTACAGTACAAATCATTCATGAACTCCACCACCATCATTATAATTTTTTCCCTATCATCATCATAAACCATATTTTTCCTGATCATCACCATCATCTACCTCATCACAATCACTAGTATCGCAATCACTTTGATCACTTTCACCATTGCTACCAAATATCATTTCATCATCATCCACTTTTATCATCATCATCCCAATCATTATTTACACCATTTACATATCACAATCATCTGAATCTTCACTATCACACTCAGTTATCACACAGTTATCACCAAAATTGCAATCATCATTAGAATCATCTTCGCAATCACTGTCATTACCACCACCATCATTATCACCAATATTGGTGTATTTAGTTATGTATTTACATTTATATATTGGTATAATTTCAAGAGAGTGATTATTTGGGTGAGGAGATTGTGTATATTGGGATGTTGCATGCTGGAACTGCCAGTAATGCTCTCTATAGACTGTGTGTGTGTGTGTGTGTGTGTGTGTGTGTGTGTGTGTGTGTGTGTGTGTGTGTTTGTGTGTGTGTGTGTGTTAAAAGCTTCTTTTCAAAGCAGTGCAGCTGGACACTATTGAGCTATTATGCTGCCATTATACCTTTTAGCTGAGTAAGCACACACACACACACACACACACACACACACACACACACAATGGGTATATGGTTTGTATATACATGTATAGGTCTGAAAGCTTTGCATTAACACACTCACAAGCTGTAGGGGGCAGCAGGGAGCTGTATTACAGTTCTTTACCTGTTGCTTTGATTTTGAAGAGTCATTAGAGATATGCACATCTAGGTATGTTTTTTATATTCCATTCTAAAGAAATGTAGAACTATTAACGATTTGTTGACTATAGTGAATTAATTGTGATGTTTGTACTTGTAACTGATGTGACATTTGGTGGTAAAAATAATGCAGCTTTTGTGTAGTTAATACATTGCACATCTGATGAGATCTGATTATGGTGATATGGTATGGATGTGTCTTTAAATACTACAGACATTTTTGTTTGGCTTTGTCTAGTGAAGGCCAGTTCTCAGTAAGTACATTCCACCACTGCCATTCTAGACTCAGGCCTGTCACATTACACAGCAGAATTTTAGCACAACCATTCTAATCCTGTTTTTTCCCCCTTCTTTTCTATTCTTTCTCTCTTTCTGTATCTCTTTCGCATGTACCCAGATGCCCTGTTCCTCCTGTTGTGTCCTGATGTTGCCCAGCTTGGTTCTCCAGTGTCCTGCTACCCACTGTGATGCATTCCTGCTCTGGATATATGCATTTACTCTTATTTAATTTCAGCTCGTTTTCATTCCGGCTTCTCATCGTTCAATAAAACCCCTATCCAGATAAACCTCTACATCCAGATAGAGTGAACCTTATTGTGATTGGATGTAGAGAAGTATAAACATATACCATTCTGACTCCCTATTGGTTTCTGGTTCTGTTGGTTTATACTTGTATACAGCTGAAACACTGGGGAGCCTAGTGCATCCTACATTTATCAACATTAACATTTTAATAACCAGTCAATTATGCTGAGAAATGAAAAATCATGCTCACAAGGACCACTGGCTGACCACATTAAGGATGTAGCACTAGGCTTATTGGATTACTTGCAGATTAATGTCTGATTATCTTTTGTGGCTTAGCATGAAAATATTTCACCTAAAGGGGCTCATGATTATAGATTATTATATTAGATAGACTTTAAGTTTTTCTGTTTGTCCACGCTGAAATAACCTTGAATAACACCTGCAAGTATAAAATCCTTTCACTTGACTTCAGATAAATAGGCCAGAAGTACAATAAAATTCTTAATCCTAATGTTTAACTTTAACAGCGTGCTACAAGGGCAATAAAGGTCAACTGTGGTTATTTTCAGTTCTAAAAGTTTCCTGAAGTAACAGAGTTTTGATTTCTGAACGTTTCTTGAAGTAACAGATGCACACAGGCCAATATACTCAGCAATCTCTTGTGAACCCATAAAGCTACATTATACCATGACAACCGTACCAAGTTAGTCAAGCAGATCAGAATCGTCTAGATTTGTCTAGATCTTTAGTCTAAGCACCGGAAAATGACAGAAAGGTGCTGAAAGGAAAGACTAGGTGACCACATTAAGCATGTGCTATATTTGTTGGTTTAGCATGCATAGGCTTGAACTGATGGGACTGAGATTCGTAGGCAAGAACAGTTCACAGCACCAAATGTGTCTGCAATAGCAAACATGTTGAAATGTCTGTGCTTTACAACAGGATAAATGTAATATCGATGTGGCATATTCCACCAAATCAGTGCCATTTCCTCCCCCAGGAAATTGCATGTAAAACTGTACATAACTGTACAACTGTATAACTGCATGTACACTAAAAATAACTGTAAAATACATTTTATTATGAAGCATAGTGTCTTGTACATTGACATAATTGCAAAAGTAAGATACATATATATATGTTTTTCTTACCTCAGCCTTTTTCCTATTAGCTACAAAACCATAATCAACTGTAGGGCAAACTAAGCTTGATAAAAGTAGGAACATTAGGTAGCTGTGTACAAGTCATACCACTTTGGACTATGTTTTTATATTTCATCTTCACTTGCTTCCATGTGCATTTAATCCCACTTGGATTACACCTAGGTTAATTTAAAAAAAGAAAAGTTTACAAATCAAGACAAATAAAAATGTTTAAATAAGAATAACAACTAAACAATTAAAATATTTTTCCATATCTTTTCACTAAGTGTATTGTTGTGAGTTTTTAATTTTTATTGTAACTCACGCATTGACTCTGTCAGCTATTTTTGCCCAAGCTGACTCCTTTGCTTTGCTTTGCTGCTGAATTGCTTTTATGCCTGATTATGATTTCATACTCTGCATAAGCAGACATTAATATTTCCTGCTTAATGGGGTGAAATATGATGCCTTGTGCTTTCCCTCATTCATTTTCATGGTCAATCCCTGTTTCAGCGCTCTTTTGAGAATGGCTGTTTATAGGTAGCCGAGAACGCGCTTCATCTGGGTTTAACCTAATCAGAGTTGAGTAACCTAACTCTGATCAGCTGCTGTGGAACTGAAAACTCTGAGTATTACGCGGTGAGGTAAGTCAACTCGGAGTTCAGGGTCAGATTTGGAGTTTGTTGAACCCGCTTTCTGGAATACCCTCAGATCTCAAGATTAACCTTTTATCATAACAATATGTGATATCGGCGTGAACAGTGGTCATTTGCCCATTATTTTATTGTTCTTATCATTTTGTAGAACAACACGGAAGAGATTAGATAAGTGGGGCATTATTCCTTTGTGATATCAGATCATGTAAACCCATAAATCTATATTATACAGTATGAAGATTTGTTTGACCTCAAACGAGACACACACATATTGATCCAGTCAATGTTTTTACTGCTAAATAATCTGTTCATAAATCTGTTCTAAATTACTGTTATAGAGTTCAGGTTCAAGTTTTCTGGATGTTCTTAGAAGGATGTTCTTACGCTAACCTTCCTGGAAACTTTTCAAAACATTGCCAAACATTCTTTGTGTGCAGGCTTGTAAAACAAAGTGCAGGGAAGTCTAGCAGTTTCTATCAGTGTTGCTCTGTTCACAAGGATTTTCAGCTGTTCTTGCAGATCTGCACAATTAGGTGTTCTGTTTGGATGTATGATCATTGTGGGACTATGTTATTTAAACAGAGATTACTTTCTCCATCCAACTTTCTCCTTATGCTTTCTGCTGTATTTATTCTAAAACTTACAATTCCATTAGTTCTTTGTTGGCTTTAGGCCTATGAAATTTGTGCTTGACAAATAGACAGATAGTGGTTAAACTCTAAATTTTGGTTATTGAACAAGGCCGATGGCTATAGACTCAACGGCTGTTCTGGACTTTTCCAGAATGCACAGATTGCCCCTGGTCTAATATGAGCTCTTCTATATAATTAAATCATGTCCATCGGACTGAACAAATGTACAACTGTTCCTCTGTTGCTGTTCTTCAGTGATGACTGAATGAATTAGCATGTAAAGTATGGTGAAATTGTTGGGTTGGTGTTTGTTGTAGAATGGACAGTTGGGCAACACACTGTGCGTAAAAGGTTCCTAAATTCAGACACATGTATTGAAAATGCTGGAGAATGAAAGGATCATTCTCCCAGAGAGAGGGCATAGAAAAGACCGGCCTCCTTTACACTTTCATATGGGGATTTATTTTGCTCACAGGTTCATTTAATAGACTAAATAATAACTGGTTTGATTTGCTGGAAAGGAGAAAATATAGTTTACTGCTTGTTTTTGTGACTGTTCCTGTTTGAATATCCTTGAAAGAGGCATGCATGATCATAGACACAAGTAACAGAAGTATACTTTTTAACCTTGATATTTCACCTCATGCATGTAAAAAAATGTGATGACTGGCAATAAAGATTTAACTTTCGTCATATGCTCAGTCCTTTTATTATTTTAATACTTTTGGATAGAGGAGATTAGCATAGAAGAGATTAGATTAGATAAGCAGGATCTTTATCAATTTTGATATGACAGTCTATTGCACTTATTGACACGTAGACTCAGCATTCCTATGTGATATCAGATTTTGTGAACAAATGAATCTAATTTTAATTATTTGATCATCTGCAACAATGTTTACTTACCTCAAATCAAAGTTTTTTTTCTGACACAATTCCTATGTACATGAGCATCTGGATCTGCAGCCTTTATCTTGTTGTGAATAAAATATGGGTCTAAGAGATTTGCAAATTATTGCATTTTGTTTTTACTTGGTGTAAATTACCAAAGGTTAAGGTAAGCAAGTAAATTTCCATCCTAGTCTTAAAAATAAACCATGGCCCCTATTTTAGTGATCTTTAGGTAAGCAGTGAACTGTGCACTATGCAGCTTTATTTAGGGCATGTCAGTGTGTTTTTGCTATTGTAACAATCAGAAAAAGTACTCAAAATGAGCAAAAGGCATGTACTAATTCTCTTTGTTAATCATGGGTGTGTTGTAGGCATTGTTTTGTCATAAAGTAGCTTTACAGGAATCCAGTAACAGGACAAGAAATCTATGATACATTAAGTATACAATACATAAAAACATTTCTCATTCCTGCTTCTGAACATTTTGTAAAAACAAAATGCATTGATTTGCAAATCACCTTGGAAAGGTTCAAACAAAAAAAAAAGGCTGTTTCCGGGAACAGAATTGTTATTTTATTTATTATTCTGTTTATGGTTGTTGTAAAAGTTGAGTATCGATCAGGGATGTATGTGTGCTGGGCACGTGCAGCATGCCTGTGCCAGACGTTGTTTTATTGAGGCAGTTGATATACAAAGCTAAATGTCATCTGTATAGCAGTGAAAATGAATAACCCTACTTATACTGACATACAGATTATTTTACACACCAAGACAAAAAATAACAGAACCAGAATTGAACATTTGTTATTTAAATAGTATTAAACTAACCAGTCCAATAGAAACTAAACCAAGTAAATTTCTAACTTATCGGGTAAGAATCATGTGTTCTGTGGTCAAAGACAGCAGAAAGATCAAACAGATCATTTTGTCTGTTATAAATTCTGTATTAATTGTCCAATAACGTGTAAACATTTTTCTGTAAAGGATATGATCTACAAGATGCTCATATGTTAGCTTGGTATTCCGAAGGTTTTTTTATTGGACATAATGCAGCTCAAAACACATTTACATTTATTATCAAACACTTTCAGATGTTTAAACCTTTGGTTTATTTCATGATCAGGGAATCTCTTTACAACAAATAATTGATTGTACAGCTGTAAATACTAAACAAAATATAAAAAAAAAAAATTGTAAATAACAATCAGCATATATGCAGCTGAAACACTAGGTAGCCTATTGCATCCCAAATTTATCAGCATTAACATTTTAATAATATAACATTATAGTCATTATGGCTTTTAGAAAAATGTGTTTAGGAGAGGGGGTGGTGCACTATAGGCATGGGCATGGCCTTCTTAATGTCTTTATTTTTTCCCCTTACACTACTTTACTTTTATACTTAAAAGTAGTTTTGATTTGGTTTGATTTGGCACTTTAAGTATTTGACACAGAAGTATTTCACTTTTTTTAAACTTCATTAAAGAGCAATTATTCTGATGACTCTTCAATAAAGGCAATTTAAGTGCAAGTGTAAACCAGTAGAACAATGTACCACAACAACAACCAGCTAACCATCTAACCAGTTCCTGTTCTCTTCAATTTCTCACATACACCTCTACCTTCTTAGAATCTTCTCCTGCTTTGTGGCCATCAGTTTTTAAATGTCCAGATTTTTATCGCAGGGTCTTTTCCTAATTAAGGTCTGAAACCATGGCAAACCGTGACTACTCATGTAACTATTTACAATGTAAAAAAATCTTAATTTGTGGTGCCAGGATTTTATTATATATTATTTTTATTTTAGACTCTTTTTGTCTGTTCATCAAAATACTAATTACAAAGTAATTGTAAAAAATAAATTAAAATTTTCTTACTCAGAACATTCTTTAAAAAAAATTTAATCATCCTGTCAGTTTACAGAACATGTTCAGCTATTTTGTTTTTCTAGAATCAGACAAATTACTTGAACATGAAGTCCAGTTTGACTGAGCTGGTCTTACCAGAATCAACATCTGTGGCAGTCGCCTGCATCTCAGTGAAACCAAACTTAATTTTAAGATTTACTGAACGAGGGCTGCCCTCTTTGATCACTGGCATTGAGACGGTTAAAGACCCAATCTTTGTCATTCCTGGCTCATCTAGGAACTCAGGGGTTTTGCTCTCAGTGTAGTAAAAACGGAAACACGCTGCTCTTTGGTCTCTCTCAACTGGAGAGACGACGTACTCCCGGACTTCATCAAAGAAGACAGATTCGTCCTTCTTTACAAAACAGTGAAAGCAAACATCACAGTACACCTTTCCCTCTTTTGTCACATATTTGCGCTTGCCCTTGTGTTTGGTCTCATCAAATAAGTGTGCGATTCCAATTCCATAAGTGAACAGACTGATTCGTGAGAGCACTACATTCGGCATCATCCCAAATGTAATGGCTCCTCTCAGAACAGCCATCTGAGCCTCAACAGGACAGAGCACCTTAAACTTCTTCCCAAACTTCTTTTTAATGAAGCTGTTCACATACGGACTCAGAGCAAAGCCTCCAACTAAGAAGAGGTAATCGATTTTAAGTTTGTTGTTTTTCAGTATGTCTTTAATCAGACTCTCTATGCTACTGAGACTATCATCATGTAGGGATCTCAGCTTTTGCCCTGACAGTATGATTTGTCCCCCGTCCCAGACGGCATCATTGTTATCCTCAAAGTAGTCTTCTATATCCTGATCTCTGCTAGCTATCTGCTGTAAACTATATGGACACTGCACCAACACTTCCCCCTCATAACGTTTACAGTTTGAAAACTCATACATTAACCTCTGCAGCTCACTGGGGTGATTCTCCTCAAACTCATCAAACACTTTTTCAGAGAACAGCTCTCTGAGGAACGTCTTGAAGTTCGTGTCCACTGTCTGACCACCCCTGTCACTTCCAGAAACCCTGTGCAGTTCTTTTAGATGACCATCTTTTACCACCTCATGCACTGTGATGTCGATGGTTCCACCTAAAAAAACAAAAACAGAATAAAATATCAACCATGTCTAAAATTAAGTGAATCAGTACTGATAAAACATATGCAAATATGTAATCTGATTAGACACCAGTGGTTAGAAACAAGTGTTTCCCCATTGCCCTATATATTTTTTTAATAGGCTACTTTTGGTTAGTGTACCTCTTGGTGAGAAACTTATAAACATGCCTCTATGATGCACTTATAGACATTTTGCCCAGCTAACAAACTTTAAGAGGGGGAACATTATTGCACTGAAAGAAGCAGGATGGTCAAGTGGACTCCTGCAGCTAGGCTGTACATCAGATGCTTCAATGCTGCTGTGGATGAGAAATGTGGCCTGCTATGAACTGGAATTATATTGTCTTTAACAACAATCTAGGTTCACTTTGGGATCTGATGAAAGTTTTAGTATGCACTTAAATTCTGCCTTTGCTGTTGAGTGATGGTTTGGTCAGTTCGTATATGGCAGTCTGAGATATGGGCAGGACATCCAGCAGCCACAAGTGTTGCAACCCATAGTATCTTATCAGCAGGATAATGCTCACTCACACACAGCAAGGGTTTTCCAGGAATGTCTTTGCCAGGTTGCAACAAGCCCCTGGCCTGCTATGTTGCCAAATATTTCGCCAATCAATTATTTCTTTATTCACTACAGAACATTGGATTGGTTAATTCAGTTATAGAGCCAGTACGTACCTCCACAGTCCACCACCATGTACTGTGTTCCTAAAACTTCATTTATTGCCTCTGCTTCTGTAAGATCTCCTTCCACAAAACCATCACTTGGTAGCTGCCTGCACCACACAGATGCAGCTTCAGGTTCCAGAGCTATGATCAGTTTTTCTGTGTCAGCTTCTGTCACCAGACCCGCCTACCCGTACAAAAAAAGAAATATTCTATTAGTATATTTCATTTAATCTAAAAGCAAGAGAGTATGCTTCATTTACTGTTATGTACTTTATCAGAGATATACTAACCAATACTATAATTAACCAAGTACACAGCAGTTTAGTTTGACCTATATGTGTACTTAATATTTTGTTTTAAATATACGTGAGTAAAGCTACACATTTTTGCTATAAAGGTTTTGTACATTTGGCTTGTGGTTTGAGATGAAATAATACAGTACAACTGAACCTGAACTTATATACAGTGTTATTAACGGTAGGTTTAACGTTGATTTTACTGACAGTAGAAAGAATAGTCTATAAGACTTCTTGCAGGAAGATACAGCTTTATTCAGAGTTGTCGTGTGGACTGAGGTAGCCTGGCTGGCCCCCATGTCCAAGATGACTACGACTGTATGACTCCAACTGAACCCTGACCTCTAACCCACAGTCTTGAATAAGTATTGATCAGGTGTTCACTAAAACCTACTGCACAGGCAGAAACCTAAATACACAGTAGTTTTAGGAAAATGTGTTCGGCATATTCATTATCAGGATGAGTGTTCAAAGAAACCAAATATGGTCGGTTACCCAAATGGCAGAGAACAATTGTGGCGACAGTGGGGAAACATAATCTTCGAGGAAGAAATGCGGTAGAAAAAAAATCTTGAATGATTGTAATTGGTTATTACTTAAATGTTTGGTGAAATCAAATGGTAGAAAAATAGCACTAGAATTCAGGAATTTGTTTAATAGTGAAATTAAGAGCATTTCCACATGCACAGCTGGCCACCGATGTCAACAGGTGTAAATTTCTGGTTGAGTGTTGGTCATGACGTCAGATAAAAAAAAAATGATGTCAGGAGATAACATCTAATACTGTTAAGTGCCAGTAGGAATGTTAAGGGAACTCAAGGGATTGAGACTAAACAGCTGTGTAGCTGTGATCTGGGGTTGATGCTGCAGTTGGTCTGCAGGTTTAGGTTCAGCAACAGTATGTGCTGAAAGAATGAGGTCAGCTGACTACCTGAATATTCTGAATATAGACCAGATTATACCATCAATTGATTTTTTTTTCCCCTGATGACACCGCTATATTCCAAGATGATAATGGCAGGATTCATGGGGCTGGAATTGTGAAAGAGTTCAGGGTTCAGGGAGCATCAGATCATCATTTTCACACATGGATTGAGAGAGTTCACCACAGAGTCCAGATCTTAACCTCATTGAGAATCTTTGGGATGTGCTGGAGAAGGCTTTGCAGCCCAACCAAATATTAGAGTGTGTGACCTTCTTTCACTTGGGAAATATACTTTATATAATTTATATAATATCTGTTTGATCTGTCATGTCCATAAAAAAGCATGGCCTTGAATTATAAAAAGTAATGTGAACACTGCAAAATCGTTTAATATAATTAAATTACGCCCCCCTCCTGAGCTATTTAGAATATTTATTTTTATACTCCAATTTCAAGCTCTGAATATTTGGATTATTTAAAGGCTATTTAAAAGTGTATAATTGCATTATTATAACATTATTTTATCATTATACCTGTAAGGGTTCGTGCCCAGCGTACTTTGACCAGCACTGACGACTGAATAGGTTGATCCCCAACACTTGGGGACAATAGTATTTAAGAAAAGCAGATCAGTCACTTAGTACTGCATCTTTGGCTTAGTTGAGAGCGGATCTATGCTGTTTTTTCCATGAGCTTATGTTCTCAAATATCTAAGCTGTCTGTCCTCCCTTCCTGCCCAACCAGACTAATGCAGTTGGGGCACACCCGCACACCTCTCAGGAAAAGCCCACACCCGTTAGGGACCCTGGACCCTGAACAGGTCAAGGCTTTTTGACAGGACCTCACGGCAGGTTTGGGGCCATTGGGTGCCACTCCTTGGGGGAGGTCCTGTAAGGTCCTGTAAGGTCCTGGTTCCCCTACTTCCAAGTGGAACTGCTCCCCAATATCACAACCACTCTAGTTATTCATGTTTAGTTTCGGAAAGTCTTTTGTGTTTGCATCTCCCTGTTGTTAAAGAGCCATGCTTCCCTGGTTAGCTTTTGTTTACTTTCTCCCTTTCTCTTATTGCGCCCACTTTTGTTTTTCCACCTGTTTTCAAAGCCACATTCAGACATTTAGACCCAATTCACTAACCGGAGCAGCGGTATTTTACTGGGCTGCGACCCTGGTTTATTTTACTTATTATTTATTATTATTTTTCTCTTTCCTTTTTCTTCTTCGGTTTATCTCCTTTAAGATCCATTGTTTTGCACTTGGGTCCAACAATCCTCTGGGTTTGTTGGACTCCATTCCACTACAATATCAATGGGATTAAATGTTTAAAAATGGACAATAATGCAATTGATTGCAGACATTTCTGAAATAATATATTGTCCAAAACAATTATTTTGACAGGTCTTCTCACAGTAAAAATGTACAGTGAGGAAATAAAACAGTATGTGTCCATTTATCTGATGGATCATCTCACCTCTGTAGCTGCTTCTCTCATTAACTGTTTAGCTGCTTCGCTCCAAATGGCTGGAACCGTCAAAATCCACGTAGCATCAGAAGCTGAGTACTTCACTCCAGCGGTGTGTCTTCCAATCATCTCCAGGGCGTGATCTTTCATAAACCTTAAGCTCTCAGAGAACACTTTCAGAGCTCTCATTTTTTTACCGTTTTTGGCGGACATCATGAGGTCTCTGTGCAGCACCTGAGGAATAAATGTGTGTAGCTTAATCCTCTGAACTCAGTAAACTTATTAAACAATAAAAGTAAATATTAAACAATAAAATAAACAAATAAAATAAAAATATCTACTTTGTAAGATCTCAAGTATACATATAGTCACATGTTTGAGGTTATGGTTCAGATCAGCCATTTTGTACCCTGTTTTTCAAGAGCTCACATGTTCTCGTGAGCTAACGAGAATCCTTGCAATCCTCACGTGCCGATCCATGAAGAAGCTTTGCCGTAAGTTTATATTGTTTAAATATGTTGTCAAACATTGTAAATATGTTTATTTCTTGAATGTGTTATTGTTATATAATGATAGATGTCTAACTTAATTGAAATAGATATCCAATCAAGTGTTGCTCATTTTCTTTAATGGAAATGTCTATTTGTTTATTCAATTGTGTATTTAGCAGTAAGAAGTATTTTTGTATTTATTTCAGTTTTCACACAATAGAGAGCATTGGGAGCTCATGTTGCTCAGGACATCACAAGTAAAGAACTGTACACTGTACTTCAGCGCTTGTCTTCATTCAAGCCTCTTATATCTCAGTGTTTAGCTATCTGTCGATACATACAGCCCCACGTGTAAAGGGGACAGAATAGTAATTAACAATGGTTCCTTATCTGTTTTTATCTTATTTTGGAACTGTAAATAAAGTGTTTTTGTCATACACAAATTGATTGATTCTTATTATCTTATGGATGAGCCCAAGTCTTATTTCAAGAACAGTTTAAGTAGTTTATGTCCAAATGTTTTCTCAAAACCCCTTATTCTTTTTAAAATAATAACATAGAAAAAAATAACTTTGTTATTTCCCCTCACTACCTCTGACTGGTTTGGCAAAATCAATAAGGTTTGGGGAAATTATCACCATCTGTAGATCTGTCCTGTTATGAGTATAAATGTATAAATTACTAGAAATCCAGACTTGAGTAAAAGTACTAGTGCTTTATCAAAACAATGACTTGACTAGACACTGAGGTGTTCATTAAATCCCCACACTAATACTAAAGTTTTTAATATTTAAAACATTCCTCCTGGGCGCTGGAGTGCTCCAGCGGTCTAAAGCACAGCCAGTATGAGCAGGAGGTCGCAGGTTCGAGCATGGACTCTAAATTATTTTGAGAAGAGTTCCCAGGAATGGTGAGTGGGTCATAACAGAAGAATATATCATTTAGATTAAAATTGTAAAGAAATAAAACAACAAAACAAAGTTTTAAAACATATTTAGGTGTGACTATCCATCCATGTTTTATTTCAGTCATGTTCATTCTTACTTTTTTGCCCTCTGTGTGAAATTTGTGTTTTTATTTACACCATAATATTCAAACAAATCTTGTCTAATAGTGTCAGTTTTTATGAAATCATGTGGCATGACCACAAATATACAACTAATTTGGGGATTTCAGACAAGATGTTGCATTGTATGCTTATTTGCCAAGGTGTCATGTAAGCAGCCAATAGGAACCCTCATATAAAGTTACCATATTTTGGCATCATGTTTTATGACCCAAAGTTATATTTTTTGGGAACAAATTTTATATTTACCTTTTGTAAAAAGCTAGGTTAGAATACTATTTGCTTAACAGTCCTGGCTGTTTTCCTTTTTTTGTTGTTGTTGTTGTTTCATGATTTTTCCAAAAATAAATTAATTTTGTTTTATCTGACCACAAAATATTTTTCTTTTGCCTCAGTCTCTTTTTTAGTGTTCATGGAAATATCAAAATGCTTAAATGTTAAGGAAATACATTTTATACAAACCCTTAATGTTTGAACAAATGCAAAAGTTTTTTTTTATTTTTACCATTTTAAAATTGGCCTGCTGAAAATCCTTATGTCATTGATCCTTGTATGTTTCTATTAGCTTGGTCCAAATGTGTGTAATTACAGCCCAATATACAGCACTTAATTGCATTAAGTATTTAATTAAATATTTAATACATGATTACAAAATGACAAGCACAATTTAAGAATTTTTTCTCTCAGTTTCTACTTAAAGAAATATATCTTACCTTTCCATACAGCTTCATTTTGAAGTTGTCAAAGAAGTAGAGTTTCTTTGCCTCGTTCCTTTTCGTCTGTCTGGTGTAAGTCACTACAGCATCATAACCGAACTTTAAGAACTTTTCATTTTCATCAAACAAAATGCAGGTAGGAGTTTTGGGGGTTTCAGATTTCCATTTCGGCTGCCTAATCTGTTTTGAATCTGCAAATTTGAAGCAGTATCCAGAGAACGCCGTACCAAAATCTACAGCAATGAAAATTGTGGAGTCAGACATTTCTGCAGCAGCCCAACAATAATCCTGGTCAGATCTGAAGTCCAGAGTGAGAAGAAAAAACAAGCACATCTTAATAAAAACAGTTTACTATTTACTTTCATTTCTCTCAGTTCAGCCCTCTGGAAATTGCAGGGGGAGTGGTGGCCATTCTGGTTATAAACAGAGAAGTTAGTCTTCATTTCTTTAGTATTTGTTTTTGACCTTCCCACTTCTCTGTCGGCTCTCTGAAGGTAAGATTTTAAGATTTCCTAGAAGATTTATAGAAAACCATGAACATCCACACCAGGCTTCTCCACTGACAACAGAACTGAGAATAGAACCACAGTGGAGTGTTTATTTATTTTAATTTTTCCATTTTTTTAAATACCACAACAGGTCCACTATTATGTGAGAGTGGCAGACCTTAACTATCACTAATTTAACTTTGAAGAAGAAGAAATTGTTCAATTCTGACAATGAAAAGACATATTAAATTAATTAAAAGTAGATTACTAAATTAAAACACTTATGCTTCTCTTCTGCCAGTCTATTTCCCAGCATGTTGGAAATTCAATTACTGCATTGCAAAAAGTCCAAAAATTATAACATGCTCTTATAGCCTAAATCACTCGGGCCAGGCAAACAACCGTTTTATGTGATTACATTATTCCAAAATCACAACAAAAAAAACAAGCATAAAGTGGAGTCGATGTCAAAAAGCATTTAGCTGGTTCTGTACGTCATGTTTTATGTGATTTTATGATTGCATTGTTTGTTGTGTCAGATACGGTGTTGCAGAGACAGAAAACATGTCTTCAAGGTAAGAAAGCTGTATTAATAACAATAATTCTGTATTGTGTTTTCTAATCATTTAACTAGATATTTTTCTTTATCTCGCACACAGGCAATGAAACCCTCAAATCTTAAATGTACAAATTAAATAAGAATACTTTATCAGAACAGAAAAGTTCCATACTGCGTCAGAACCCAACTTACCAATGTAGTGTTTTGTGAATGAATCACCAAATTTGTTTACTTAAAAAACAGAAAGTAGGAGCAAACAGCATTAGCTTAGCTAACAGAAATACATTTTGTTCACAATAGGATGCACAAAAGCAGTGCTTTTCAACCTGTGGACTGCAGGGGGGCCGTAGGACAAAATTTATTTCCGCAAAGTAAAAATGATTTTAAAAATACAAATACTTTAGCAAATGTAATTTGAGGTGTGACGTAAATGAATGAGTGAAGCAGTTTTCCTGTTATGCGTTTACAAATCACAGATAAATGTTTAAAAACAGGGTCTTCTTTGACAACAAAGAAAACATGTTTGTATTTATGAGTATATATCATATATGTGACCCCTCTGATGCGGACCCCTTATGTTCCTCTGCCCTCGTTGGGAAGGATACGACACAGGATGGGATAATGCAGGTTTTTATTGCCTGTAATGAATAAGGCAGCCACAGGACAGATAATTTACATGTGCTTCGGTCAGCTTACAAGCACAGCAATGTGCACACACTCTACTGACCCTTAATACTCTTTTCAGATAAAACAATGAAATACACAATATACATCAGATAATACAATAATATTTCTATATAAAGTTTCTATATAAAATAATACAATTTTAACACATTTCTTCCTTAGTGATCGTATAGATTTTTCTCTTAATGCTTATTTCTAGTTTTTTATATATATATAATTATTTAGCTCTTTATATGTTTAAATCACTGCTACAAATCCCTTTTTAATATATAAACCATACAACACAATTAAAATGGTGAATTAGCGCCATCCGGTGGCGAAGGAAAAACATGAAATCTAGGCCACATGGTGCAGCTAACTAGCTAACCTAGCTAGCAGAGATTCACAATTAGACTCAAGTGTTCAAAATCCTAAGAATTAACTAAGTAAAACACAAAAAAATATATAACACAACTTGGAACATACCTGTAATGAATAAGGCAGCCACAGGACAGATCATTTACATGTGCTTCGGTCAGCTTACAAGCTAGAGAGACAGGCTAGAGTTAGCATATTACTAGCTCAGATTATAATTAGATTTATAATTATTTACAGCACGTTTTACGATAGCCCAATGGGTCCACTAGTTTCTATGATATGTATTTAGAGAAAATATCAGCATAAAGCAGTATTAAAACACTATACAGCATTATTAGCAGCTTTATTTAGCTGAGCTAAGCAGAGCTGTACTCACCACAGCAATGTGCACACACTCTACTGACCAGGGTGCACAGAGTCTAGTGTATATATGTCTCTGAGCTATTACACGCTGACCGCAGCAGGTGGCGCCATACCCATTTAGCAGGAATTTCACTCAATAAAAGTAGGTAACTATTGTACACCGTTACATATATAAATATAAAATTAATTAAATCATAAACGTATTCGGAGTCACACAACAATGCCAAAAAATACATCTCTGAGTAGTTCTTATTGATGTTTTTAATTACACATGTTACTTTTGCAATTAGTTCAATGTTCAAGACACTATGCGCAATAATAACATGCATTTTAAAGTTATTTTGTATATGTATATACCAGTGGCGGATGCTGGTCTTTCATGGAGTGAAAGCCTACATCTTAAAATGTTTAAATAAAAAAGTTTATTTATACGTAAAATACCTGTTACTTTTCCCACCTTTTACACCAAATTAATCTGAGCAGTTGATCTGCCCTCCTGTTTAACTCTTAAGTAAACCGTCTGCCATTATGTGTTAGTGTGTAATGTGTCCGTCTGTGAGTGCTTTGTGATGGTGGAGGGGTTCAGCAGCACTCGCTGGACAGAAACTGCGATAGAAGTCAGAGAGAGTGATAGAAGTCAGAACGAGTGATAGATAATAACCTTAATTACCTTATTATCCTCAGTTCCTTCAAAATATTAGCGCCAGCCCACTGCTTGGTTGTTGTTATTCTACTTTGGCGCATGCGCGCTGTCTGCCCTTCTCCTGTGTGTACCCTTCCCCCGCTTCGCTCTTCAGTAAAGTTGTGCTGTTAACACACACACATACTCTCTCGGCTGTGAGTTATTCCTAATTACTGGCGTGGTGGCAGCGCAAAGTTACCGAACCCAGCCTTTCATCTCCACTTTCTCCAACTCCGACGAACGTGTCAGCAGCCGAGGAGGTAGTTTGAGTGAACTACAATTTACGTGATGGCAGCTAATATCAACCGTGCACCAAAACAATGGTGTCTGACCAAACAAGAGACTCTGAATTCATTCGAAAACTGGAAACAAAACCTACTATACACACTCTCGATGGATCCCGTGTTTGCTCCATTTCTCATCGATGGCACGTCATGGGGTAAGAAGAGCCGTGATACTCCTCTCCGAGGATTTCAAGATGATGGTGAGTCACTTGCTGCAGCACACAGGCGGACTGCCCAACAAAAAGTTCGCCAGTTAGAACTCATGCTAGGCCAAATTGCCAATTACTGCCCTGTGATTTCTCGTAACACTATTGTCAAAAATTCCACATCCGTGGAGGGCATATGGCAAGCCATTCGTTTACATTATGGCTTCCAAACCACAGGGGCTCAGCTTATTGACTTTGTAGACATTCATTTAGAAGCAGACGAACGTGCTGAAGATTTATATCAGCGGCTTATGGCCTTCACAGAGGATGGTCTCCTTAAGGCAGCCGGGTTAACTCACCATGGCGTTACTCTAACTGAGGATGAAGAGCTGTCCCCGTCCCTTGAGAATTTTGTAGTCGTGTCATGGCTGCGTTTGATTCATACTGACCTACCTAAGCTTGTCAAGCAGAGATACGGCACTGAATTGCGCACTCGTACATTGGCGTCTATTAAACCCGAGATTTCCCAAGCTCTAGACTCCCTGCTCTCTGAAATCCGTTCAGCTGACGACGCCAAAATCATGCGAGCAGCCACCTCTAACCGCACATACAGTGGCGCGGTACCCCGTCAGCCCCTCTTCGGTGCCCTCAAAACACAGATGCGATCAAGCCCACGAGAAAAGTCGTGCCCCCTGTGCACACAAGCAGGCCGTCAAAACAACACACACTTCCTCAGTTCATGCAGATATTTACCCGAACAAGACCGTAAATTCATGCTCAAAGCCAGGCAGATTGTCTCTGTGCTCGGTGAGGAATCCACCGACCCATCCACTTACCACGTATATTCTGATGACGAGCCACCTCCCCCTGTGTGTCCTGAGCTCACACAGCCCCACACTGCCCGCGCTGTTCAAGTCAGACAGTCACCGTATATAGACACCTTTTACAAACACCACCATGCACGCATCATCCTCGACACAGGCGCCACTTGCAACATGATCAGACTGTCTGCTGCGCACCGCCTTGGTGTTCACATGACCCCAAGCTCCCAATCCGCTCACCAGGCTGATGGTTCCTCTCCCATGAAGGTGGTGGGCGAGACCCGTCTTACTTTCAACCGGGGTACCAATAAGTTCCACTTCGACGGCCTGGTTGTGGAGAACCTGGATGTGGACATACTCGCAGGCACCCCCTTCATGTCTTCGAATGACATTTCAGTGCGTCCCGCCAAGAGACTGATTACCTTAGCCGATGGCGCCGTGTTCCCTTATGGCTCCACCGACACAGGTCTCTCAGAGAACGCGGTTCGCCGCACCATTACGTTGCGTGCCCCTCCTGTGTCAACCACCATATGGCCTGGTGAATTCCTTGAAATTCCGCTCCCACCCCACGCTCCATCGGATACAGCCTATGCCATGGAACCCCGCCTGGGGACACGCACAGGCAAGGACGTCACAATACATGATTGGCCCTGCCCTGGGGTAGTATCCAGCGTCGCAGGGAGGATCCGGATCCCAAACCTGTCGGGCGAACCGCACGTCGTGAAGCGCCACCAACACGTCTGCCAAGTGGACCCCCTCTCCACACTGACTGTTCCGTGTCATGCGGCTGACACACACACCGTCATGCCTATGGCCCGGCACCTTCCAGTTCGACCCGCTAATCTCCAGCATTCCAGGGGCGTCCAAGTTGATCCAAACAACCTCCTCCCTCCTGGCTTCAGAGATAGGTTTCACTCCTTGCTGGACCGATACGATGAAGTTTTCGACCCTGCTATCTCTGGCTACAACGGCGCCGAGGGCACGTTCGAGGCCAAAGTGAATATGGGTCCAGTCGAACCTCCACAACGAAAAGGTCGCTTACCACTGTACGGCAGAGACAAACTTGCTGAGCTACAACAGAAGTTTGACGAGCTGGAGCGTCTGGGCGTCTTTCGTCGCCCTGAGGATGTAGGTGTTTCGGTGGAATACCTCAACCCCTCCTTCCTCATCAGGAAACAGAGTGGTGGTTATCGTTTAGTAACCGCCTTTGCTGACGTCGGCCGCTACTCAAAGCCACAACCATCCCTCATGCCCGATGTTGACAGCACCCTACGTCAAGTTGCTCAATGGAGACACCTCATTGCCACAGATTTGACAAACGCATTCTACCAGATACCACTGTCATGCGACTCCATGAAGTATTGTGGCGTGGTCACCCCCTTCCGTGGAGTTCGTGTCTATGCACGCTCAGCCATGGGCATGCCCGGCTCGGAGACTGCACTTGAGGAACTGATGTGCCGCGTGTTGGGTGATCTGCTGCAAGCTGGCGTGGTGGCGAAACTTGCTGATGATTTATATTGCGGTGGCAACTCACCTGAGGAGCTGTTGAACAACTGGTCCTGTGTCCTTCATGCTCTGAGTCGTTGCAACCTGCGTCTCTCTGCATCCAAGACCGTCATTAACCCACACTCCACTAACATCCTTGGGTGGGTGTGGACCCAGGGTACGCTTAAGCCAAGCCCCCACCGTGTATCTACCCTGGCTGCGTGCGAGCCACCTAAATCAGTGGGAGGCATGAGATCCTTCATTGGCGCAGTTAAAGTAATGGCCCGCGTCATCAAACACTGCTCTGCCCTCCTTGCCCCCCTTGACAATGCCATAGCAGGGAAAACGTCACAAGATCCCGTCGTGTGGACTGATGAGTTACACTGTGCCTTTAGTAAGGTGAAGGAGTGCCTCTCCTCTGACCGTTCAGTCGTCCTGCCCCGCCCAGATGATCAACTATGGATCGTTTCTGATGGCGCAGTTAGGAGACCTGGCATAGCTGCTACACTGTATGTGATGCGCGACAACAAGCTCGCGCTTGCTGGTTTCTTTAGTGCCAAGCTACGCGACCATCAGTTAACATGGCTGCCCTGTGAAGTGGAGGCTCTCGCCATTGCTGCGGCCGTCAAGCATTATGGTCCCTACATTATTCAGTCGACGAATAAAGCATGCGTCCTCACTGACAGCAAGCCATGCGTCCAGGCCTACGAGAAGCTGTGCCGAGGCGAGTTTTCAGCAAGTCCCCGTGTGTCTACGTTCCTCTCCACGGCGAGCAGATTCCAAGTGTCGATCCGACATGTGGCTGGCGCAGCTATCCTTCCATCTGACTTCGCCAGCCGTAACCCTCCCGACTGCACAGACGTGACGTGCCAAGTGTGCACCTTCGTGCAACGCACCCAGAACTCAGTAGTCAGGCTGCTGTCCATCGATGACATCCTGGCAGGTCGTGCAAGACTGCCATTCACAAGCAGGACGGCGTGGCGATCACTCCAGTCTGAATGCCCTGATTTACGCCGTACCCATGCTCATCTTACTCAAGGAACCCGACCATCTAAGAAGCTTACGGACATCAGAGATGTCAAAAGGTACCTCAGCGTGGCATCTATTGCGAGTGACGGCTTGCTCATCGTTAGACGTGAAGAACCCCTCTCCCCATGCCGGGAGTGCATCGTGGTTCCCAGGCAGGTCCTCGACGGCCTTGTGACTGCGTTGCATTTACAGCTCAGTCATCCCTCTGCCAACCAGCTCAGAAAGACGATGGGCAGATACTTCTTCGCTCTCGATCTTGACAAGGCTGTCCTCCGGGCCACAGAGGGCTGTCATTCGTGTGCGGCCCTCCGTCATACGCCTCAGGCCATCATCGAACAGTCATCATCTGCCCCCCCCGCTGCGATTGGTGTCGCCTTTGCTGCTGATGTCATGAAACGCGCACGCCAACTTGTGCTGGTAGTACGAGAGTGTGTGACGTCGTACACAATGTCGATGCTGGTAGATGATGAGGGTAGTCAGACCCTGCGGGATGGACTCATCAGGCTTTGTGTGGAACTACGACCCCTGGACGGTCCATTTGCTGTGATACGGACTGACCCGGCCCCTGCTTTCAAAGCCCTGGCTTCTGACCCGCTCCTCACAAAACATAGACTCTCGCTGGAGCTGGGTCGAGCGAAGAACCCAAACAAAAATCCTGTTGCAGAAAAGGCGGTGCAGGAGTTGGGTGAGGAATTGCTGCGACAGCAGCCTCGCGGTGGCCCCGTATCACCCAGACTCCTGGCAGTCGCAACTGCATGCCTAAACTCCAGACTGCGTTCCCGCGGCCTCTCTGCCCGGGAGATGTGGACACAGAGAGACCAGTTCACCTCCGCCCAACTGCCCCTCGCCGACGAGGAACTCATACGTTTGCAGCACGAAGGGAGGATGAGGAATCACGTCCACAGCGAAAAGTCCAAGGCCCCTCGTGGTCAGACCCTAGTCCCATCTCCAATTGGGGTCGGTGACCTTGTCTACCTCCACGCTGACCGCAACAAGGCATGCAGCCGTGACCGATACCTTGTTGTGGCTGTTGAGGGTCTCTGGTGTGGCCTGCGCAAGTTCGCGGGATCGCAACTTAGGGACTTCACTTATCGGGTCAAGTTGTCGGACTGCTATAGGGTCCCGGTTACCGGCCCTGACATCACCCGTCCCTCTGAGGATGGCGACGCGTCTGATGAAGACTGCCTTCCAACCCCGGAGGCACCCCAGGTGGTGCTTCCTCTGGCACCTGCTATTCCTCCGGAGATCGCATCGGTCCCCTCCAATGCTGGGCCCTGTGAGCCCTGCTTTGTTCCGGGATGGCAACTGCCTGCCGCCGGTACTGTGCCCAGTAACCCGCCTGAGGGCCCAGGGCCCCCCTGCATTGACCCTGGCTGCACACCCTCCTCGCCCAGGCGTGGTGCCAGGCTACGTCGGCAGCCGTCCCACCTCAGTGACTATGTGTTAGACTTGTGATGGACTCACGTATCCTTTCTTTTTGAGTAATGTTCTGTGTAGTTCTCACTGTGTTGATGGGTTCTGTGTATGTGTCTTATGTGTTCGGATAGTGTTCCTTGACCCGTGCTGGCGCGCTGGTTGCCCTTGTGTTGTTGGGTTGCTTTGCTGTGTTTCCTCTGGTTGGGGGCGGGTGTGGGGAAGAAAGGTGGTCACGCCAGCCCACTGCTTGGTTGTTGTTATTCTACTTTGGCGCATGCGCGCTGTCTGCCCTTCTCCTGTGTGTACCCTTCCCCCGCTTCGCTCTTCAGTAAAGTTGTGCTGTTAACACACACACATACTCTCTCGGCTGTGAGTTATTCCTAATTACTGGCGTAGCAACACATAGTAAAATACTACAGTGTGTATTACTCTGCTCAACCATCATTTTTGGAAGAAAAAAAAACATTATAACATACTTTTATTGCATAGGAGATATTAATTAAAGTTCTCCAGAAGGCATCTAAGACTCTAAGAATGACTGTAATACTGTAATAATGTAATAATCATTGCCTTAATATTAAGTATCAGTTTTATAAAAGTGCATCTTCAGCCTTTTCACACTTAATTGTGTGTGTTAGCTAGGTTAATTGTGTGTTAGTTAGCTTGGGGAAATGTGTGTTAGTTAGCTAGGTTAAATGTGTGTTAGGTAGGTTAACTGTGTGTTAGTTAGCTAGGTTAATTGTGTGTCTTAGCTAGGTTAATTGTGTGTTAGCTAGGTTAATTGTGTGTCTTAGCTAGGTTAACTGTGTGTTAGTTAGCTAGGTTAATTGTGTGTGTTAGGTAGGTTAACTGTGTGTTAGTTAGCTAGGTTAATTGTGTGTGTTAGGTAGGTTAACTGTGTGTTAGTTAGCTAGGTTAATTGTGTGTGTTAGGTAGGTTAACTGTGTGTTAGTTAGCTAGGTTAATTGTGTGTGTTAGGTAGGTTAACTGTGTGTTAGTTAGCTAGGTTAATTGTGTGTCTTAGCTAGGTTAATTGTGTGTTAGCTAGGTTAATTGTGTGTCTTAGCTAGGTTAACTGTGTGTTAGTTAGCTTGGGGAAATGTGTGTGTGTTAGCTAGGTTATATGTGTGTTAGCTAGGTTAAATGTGTGTTAGTTAGCTAGGTTTGTAATGTGTGGCATACAGAAATTGAACACTGTCACTTTTAGAGAGTGCTGAGTGGAAAGTAGTTCCGACCGTTGTTGTACTGTGGGCATTCGGGAGAGTGGAGGTTGAGGAATAAACACCCTGTTAAGTGAACGCAGACTGTCGTCTCCTTTTTATGTCTCGTGAGATATACGGACATTACAAGGTTAATTGTGTGTTAGTTAGCTAGGTTAATTGTGTGTCTTAGCTAGGTTAATTGTGTGTCTTAGCTAGGTTAATTGTGTGTTAGTTAGCTAGGTTAATTGTGTGTTAGTTAGCTAGGTTAATTGTGTGTTAGTTAGCTAGGTTAATTGTGTGTTAGTTAGCTAGGTTAATTGTGTGTTAGTTAGCTAGGTTAATTGTGTGTTAGTTAGCTAGGTTAATTGTGTGTTAGTTAGCTAGGTTAATTGTGTGTTAGTTAGCTAGGTTAATTGTGTGTCTTAGCTAGGTTAATTGTGTGTCTTAGCTAGGTTAATTGTGTGTTAGTTAGCTAGGTTAATTGTGTGTTAGTTAGCTAGGTTAATTGTGTGTTAGTTAGCTAGGTTAATTGTGTGTTAGTTAGCTAGGTTAATTGTGTGTTTGTTAGCTAGGTTAATTGTGTGTCAGCTAGGTTAATTGTGTGTCTTAGCTAGGTTAATTGTGTGTTAGTTAGCTAGGTTAATTGTGTGTCTTAGCTAGGTTAATTGTGTGTCTTAGCTAGGTTAATTGTGTGTTAGTTAGCTAGGTTAATTGTGTGTTAGTTAGCTAGGTTAATTGTGTGTCTTAGCTAGGTTAATTGTGTGTTTGTTAGCTAGGTTAATTGTGTGTCTTAGCTAGGTTAATTGTGTGTTAGTTAGCTAGGTTAATTGTGTGTCTTAGCTAGGTTAATTGTGTGTTAGTTAGCTAGGTTAATTGTGTGTCTTAGCTAGGTTAATTGTGTGTTAGTTAGCTAGGTTAATTGTGTGTTAGTTAGCTAGGTTAATTGTGTGTTAGTTAGCTAGGTTAATTGTGTGTTAGTTAGCTAGGTTAATTGTGTGTCAGCTAGGTTAATTGTGTGTCTTAGCTAGGTTAATTGTGTGTTAGTTAGCTAGGTTAATTGTGTGTTAGTTAGCTAGGTTAATTGTGTGTTAGTTAGCTAGGTTAATTGTGTGTTAGTTAGCTAGGTTAATTGTGTGTTAGTTAGCTAGGTTAATTGTGTGTCAGCTAGGTTAATTGTGTGTCTTAGCTAGGTTAATTGTGTGTTAGTTAGCTAGGTTAATTGTGTGTCTTAGCTAGGTTAATTGTGTGTCTTAGCTAGGTTAATTGTGTGTCTTAGCTAGGGTAATTGTGTGTGTTAGATATGTTAATTGTGTGTGTTAGCTAGGTTAACTGTGTGTTAGTTAGCTAGGTTAATTTTGTGTGTTAGCTAGGTTAATTGTGTGTTAGTTAGCTTGGGGAAATGTGTGTTAGTTAGCTAGGTTAAATGTGTGTTAGATAGTTAGGTTAATTTTGTGTGTTAGCTAGGTTAATTGTGTGTTAGTTAGCTTGAGGAAATGTGTGTTAGTTAGCTAGGTTATATGTGTGTTAGTTAACTAGGTTAAATGGGTGTGTGTTAGTTAGCTTGGTTAAATGTGTGTTAGTCAGCTAGGTTAAATGTGTGTTAGTTAGCTTGGGGTTAGCTAGGTTATATGTGTTATTATTATTATTATTATTATTATTATTATTATTATTATTATTATTATTATTATTAATGTATATTTCCCTTTGTAATACTGTGTTCTGATCTGCAGTAACTCCTCAGTAATTAGTAATTAGTTACCATGTTTTCACTTTATAATACTGTGGTATGATCTGCAGTAACTCCTAAAGAAGAACACAGTAACTCCTCAGTCATTAGTAACGGGTTACCATGTGCTGCTGTTAACTCCCAAAAAAAGAAGACAGGAACACCTTATTAATTATCTATGAAGAACACAGGGACACCTAGTCTGTTATCTAACACAAATATTTATTCATTTAAACATGGTTTCCCCCAGAATAAGGATGTAGGACACAACCTACAGTAAAGCTGTATGTGAGCCATCACTGCTACTGAGCACATCTCCAGGAGGACTGAAGAAGAGCACAGGTTTAGAATAAACATGTGTAACACTCTGGCAGAACATTACAAAAATGGGGGTTAAGCAGATTACTGCACATTTCAGTGTCTAACATTTGGAAGATACTGAGGATACAAAGGTAAGTAAGGTTAATATATGATAAGTGGTGTCACTGACTTTAATATCACCACTGATAGAATAACCTGCAGATAAACACACTGATAGAAGCTAGCGGTCCGGCGTTGTGGAATTACCGTAATTATCCTAGTAATGCGCACTTTTTTCTTTCAAAAATGTGGGTTAAGCAGACCACTATACACTAGTATTTTAATATATGTTGTTAATATTTGGAAGATAATGAGGATAATAAGGTAATTAATGTCACTACTACTACAAATGGTGTGACTGGCTTCAAATATGCCTTTAATATCACCACTGATCAAATAATTGTTTTTGTAGACTGATTTAGATCTATAGTTCCACAGGTGGCATGTAAGAGTTTTCAGTAGTTAATGTTGATTTGAGCAGTAATTAATGAATAGTTATTATAAAGGAGACATAATTAGTAAGTAGTTCTCCAGGAGATATGTAAGTCTCAGTAATTATTGTGCAGTTAACAGTGAACTACTATAAATATTAGTTCAGTACTCTCTACTGAATAATTATTCAGTACTCCCTGGTAGTTAATAGAAAATATTTAGGTGTTAATGCAGCACTATTCATTAGTTCCTGCTTAGTTACCTATTAACTATGGAAAAGTATTATAAAGTGTTACCCCATTTTAAAGCTTTAAAGCTGCTTTTCAGTTATCTAGCCTATTTATCTGTATCTCCTTTCTGAAAATAAACATTTATGGCGAAATATGTCTTGGTTATGAAAATATGAAATCAGAATTTTCATATTTCCGTTTCTCGTTCCAATCCGTTTAATCGAATGCGGTACGCTTCCTGAATTAGAGCTAAAAGAGCGCGTCACCGCGCGTGTTTAGAGTTAAAAGCTGCTTGTTTTTCGCTGCGGGGTTACTCCAGGTCACTCCCCCCCAACACCCACCAGCGCTTCCCCCACTCTCTTACCTTCAAAACGAGTCCAGACTTAAGATAATCCATCAATCCAGTCTCCTGTAATCCACAGTTATATATGCTGGGAATTAATTGAGGCAGAAAAAAAAGAATATACTCTTTTTATCCTTATTAACTCCCACAGTCTCAGTCAGTCTCTCACCTCATTCACCACACAGCCTGTCACTCACCTCCTCCACAGAGTCTGACTATTTTTTAAAAGCTACATATCTATTGAACCATTGAACAATTTGTCTATAATAGGTTTAAAAATAAAGAAAACTTAAGAAAAAAAAAGGAACAGAAGTTGTTCATTTGTTAGAGTTCATTTGTAACATTTCTAACATATTTAGAGTGTTTTTTACACACTTTTTTTCTCCCACAACCTTAATCCTTTACAGCTTCAAAAACATGTATTATGCAAATTGGGTGATCTAGCGACTTTTAGGACAGCCAATAGGTACTTTCCTTACTGAGGAGTTGGCACCAATATTCGCACGCTTTGCTCCGCTATTGAAGTCTGTGAAAGCTCAGCATCCGCACTGTTTAAAGCACTGTGAAGCTGCAGGAATGAGTGAGAGGAAAGCCGTGGCGTTACTTGGAGTCTTTAAGAAATCGCCTCTGGTATATACTTTATTTCAGTCAGAAACTCGCGTTCTGAAGTTTAATCTGATCAGCAGCCAATCACATCTTCAATATTAAATGATCTTAATAGTGAAATATGATTTCATTGAATGTGTTGAGTCTAACAGCAGAGTGTTGCTGCTAGCGATGTGTTAGGAAGGAGCTGACGACTACTTTTCATTTTTGCTGATTTATTTCCCAGAACAATATACAGTACCTTGACCATCTGCCAGTTGGGCTGTACGTACACTGATTTATACGTGTGACACTCTCCTGCGTAAAAGTGTCCGACTACGGGAAGTCCATTGTGCCAAAAATACAACCTGAGCATTTACACATTTCTCATATATTTTGTGTTCTTGCGCCCTCTAGTGTCGCTAAGAGAACATAACAGTGTGTAATAAAACAAATAACAAATAATAATAAATAATATTAGAAAATATTAAATATAATGATACATATTACATTTTGCATACACATAGAAGTGAGAAAACATTCGTTTAAATATATATTAAAAATATGTAATATATGTATGTATATGTATAACAACATGTTACAAATAGGGTCATTAATATAGTTTTACTAAACATACAAAGCAACTTGGGCAGTTGTGTTACCTGGATAAAGAACATTTAAGCTCAGTTCTGGAATATAAAGCCAGGTGGCAAAGGAAGAGCGTGTTAGCTTATCTGAACTATAAATTATATTACTGCTTTACTGGCTGTTTAATTAGATGAGAAACATAGTCAATTAGTACGCTTCTGACGTATATTTGTGCGTTGCCTTCTTCATTTTACCGTGCTCTGTGAGCGTGGATGCAGTGATGTCATTTGAAAATCTTCCGGAGTAGGATGCTCTCATGTATCTTCCGCTGGAAGTCTCTTCGAGGAGGATTTTAAGCATTTTCTTTTGCCTCCTATGGTATTCAGACAGGCGGAAAGATGGCATCACGAAATCAGTTTCTGGGTCACGGAGGAGAGGAGGAGGATCGGTAGAAAAATGGAGACACTTTTGGGGTTTCTGGACGCAGCCTCAGCCTCCATTCGAACATTTGAGTTAATTTACTCCCTGTGTCTGTGTCTGTAGGCTTCTGGACTGCTGGGTCACAATGGCCATGCCCCTGACCCCAGGGACGCAGCCACAATATATATTTTTAACTTATATATTTATTATTTATCTATCTATATATATATATATATATATATATATATATATATATATATATATATATATTTATATATATATATATATATATATATATATATATATATATATATAAATATAAATATAAATAATAAATGTATTTATGTATATATGTGTATGTATACATATAAATAAAAAAATAATACATGTATACACTTATTAATATGCCATACCCTGTGTCTGTCTTTGTGAAAAAGCATAAAACATTTCAGTTTTTCAAGTATTTCAGTATGAAAGCAGGTATTTGTAATGTGTAACAGCATCATGAATCATTACTACATCTCTGCTGTTTGTAACAAAACAAACCGTGTGTAAATCGGGTGTAAATTGGTAGAGTTGTGATTATAAATGATTAATTTACACTTCCTCAGCGTAAATGAATGCACTCGGGCGCAGGGTTACCTCCTCCAAAATGGCAGCCACGCAGGCACGCCAGGAGGCAGGGTATGCGGCGTCTACATATAAGATGTCTATGTTAGGAACTATGTTATTGTTTCTATCAGTAAGAATTATTCAATTATATTATTATTCATTCATCGAAAACTAATATGTTTTTTATCTTTTTTCAGACTTAGGCAAGAGAACGACATCCCCACTAAACTGGCCAATTTAAAGTAAGAACTTTTATAGTTAATCATGTTATAAAAATTATTTTCACCTTTTAGCATCTACAGTGGTTATGGAAAGTATACGACTCGCACGGTCCTAATAAGAATTGAATTCATTACATTTAGTGTTTCAAATTTACTTATGTATTTATTAAAACAGCAATTCAGTGCTGAATAGTACTGTCACGTTTCTTACCACAGTCCAACCACAACCAGCTGTCAGGTGAATTGGAGATGCTGAAAATCTCCCATTGGTGTGTGTGTGCATGCACATGCATGTGTGTGTGTGGGGGGGACCTTACAGCTTACAGTGCATGTGACCAAATGAAAATCATGAGGTCGAAGGAACTGCCCAAGCAGCTCATAGACAGAATTGAGGCAAGGCTAAGATCTGGCCAATGTTACGAAACTATTTCTGCAGCACTCAGGGTTCCTAATAGCACAGTGGCCTCCATAATCCTTAAATGGAAGAAGTTTGGGACGACTAACTTTTCCTAGACCTGGCCGCCCAGACAAAGTGAGCAATCGTAGGATAAGAGCCTTGGTAAGATAGATAAAGAAGACAGGACGGACGACTGGTTACAATTGAAGGAAAGTTAAAGGTGGTCAATAACAGAGATATTGTGGAAGAGAATTCACTTTCCAACAAGACAATGACCCTAAACACACAGCTAAAATAACAAAGGAATAGCTTTGGAACAACATTGTGACCATTCTTGACCATCACAGCCAGAGCCCTGACCTAAACCCAATTGAGCATCTCTGGAGAGACCTGAAAAAGTCTGTCCACCAATGTTCACCATCCAACCTGATGGAACTGGAGAGGTCCAGTGTTGTTACCTTTATTATTTCCATTGTACTTGCACCCTCTGAAAAATCCTGTTTAAAATTTATTATTATTTTTTTGTTTGTTTGTTTTTTAATACTGATTGCATTTTTATTTATTTAGCTGTAAACAGCAACAACATCGGTCAAAAAATGTTTTAGCTATTTAAGTCTGAATGTCAGTAAATTGTCTCAGGTGAAACAAGGACAAGACAGTTGTTCAAATAGATGGTCTGGAGGAAATGTCCAAATGTTCTCTGAGTTGGTTTTACCATTTCAGCCATCTCTGGGCACAGTCAGCATTACAGTAGCATTACAAATAATTACATCATATGCATTAGGAAGATTTTAGTTATATTAGGTAGAATAAGGATAAGAATCAAAGAAAACTAATACATTTCCTTCTTTGTTTCATTCAGGCGAGAAAATGAAATGCTCAGATCAGAAAATTTCGAATTAAGGTAAGAACATTTATAGTTAAACATGCAAAAATAAATCCAAGTTTTAGCATCTAATAGCAGTGAAGTGTCACATGGTTCTATGTTGTTACCTTTATTATTTCCATTCTACATGCACCTTCCGAGAAATCATATTTAAAATGTAATGTTTCTTTTCATTTTAATTCTGATGGATTTACTAAGCTGTAAACTGCAATAAGATTGGCCATTGAGTGTTATACACTCTAAAGAACAGAGGTATGATATGAGTACTTTTTTGTACTCAAAGGTACACTCTTTATAATTGTACCCTCAAAGGTACAATACTGTTCTTTACAGGGTCAGATTTGTTCCCTCTGAAGTACAAAGTAATTTCTAACAGCAATAAGTACAGATTTGTACCATTTAATCAGCAGTATTCTGCATCACTGTACTAATAAACAATATATATTTTATTTGCACATTTGTTATTTGAAAGCCAGACAATTTTAGATCATCACGTTTTTGACATACATTCAGTTGATGATCATGTTTATAATATTTATAATCTTTACTGGCACAAAAAACATGGGTACAAAAAAGGACTAAAAGGTATTTTTTTGCCTCTATATAAGGTACAGCCCCAGCGACAAGCTTTGTACTCTTTTAGGTACAAATCTGTACTTATTTTTCTTAGTGTGTAGATATTTTAGTCTTGATGTTACCAAATTGTCTCAGGTTAAACAAGGACAAGAAAAAAGTTAGTTATATATGTTAGTAAAGCCTGATTCTAAAACCCACTGGCTGCTGTTCTGGTGCTAAACAGTGCAGATATGCCAAAGAGGGAGTCAGGAAAACTGTTGTTTTACTGTACTGTTCCCTCTATTTTGGTTCAGATAGATAACTTTAAATGGAATCCCTTCACCTGCTCTCCACCAAGACACCACATGTTTTGGTCCACTTCCCCATGACCTCTAGATCAAATTGCTGGTGGTAGAAATGTATTTTTATGATGGCCTTGTACTCAGGAGAATATAACAGTGTTGCTGACTGGGACATGCAGATGGCACCAACGCACTTTGGGCAAAAACTATAACAGACCTGCTCTGAGCTGAGCCAGCCCTGTCCAGACCTTTATTCACAGTCATGCAAGAGCAGCCTTCCATTTGTTTGATTGGGGAGAGACCAAAATACTGGAAACCAAACGTTGGATTCCATTTGAGAAACATATTTTACATCACTGACAACATCTGATAAAATAATCATGAATAGTGGAACCAGCAAGCTGATTGGCTGTTTTTGCAGAAGGGCAGGACTTTATTCTTGAATGGACACCATAGTTTTCATAGCAACTACTCTTCACTCGTCTAACGTGCATAGAGCCTATTTGCTGCTGGTGATAGATTTAAAAATTCTAGTGTAGACTTATCAGGATTTACATAGCAAGGCTCCAGCATAAATCAAATCACTTAACTTTTGTGTCCGCTTAATAATGCGTACACACACTACTATTTTTTTTTTTAATAAAAAATCTGCCTTAGCAGATTATAACCCTAAACTCCCTACTGACAACAGACTCTCAGCATCGGTTCATGTTTTTAAGAAACACCTAAACAATGTTTTTTTCTTTTACCTTTAGTAGTTTTGGAATCATGTTGATGACAGTTTGATATTTAGTTTTTTGTCTATACATTGTTCATTTATCTATTTGATTGTGTATGTATTGTAAAGTACATTGTATAGGTTACTTTTTACTGCTTACAAGCTGTGTTATTATCCAAATTAACAACACTGTGTTATGAAATTACTGTTTTTATTTTAAAACCTGCAGACAAACTTTCTTTTTTAATTTTCTGTAGCCCTCTGGTGATAATACTGAAGACACTGCAATTCAAATCACTAAAACTATTAGCAGTTTTTGTGTATGTGTGCTCTATGGCCAAAAGTGTTTTCTTTGATTTCTTTGATTTGTGCTTTAATCAAAAAGCTTTATCTTGGTCTCCTTTGTCCACAAGACATTTTCCCAGAAGGATTATGGCTTATTCATATACATTTTGGCAAACTGCAGTTTAGTTTTAGTTTTTTTCTTCTTTGTATCAGCAGTGGGGTCCTCCTGTGTCTCCTGCTATAGTGTTTAAATTTATTCCAATGCTGACAGACAGTTTATGCTGACACTCATGCACCCTGAGCCAGCAGGACTACTTGAATGTAATTAATAAATAAACATGTATAACAAAACATGTGATTGCAATAATCTTCTTGGAGAAATACTTCAATTTTTGAAAGTGGGGTACAGGGCAGCTCTGTTCAAGCTGTCACTACATGTAAGAAATATACAACAAAGTGGTAAACAAAGTGTCTGATTGGTTTGATTTGAAAGGGCAAACTGTGACGTGTTTAATCAAAAATCTGTCCCAAACTTGGATGGAAGGCAGTTTAAAGAAATTTGAAGTTAAAACTGCAAATTTAAACACTTTTCTCAGGGAAGAACTTCAACGCAGCCAACGTGAACTACACAGCTTCAGGTGTAGTTGTGGATCATTTATTTAAGTAATTTTTATTTATTAACTAAATCATTAATTTTAGGTATTTAAACAGGTATTTTTCATTGTTTTTCCAAGAAGAGCGAAAGTGATGGACCTGACATTAGGAACTAGTGGAGATTTGTCTGAAGACATCACAAACCCTTGCAGAGAATCTGAACTGAAGAATCGATATGAAAAATTAAGACAGAACCTGTGGGCAAAACTGTTGTTCCAATTCAAGAATGAAAAATCTAAAGAACTAAGAAAGCAGGCAGAACAACTGATCAAGGTAGGACTTTAAAAGCTACAGCATTATGTAGTGTAGGATTTAAATGAAAAGTTCTCAAAAATGATTAAGAGAAAGAATGATGAGGTATGGTTGCCACAGGATGACCTGCACATATCACTGAGTATTTACTGTCCAGTCTTGGTCATAACAGGTCTAACTCTTTCCACTGAGGCAGAGAAGGACCTAATGATACACTACAGGCCCTATTTTAGGAAAAATACACCTTTTGCTGCTCGAAATAAGCAAAAGGCATGTACTATTTCTCTAAATCATGGGTGTGTTTTAGGCTTAAGGTGAAATAAATCAATAAGCGTGTTATTTCCTTTAAGAGCCAGGTGCACTCTGACTTTGGCTCATTGATATTATAACAGCACGGCGCCTCTGCACTTCTCAGCAGAGGATACTCACTTGCTCATTCATGCCATCAAGGTGTGCAAGTAGCTCATTAACACACGACGAGCAAGTAAAAGTGTAACAGTACTGGTTTCAAACCTACTTAAACTATAAAAGTAAAAGTAATATAAGGGGAACAAAATAAAGCTTAGAGTGCACTACCCCCCTCCCCTAAACACATTTTTCTAAAAGCCATAATGACTATAATGTTATATTAAAATGTTAATATTGATAGTGTTGGGATGCACAAGGCTGTTTCCTGTTTCAGCTGTGTATATGCCCATTGTAAATGAATGTATTTTAGTAGAATGTAAATATATTAAAGTTAGATAAATATATATATTAAATATATAAATAAATATATTAGTTGGACGTTTGTTTGGAGTTCTCATCTTCATACTAGGCTACATACGTCTGCTATGTGAGTGGAGTGTGTGTGTGTGTGTGGGGGGGGGGGGGGGGGTGATGGATCACAGTATAAACCAATAGGGAGTCAGAATGATATATGTTTATGCTTCTCTACATCCAATCACAATCAGATTCACTCTATCTGGATGGAGAGATTTATCTGGATAGGGGTTTTATTGAACGATGAGAATGAAAATGAGCTGAAATGAAATAAGAGTAACGAGGATATTTTTTAAAATGTATGGAGTAGATAATTGTGTGAAAATATGAGAAGTATAAGTAAAAACAGTAAAAAAAAAATCCATAACAGTAAAGTATAGATAATCAACATTTCTACTTAAGTAATGTAACAAAGTATTTGTACTTCATTACTTTACAGCTCTGGCTGCAAGTAGTAATGAAGAAGTCAATGTAAAAATTGATGTGAGAAGTTTCCTTTTAAATGAATTAAAGTATGGTATTTTTTTAATTCTGAAACTTTTTTTCTGCAAGGATGTTTTGCAACAGTCACAGGATTATATACAGGACGTGGTAAACACATTGAAGCACCTCTCCCCAAGCAGCCAAGTAGATTCCAGTAACACAAAGGTAAGGTGCTGTAGATTAATTTCACCAAAATTCTTGCATATTCTTACATACAGTAAATGCATTTTGTTTATTTCCTTTAAAGGCAACCCAATACTTTGATTTTTCGATACAAAATCTTCAAATGGCAATTTATCATGAAAAAATGGGCCTTTACAACACTGACGAGGTACGTTCACACTGGATATGAAACTTCTATACAATATTATTCCTGAATATTACATTTTTAAAGCATGACATGAAGACAAAGCCGAGAATATCAGAACATGACAAGACTGTACAAACAAACATACAGTCATTTACAAAGACAAAGACAGATGTTCTGCACATGTAGCCCATGTAGACTAATGGCAGTTGGATAAAAACTGTCATGGAAACTTGTGGATTTACATGTCATGCTATGATATTTTTTGCCTGAGAGCAGAGGAGAGAACAGTCCGTGAGACAGTCTTTAATGATTCTGGTTGTTCTCAACAGGCAGTGTTGTTTTGCCAGATCTCCAATGGGTGGCAGCATAGCCCCAATAATCTTTCCTGCTATCTTCACCACTCTCCTTAGTGCTTTTCTCTCATAGATAGTGGTCTCTTATCCCACAATTTTTTTATTTAAAATAGTTTTAAACAGTTGCAGGATATTCCTGAGGTTTTGCACCCTATGGTTGAGGAATGCTACAAGACTGGCTGTTTGATGGCTTTGCATAATCCACCTCTCCTGCTTGACTTTAACAACAGTAAGCAAGGCCCCTTTCCACCCATTAAGACTGTGAGTATATTTATTTTCTAAAATTACACATTTCAAATGAATAATTTATGTTTTTTATGTATATTTTTTATTTAATTGCTGGCTAATGATATTTAATTTGTTAATATGCATCAATTCTTCTATTACAAGAGCACAAGCCTAAGCCCGTATCTCCGATTCCTCAGACACATCAAACACCATTATTTAACAACAGCTGATACTCTACACCTTTATCACCAACAATCTCTACAATACAGAGTTACTATATTCAGTAATCCCACTTACAAATTAACTACTGTACACAACACAAGCCTTATATTCACCATGACCAGAAGAAGCTCCGCCCACTTCTCTACTACAATACAGAGTTACTATATTCACTAATACCACTTTACTACAACTTTACTACTGTACACAACACAAGCCTTATTTATGTTCACCATGTCCAGAATCAGAGTCAACTTTTCTGGAGGCATCTAGGATGGACCATCACACAGTTGAAACCTGTATTGTGGTCAGATAAATCAGTATTCCAAAACAGTTTTAGAAGATATGGTTCTGTCATGGTATGGGGGGGTGTGTCAGTACACTTCTGTGATGCAGCATTAATGCAGCAAAGTACATTTAGATGTTAGAGCAACTTGTGCTTCCTTCAAAACGTTTTTACAGTCCTGCCCTTAGTAGAAAATGTGTGGAACATTTGATATTAAAGAATGCAACAGTATCAAATCTGTACTGTTGCACACCTTAAGGAGCTGGAAGAATGGAGCTTTGTATTCTCAGTAAAGTTAGATTTTCTGTCTGAGCCTAAAATAACCTAAAAAAAACAAAACAAAACAAAAAACTAGAATTTCCCCTCAGGGATCGATATCCCCAAGGGGATATCTATCCCGACTTCAGATTGGGCATCGGGTCAACTCCGGCTCGGACAGAGAATACAAAGGTTGAGATTTCCCACCTCTTTTCTTGGGATCTGTCAGGTCGGGGTCAAGAAAATGGTCTGTAATGATGGCCTACATCTTTAATGCTATTTTTTATTTACATAAAGCTATGGAGTAAAATCACAATATAGCAAAATAACAAATTACACTGTGCCCATTAAAAAAACCCAAGAAGTTAAGAATGTTTATTCAATTCAATGTTATTTATATAGCACTTTTTACAACAGAAGTTGTCACAAAGCCGCTTTACAGAGAAAAAAACAGGTCCACGCCTCTTATGAGCAGCACCACAGAGATGCCAATTATTTTGGTGATAACAGTGGCAAAAAAACTCCCTTACATTAAGAGGAGGAACCAATACTCAGAGGAACCCATCCAACTTGGGTCGACCCGCTCAGTACAAACAAATAACAAATAAACAAATAACAGAACAAAAAAAAAAACAGTAGAGATAATGTGGATAAACTAAATGAAGTTGATAGATTTTACTTAGTTTACTTACTGTATGAGTGTTCTGGGATAAGTAGTACATCTAGTAGATGTGTGGGGTTACCAATGGCCATAATTGCATAATGATCATTACAAAATTGCTCTCAGGAGCAGGAACTCTCCTAGCATTACTCTGAATAAAAATCTATGGGTTCTACAATGTAGAAATATGGGGTTCTCAAACTTTCTATTTAAACCACCTAAAACATTATTTTGTGGCATATCCATAAATTTGGTGACAAGAACTGGGATTGGCAGAAGAGTATAACAATAATTATTGTTGGCTAGCCTAAGCGAAGTGAGAGTAACCATTGTTTTAAATTCCGTTCTGTTTCTTTCTCCTCACTCCTGACTGTGATTTTACCAGAATCAGCCCTGTGATGCTGAAGAAGTTAATGAGAAATCTACCGACCCAACAGTCTTCATCGCCATAGATTTGGGCACAGAATTTTCTGGATACTACTTTAGGATTGCAAGATCAGAAGAGGTCTGGCAACCTATGTGGGGAGAGGAGTATGGGTTCAACACACCCAAAACACCAACCTGCATTTTATTTGATGAAAATAAAGAGTTCTTAGAGTTCGGTTATGGTGCCGGAATAACGTACACCAGGCAGACCCAGAAAGACGAGGCAAAGAAGTTCTACCTCTTTGAAAACTTCAAAACAGAGCTGCATGGAAAGGTATGATTTATACATTTTCATTTACTGATTGCTGATTTATAATTGAGTGAATAAGTTACAGATTTTTTTCTCAGGAACTGAACAGAGATTTTATGCTAACTGCTAGAAATGGGAAACAAATGAGAGCTATGAAAGTGTTCTCTGAGAGCTTGAGGTTTATGAAAGATCACGCCCTGGATATGATTGGAAAGCACACTGCTGGAGTGAAGTACTCAGCTTCTGATGCTACGTGGATTTTGACGGTTCCAGCTATTTGGAGCGCAGCAGCTAAACAGTTCATGAGAGAAGCAGCTACAGAGGTGAGATAAATTCTGTTGATAAACATATGAAGAAGGTAAAGGATTATCTGTAAAATGGAAAAAAGATTATTCTTGAATATTTTATATTTAGGCAGGTCTGGTGAAGAAATCAGAGCCTCAAAAACTAATCATAGCTCTGGAAGCTGTAGCTGCATCTGTGTGGTGTAGCGAGCTACTAAATGAAGATTTTATGGAAGAAGATCTTGGGGGAGCGGAGAAAATAGAAGTGGCTCTAGGAACACAGTACATGGTGGTGGACTGTGGAGGTGTGTTGATCATGCAAAATAGTTTTTCAGCTAAAATACTGATACTATGTATTTAATTGAAAATAAAACAATATACTATAAGATCTTTTGTAATTATAGTTTTTGGGGTTAATGAGAGACTGCAGTGTTATTAAGAATGTAAGATTACGAGGAGGTGGGGTATCTGCCATGTTCCCTCTCCCAAAATATTGTTATTTTATGACCGTTAAGAGTGAGTGAATTGTCCTTTCATAAGAATTTGACATTTATTTCTGTTTCTTTTTAGGTGTAGCCAACATCACAGTGCATGAGGTGGTGGAAGGCGGTCGTCTAAAGGAGCTGAACTTGGAAACTAAAAAATACATGGGTGGTCAGACAGTGTACAAGAACTTCAGATCGTTCCTGAGGATGCAATTTCCCCAAAAAGTGTTTGATGAGTTTGAGGAAAAACACCCCAGTGAGCTGCAGAGGTTAATGTATGACTACAGTGGAGAAGAGGAATGTTTTTATCGTTTACAAGAGCTACTCAGTAAAGTTGAAGACAAAGGAGCCTGCAGTAGCGAAAGTGCTGAGATGAAACAAAAGAGAATCTTTGGGATAAGTGAAAAGCTGAAATCCCTACATGATGATAGTCTCAGAAGCCTAAAAGGCCTGATTATAAAAACACTAATAGCCCGAAACCTGAACATCAGCTACATCTTCTTAGTTGGAGGCTTTGCTCTGAGTCCGTATGTGAACAGATTAGTCAGAGAGAAGTTTGAGGGGAGGTGTACAGTGCTCTGTCCTGTTGATGCTCAGATGGCTGTTCTCAAAGGAGCCATTACATTTGGAATGATGCCAAATGTTGTGCTCTCACGGATCAGTCGGTTCACTTATGAAATTGCAATTGCGCAAGTGTTTGATCAAACGGAACACAAGGGCAATCGCAAAAATGTGACAGAGTGTGATGATGAGTACGATGATATTTTCCTTCTTTGCCAAGTGAAAAAGAACACAGACGTCCATTTCAGCGATTTCAAAGACCATGACTTTTGTCCACTTGAGAAAGACCAAAAACTTAGCCAGTTCCATTTGTACTACAATGACAGTGGAAGTGTTCAGTTTAAGCAGTGTAAAAAAAAAATTGGATCTTACACAGTGCCAAATATCAATAGCTCCAGTCCTCATTCACTGAAACTTAAAGTCAAGTTTGGTTGCCCTGAGATGCAGGCGACTGTCACAGATCTTTATTCTGGCAAGACTGTTTCACTCCCACTGGACTTCATGTTAGAGTAATTAGTGTGATCCAGAAATGTGCAGCCTTTGCTTTACATATTGTAGTCTGGATGCACCACAGATTATTTCTAATAATCAAACTGGGTGAGCATGAGTTTAGCATTGCTTATGTGAAACTTTACAACAGAACTGTACTTATTATGTAAATGTATAAACTGTCAGGCGGATTTGTAAATGACAATATAGACATATGTACTACTGCTTGTATTTAATTTCTTGCACTGCAAAAAAAAATAATAATAATTGGAATCAATAAATCTGTAATATATCTGTGTAGTATAATTTCGCTTATTTTATGAATCATTAATAGTTAGTTTGACTTAATAAACAGCAACAAAAATCACTGGTCATGTCCAAATTTAAGCCATTCAAGTTACATATATTTTTGGCAATTGATTTTTTGCAGTGTGAGGAATGGACCAACAGAAACAGTCCAACATTGTTTTCTTTCTTTGTTTTCTTTTTCAAGTAAAGTAACCGTTTAGGTGACAAAATGATTTTGGCTGTGATCTACTTAGTTTTTGTTATTAGTACAGATGAATTATAATATCTTTGGTATAAACAGAAGAAAATGTCCGTGTATTCAAGAGATGTTATGTTTATGACAATTCACAAAAATAAATCTAATCATGTTGTTTGTGTATGATTTATGCATGAAATGTTTCCATCATTGCATTATATCCCAAAGCTTAATAAAACTTTAAAATAATCGAAGGGCATGTGGGTGTGCGTGAGTTCCGCCCCGAATCCTGGAAAACGAGAAATGGCTGAAATACCAAAAAAGATGCTGAGCTTTCAGACCTCATTATTTGGTGGAATAACCCTGGTTTTTAAACACTAGAGCATCTAAAACTGATTTAAAAACAATTTTCATTGGGTCCTGATTCTTCTCAAAATGAATATTAAAGTCTCCTACAATGACGACCTTATCGGCGGCAAGAAATACTGCTGCTAGAAAATCAGCAAATTCACTAATAAACTCTGAATACAATCCAGGAGGAATTTACAGTACTTCACAAAGTGATTATATTTTTAACTTAGTGTCCAGGTTTCATTTAAACTGTCTTCAAATAATATGTTTACACAATGTAAACACATATTAATGTTATTAGTTCAGTGAACATCAACAACCCAGAATCGGTATTTGAATGTATTTGAGTGTAGTGTAACAAAAAGTCTAACAAAAAGTGAATACTCACAATATTTTGAATATTTCATAGATTTGTTTGTATTTGTTATTATTAAGAAAGCAGATTAAGAATACATTAATAATTTCCCGTCTAAAAGTTGGTCATTTTGTTGTATGTTTTTGCCATAAAATCTTCATTGTTCATTTACAGAAAATACATAAATATCATTTTTACAAGCACAAAAACAATACTTATCCTGTGATTTCTGGTCTAAATTCAACCCATCTAAAATGATCTGAAAAATCAGGGTAATAAGGATTAAAATGAATTAATAAGGATTAAAAACAGTGAACAGTTCTGCACAGGTTCAGACGGCATGCTAGGGTGAACTGGCCTGTCAGCTGTATACTAAATAAACACATCTGAGTTTCCTGAATGGTTAAAAACTGGTTTTAGATTTACAGAACATGCCAGCACTTCACAGAACACTGGAGTTTTATGACCTTTTTAAATATAGAGTGAGTGTGTGCGTGAGAAAGAGAGAGACAAAGTGAAAGAAACAACATTTAAAATGAAAACAATCTGAAGAATGATCTGTTATGAAGATACAAATGAGAACCAGACTTTCAGGAAAATAAAATGTTGTAAAGCAGCAGCTTGAAGTGCTGGAGGCACTAACGGAGCTAACAGATAACATCTCCAGTTTAATTCTCAAATCCAGTTCAGACCAGCTTAGATAATGTTACAGGAATTAAGGTGATAATTTAGTCTTCCACAATTCTAATAAAACTGTCCCAGACCAGACCAGCTCACACCAGGGTATACAGATAATTTAAACCTCTTTATGATGCATTGCACTGATTTGTTCATGGCTGTGTGAACGTGCCAAATCAAAAAAAAATTTTAATGAATGTCGCTTTCTTATGTGGTCCTAAATCAGATATGTATCCGATCCATGGACATGCGACATATGAACAGTCAAAGCGGAATTCATGCATATTTTTGCTTTTACGCATTAGCATTAGCGCTACGTGCTTCTCTCTCGTACCCACAACACATCTCTTGGTGCAGCTGTGCAGCTATAGCTGCAAAAACAGCAAAAGCAGCAAAAAAAAAAAAAACAGCAAAAGCAAACCACCTGGCCTTTTTTCACCTCCTGGACCTGAGCATGAACTTCAGAGCAGCTGTTTACTCTCCACTCCAGCAAAAGATGCTCCACATATGAGCTGCTAACTCATCCATTTCCCTTTATAAAGCTACGAGTCTCTCGTCTCTCTAATATGAGGGTTTTTGTATTCATACATCGTTGTGTAATTGTATCTCCAACTTCCTGACCAACACAACACACCACACCACAAGTGTGCTGAGTTTGGTTGTTTGGTGATATGGTTTAAGGAAGTGGGCCAAGACAAAGTAATATTTTCTGTTTGTTCTTAGAATAACAAGTCACAGTCTTGGTTAATTTGCTCTATAGGTCTGAATACTTATCAGTTTAGGTTTGTTGTTATTGTTGTGTTCAGGAAAATGTATTGATGAATATATTAACCAGTAACAGATTATTTTAATATCCAATATGAAGCACACTGTCATGGCTGGAAAGAACTCACGCAGGACACACGCAGATGCAGTTCAAAAACTTTACTGAAAAAAGTTGATGTACAAGGGGAAGTCAAAACAAGCAGGGACAAAACCGGTAAACAGCAGCCAGAGAGGATAAACACACCATACACATGGTTCATACACAGAGATTCAGTAGCAAAAGGTAGGCAAAAATCAGAGTCATAAATACACAAAAACACAACGGAAAGTAACGGAAAGGCAAACACAGGCACAGAATAACTATTTGTAAAGTGGGTAAACCAAACAATACTCTGCGAGTTGTGTGGAGTGAGGGTGTATTTATAGTGAGGTGTACAGGTGAAATCCTTACTCAGGTGATGGACTTCCTGGTAGTGCCATGTGCAGTTTCATGTGACCGCATGAGGGAGTGATGGGATGTTTAATCAATTAAACAACAACATGTATGAGAATATCAAAATAATACATTTCAATAATGACGATGCTGCATGGGGAAGAATTCGTTGTAGGCAGTAACATTTTAGAAGTTAGAGAATTGGTTTGTAGAACAGGTAATGTTTACAGTGATGTATTTTGGAAATGCCATACAGAGACTGGTACATTTGATTGATACATCATGGTACATATGATTTGGGAATGCACAGTAACTTACCACTTATGGGGAAGTATACTTAAAGTAATAGAAGACTGGCTGAGACTTATTCTACTTTTTCAATCTCACTACTTCACTACTGTACTTAAGTACTAAAATGCTGTATCTGTGTCTACTGGATTATTATTTTTACTTCTCTCCTGTACTTAAGTATTAAAATTCTGTATTTGTATCTACTGGAGTATTATTTTTACTTTACTACTGTACTTAAATACAGTACCTCAAACACATCATTTTGTTATAAAGTCCAGTTTTGCTGAACCGCTCTCACCAGACTCAATATCTGTGGCAGTCGCCTGCATCTCAGTGAAACCAAACTTCACTTTAAGATTTACTGAACGAGAACTGCCCTCTTTGATCACTGGCATTGAGACTCTTAAAGACCCAATCTTCTTCATCCCTGGCTCATCTATGAACTCAGGGGTTTTGCTCTCAGTGCTGTAAAATCCAAACCCTATTGATTTTTGGTCTTTCACATGTGTAATAAAGTTATGTTCTCTGACTTCATTAAAACGGACAGATTCGTCCTTCTTCACCAGGCTTTTAAAGCAAACATCACAGTACACCTTTCCATTCTTTGTCACATGTTTGTGCTTGCCCTTGTGTTTGGTCTCATCAAATAAGTGTACAGTTCTAATTCCGTAAGTGAACCGACTGATTCGTGAGAGCACAACATTTGGCATCGTTCCAAAAGTAACAGCTCCATACAGAACAGCCATCTGAGCATCAGCAGGACAGACCACCTTACACTGACCCCCAAACTTCTCTCTGACTAATCTGTTCACATACGGACTCAGAGCAAAGCCTCCAACTAAGAAGAGGTAATCGATGTTCAGGTTGTTTTTTTTCAGTATGTCTTTAATCAGGTTCTCTATGCTTCTGAGACTATCATCATGTAGGGATTTCAGCTTTCCCCCTGACAGTAGGATCTGTCCACTCTCCCAGTCAGCATCATCGTCTTCCTCAAAGTAGTCTTCTATATTCTGATATCTGCTGGCTATGTGTTGTAAATTATACGGACACTGCACCAACACATCGCTCTCGTAACTTTTACAGATTGAAAAGTCATACATTAACCTCTGCAGCTCATTGGGGTGATTCTCCTCAAACTCATCAAACACTTTTTCAGAGAACAGCTCTCTGAGGAACATCTTGAAGTTCTTGTCCACTGTCTGACCACCCATGTCATTTCCTGATACCTTGTGCAGCTCCTTTAGACGACCCCACTCCACCACCTCATGCACTGTGATGTCAATAGTTCCACCTATCAAAACATAAGTCAAATTATAAAATAATCTCTGGAACGAGACACATGAGCTAAACTCACTCACATAATTGAATGTTAATGGAGTAACAGTGCATGTATTCTTTATGAACCGTCACGGTACGGGGTTACAGTTCGCGCAAACACACACAGAATCAACAGTACATGGGCAGTCTGACTTGGAAACAGTGCACCAGAGACTGCAGGCTGCAGCACACAAACAGAAAGCGCATGCAGAAATGCAGAATTCGCTCGTACTGTCTCTCCTTCTCACTCTCTCTCACTCAGGCCGTCTGTCTCTTGTTTGCTCTCTTATGCACATTTCTCTCTCTCTCTCTTTCTCTCTCTCACTTCCGTCTGTCTCTTGCTTGTTCTCTCGTGCATGCCGTTTCCCATGTGCCATTATGCAATATTATAATACAGTAAAAAAGCTCTAGTCTGTCAGACCTACACCACACTACACTATTATTACTGTCCCCTCACAATACTAATAATACTGTGAAATTCCAGCATTAAAAAATTAATCATGATTTTTATTCATTTTTAAGTGAATGACACCACTAATATAATTAAATTTAGACAATCTAATGCTGATATTTATTTAAAAAAAACTGTTGTTTTTGTTCTTTATAAAGCGCCATAATCAGACTCATTGTTTGTTTGGAGAGAACCCTGGTTTCAAGCAATAAATAAAAGAGTTCGAGCCCCTTTACAACATTCCATCCCAATAAACGAAAAATGATTATGATGTGATATATACTACAGTATATATAATATATAATACAAATTGCCCAGTCTCTTTATTTTTTTCCACTAACTGTTTGCATTGCAGAGACATGATTGGAAATGCACTTAGCAAAACAAATCTGAATATGTTTGTACAATAAAAATAATGAAAAGCATCACAAACAGACTAGGATCTCCATACCTCCACAGTCCACAACCATGTACTGTGTTCCTGGAATGTCTTCTATTCTCTCTGATCCTCTAAGATCTCTTTCCACATAGCCATCACGTGGTAGCTGTCTGCACCACACAGATGCAGCTTCAGATTCCAGAGCCACGATCAGTCTATCAGGCTCATATTCCGTCACCAGACCCGCCTACAAATTACACAGAGTATACTTCTTATTCTGAGGATAAACAATGGATATTTCTCCAATTATACATTTTCATAAAAGTATAGCTTATAATGAGAATTGGGTAATACTTAACACTTGGGTAACATCTCACCTCTGTAGCTGCTTCTCTCATGAACTGTTTAGCTGCTTCGCTCCAAATGGCTGGAACCGTCAAAATCCACGTAGCATCAGAAGCTGAGTACTTCACTCCAGAGGTGTGCTTTCCAATCGTCTCCAGGGCATGATCTTTAATGAACCTCAAGCTCTCAGAGAAAACTTTCATAGCTCTCATTTGTTTTCCATTTTTGGCAGTTAGCATGATGTTTCTGTGCAGCACCTGAGAAATAAATATATAGTTTATTCACCTGCTAAAGTAAACTGTTGAGCCCATTTATACATTTTTAGACAAATTCAATAACAGGTACATACAAAATATATCATACCTTTCCAAACAGCTCCATTTTAAAGTTGTCAAACAGGTAGAGCTTCTTTGCCTCTCTGGTCCGGATCTGCTTGGAGTAAGTGATTACAGCATCGTAACCAAACTTTAAGAACTTTTCACTTTCATCAAATAAAATGCTTGTAGGAGTTTTGCAGGTTTTAAGAGAGTGCTCTTCCCCCCACACAGGCTGCCGAATCTGTGTTGATCCTGCTATTTTAAAGCAGTATCCAGAGAATGCTGTACCTAAATCTATAGCAATGAAAACTCTGGAGTCAGCCATTTCTCCAGCAGTGCAGAAACACTCCTGATGTGAGCAGAAAGAAACAGATTCTTTAGACTTTATAAGATCAGAGTTTACTTTCACTTCTCTCAGTCCAGCCCACAGACAATCTGGGAGTATAAAAGCAGCATATTTAGTTTCATTTCTACACTACATGCTCTAGATTCTGACTTCTTTCACCTCTCTGAAGGTAAGGCTTTTTAGAGTATATTTCATTTATTTATTAGGATTTCATTTAAATCTATGTAAAACTTTTCCATGCTGCTCCACTGACAATAGAAGTGACAATAGAATCATGTAAAATTAAGGAAATGCTGAGATAGACAAAAGAGATCATTTACAGGCAGAATACAACAGATAAATGTCTAGTATTTTTAGTGAAATACTTCAGTTAAAACATGTTTTTTTCTTGTGAAATCATTTGTTTGCACCTTTAAATAGTTCTCAATGTAAACTTTTGGATTTCAGGATGGCACATCAACAAACCAATCAACCAAACCTCTACTCAGACAGGTAATGACTGATTTACAAATATACAGTACATATATTCATATTCTTAAAATTTAATCTGTAACAGTTTAACACGTGTAATAAAATTAGCTTCAGGGACAGTGGTTCCAGTTGTTTATTTCCTGTCAGTACCGGGAAGAACTATCTATATCTTAACGCCAATCACGTTGTCGGTTCAAGGATAAAGTCCCGCCTTTCAGGAGAAACAGCCAATCAGCTTGCTGGTTTTGCGGAGGTGAGTTAGTTAGCTGTGAGTTTTAGGAGCGGGGTGCAGCTGACGTTAAAACTAATATGGATATACAGCGATTTTCCTAAAAAAAAAAAAAAAAGGAAAAAGAGGTAACGGTTTCTAACCATGTAAACTGTGATAACATTGTTTCTTAAGAAAATTCAAGGGTTGAGAAAAAAATATATACATAATGTTCAGCCTGCTCTGATCTGTACCTAATCAGCCAATAATTAATACATTTTCAAATTGTGTTTATTACTTTAGGATTGCAGGACTTACCGTAAGCTATAATTAACAGAAATTCATTTAGATAACTATTTTGCTACAAGCTGGATGTAGAGGATAGCCAGAATTTAGTACAGTACTTTTTGTTGGTAGTTTAAAGCAGTTTCGTAACCCTGGTCTCTGCCCTAAAATTGTGTGTTTTTCACCAAATCCAACTGATCAGCTAATAAACAGTCCTTTACTGAGTTTACCTGTTAAAATCTGTTAGCCCCCTATGGAGCCTAAATCAATAATTATGTATATCCAACATGAGTGTATTATACTCATCATATCATCACTTGCTTTATTAAGTGCCTTTAAAGCAGAGAAAGCTGCATTTTCTACATTTCTCTACACTTATACTTAAACCCAAGGTATGTCTTGTTTGCTCAACGTCATTCGCTTTATTAATATACATCCATTTCTGCATTATACTGTATATCTGCACCAATTTAAATTAAATCAAATCAAATTTATTCACACGTTTTTTCTCTTCAGAGATTGGGTGACATTAAATCAGTGTACTGGAGCTTTAACTTTTCATCGTGACACGTTTTTCTCACATCATTGTTTAAAAACGATCTCAGGAGTATTACATTTAAAGGAGGCATTTATGTATGGGGTACCAAAAACCAAATACAACTGTGCCTTGATTGCAGCAATTCAGTAATTAGTTTTAAAAATGTTAATTCTTGTGTGTGTGTGTGTGTGTGTGTGTGTTTTTCCTATGAAGAGATCAAGTATCTCCATTCATTACTCTGCAGGTGGAAGTATAGATACTAGGGTTAAAAATACTTCAGTAGAAGTTAAAGAATGAACTCAAACTTTTTACTCTTTAAAACTCCTTGTAAAAGTACTGGTTTCAAAACTACTTAAAGTATAAAAGTAAAAATAAGGTAATGGGAAACAATAAAGCCATTAAGAACAAAATCAAAATGGTATATGTTTATACTTCTCTACATCCAATCACAATCAGATTTACTCTAATGAGATTTATCTGAATGGGGGTTTTATTGAACCGAAAATGTATAGAAGCCGGAATGAAAATGAGCTGAAATGAAATAGGAGTAACGAGGCTATTTTTAAAATGTAAAAAATAGAAAATTCAGATAATTGTGTGAAAATGTAATAAATTGAAGTACAAAGTTGTCTGATAAATACTTACTCTAGTAAAGTATAAATAAGCAACATTTCTACTTGTTAAATAAATGTTAACTTTATAAATAATGGGATTGTAAATCTGTAATACTGTCATAGTAGACATTCAGTACAAAAGTATTTACACATAGTTGAAGATTTTGTAGTCAGAGTCGTTGCTGTGAATGACGTAGATGGATGGATAGATCTAAATAATCATCTTTGTTTGCTCTCTTCCATTAAAAACACTCTATTTCTATTTTGTCAGATTAGAGATCGAGGAACTTCTTGAAGCATTTAGGTAAGATGGTTCTATTCATAAGAAAATGTTATTGGGTGATAACTGACATCTGAGGCATTTTTTTACACTCAGGTGCCAGAAAGAAATCCTCAAATCTGAAATGAACAAATTAAGGTAAGTACAATTACAGTGAATAATAAGCAAACTGTTCTAAGCTTTGTTATATTGCAATGTATTAATATAGTGTTGTGTAATTATGATCCACCATTTAAAGACATAAAGACACATTTTCTGGTTCAGTTTTGTTTTTGCTATTGCCCTCTGGTGGTGTCACTGGAGACACTGGTGTTCTTATTACTAAAAATATTGGCAGTCTTTTTCCAGCAGGCTACAGCACTGCCTCTATGATCCAGGGATTGGCAGTTAAAATCCTAAATCATGCTGATGCTTTCTCTGCCTCATGTTAACTGATTCTATCAAAACAGAAACTGAATGAGTCTTAGCTTTCTATTAAGATAACTTCAATATTTTGAATATTTTGACATTGTCTGGTGGTTTACCCCTCAGAACTGTGCTTTAAAGCAGGACAAAAGCTTTTGGAAACCATAAAAAAACACACACATACATATTTATACCCTTTTCACAGGGCAGAACTTCAGCGCAGCCATGAATTACAAATCTCCATGAAGAGGTATAGTGCTGAATCACTGCATCTACATATTTATCATGTCAATTAATATAAATATTTCAGACTTCATGTATTTTCTAATCACTTTTAAAAGAATCAGACCATAAATATGCACTAATGCCACAGATGAAAATCAGTACAAATGTTTTTACACAAATTTTAGATGTTTTTCCAATCCAATTGTTCCACCCCTTTGTGCACCCCCATCACCACTGCTGCTGATGCATTGTTGCCTGAGCATCTAGCGCCCTCGGAGGAAAGCGCAGCGACTCGGTTCCAATACATCCGCTCACAGACACCTTGAGACCGTCGTCTACCCACCCCAGAGGAAGCAAGACCAATTATGCTCCCTCTGGGTGCCGGAAGCTGACGGCAAAGCTACATGAATGGGATTCGAACCTACGACCTCCCATTCATAGTGGCAAAGTTTTAGATGTTTTATTCAGAGCTGATGCTGTAAGTGATGGAAATACAGAATATCATCTGATCCCCATCCCATCTCCTGAACTACACAGCAGTTACTCTGAGTATTTCTAAAGTTGACCCCTCATGCTACTGGGGTGAATTGCACTCTTCAGAGAGACTTCTTGGGAGATATTTTTGCCTTCAATTAAAACCTGTCTGTGTCGTATTTCCAAGCTGTTTTACATTTCTTTCTTTGTCTCAGACTCAGAGAAGAGAATGAAATCCTTAAATATGAAAATTACGAATTAAGGTAAGAACATTTATAGTTAATCATGTTGTAAGAATAAATCCAAGTTTTAGCAAGTTTTAGTTAATAGCTGTGAAGTGTCACATGGTTCTATGTTGTTACCTTTATTATTTCCATTGTACATGCGCCCACTGAGAAATCATATTTAAAATGTGATGTTTCTTTTCATTTTAATGCTGATGGCATCATAAAAATATATATACTATACTCAGATCAAGTCAAATCAAATTTTTTGTATAGCGCTTTTTACAACTGATGTCACAAAGCAGCTTTACAGAAATCTGATCACAGGACAGAAACACTGAACAATACAGAAGCTCCAGTGAGTGCCGAGGCAAGGAAGAAACCTCACATATAAGGGGGGACCATCCTACCACTGGTCAGGCAACTTATAAATGAATGTTAAAAAGTCTTTATAATATAAATCAATCAGGTGTATAGCAAAACTAGCAATGAAAACAGTTAGAGTTCATGTGAACTTGGATGTAATCTGTTGTGGAGAGTGAGTAACTAACTTGAAGCATGTTGCAAAAACTGTGTGGTAGAGAAGGGCTGACTTCTAGAAACTTCCATCAGTCTGTGACAGACGAGCCTGAAGGTCCAACATCCATCGGTATCGGCTCCAACAGGTGGGCAGTCAGTAACTCGGAAAAAAGCAGAGAGATAGAATAGTTTTGGCTGTATTTGAAGATACCATAGCCACGGAGGCTCCCTGAAACACAGGCATCCACCCACTCCACCGTCCACAAACCTGAGTGACCGTGTGCAGTGGGCGAACAACAGCACCAGCATCTCAGTTTACCACAATTCCCTCAGTCCATGAACCCCTGGATCTGCAGCCTTATCTAAAGGGAAAAACATTAATTACCAAAAGCTAAACTAAACAAGTAAGTTTTCAGTCTAGACTTAAAGATTGAGACTGTGTCTGAGTCCCGAACATATTCGGGGAGATTATTCCAGAGTTGAGGCGCTTTATAAGAGAAAGCTCTTCCTCCTGCAGAGCTCCTCTGAATTTTAGGAACTACTAAGAAACCAGCACCCTGAGATCTAAGTAATCGCGGTGGTTCATAATAGGAGATGAGGTCTCGTAAATACTCAGGAGCGAGCCCGTGTAGGGCTTTATACGTTAACAGGAGAATTTTATAGTCTATGAGGAATTTGACTGGAAGCCAGTGCAGTGCTGATAGTACTGGACTAATATGCTCAAATTTTCTAATTTTTGTAAGGAGTTTATTTAGGCTACTGCAGGAATATCCTGACAGTAGTGCATTACAATAGTCTAGCCTTGAGGTAAACAGATTTTTCTGCGTCATGCAGAGATAAGGCAATTCTTAAGCCCAATTTACACTTCTGCATCAAACCTACGCCGTAGCCTATCGTATGTGTCCGCTGGCGCTTAAAACCCTGACGCATTCTATTCAATTCAATGCAGAGAGTTGTTGCATGCTGGGGTGGATCCTGAGTTGTGTTGTGTTAAGAACAGCTCCGCCCTCTAGCGAAAAAGTTCAGCAGAGCTCAACTTTATTCAAATGAATCCGGAGGCCGTGCTGCGTCCAGCCAATCAGGGAACAGCAGCCTGCACTTCACATACAGACAAGCCTCACACACACAGGACAGCTGCCTTTTAACCACAAAAGAGAAGCTGTAAATGGTGGAATATGGATTTACAGAGATATAGAATACAGTGAGGTTTACTAAAAATGTAAATTTTAAACTTATTTTTGTTTACGTCTTTTACTTCATTTGAATTAAAAAAATGTCACGGACACGCCCACACCAGGTGAGCCAAGAGATCGGGCACAGCGACATGCATCGCAGAAAAGTGCCAGTGATTTTACAGATGTGTGTTTGACTTGGAGTTCCATTGTGTCCCCTTTATTTTTTTGAGCAGTGTATATAAGACATTCTGTTACCAACAGCAGGATAAGCAGAAGTGTGATAATGATTAAGTTTAGGAGGGAGTGAGTGAACATTACAGGGCAGAGATACAGGAGCAATAGGGGAGTGTAAATAAAAGAGGGTTAGGAGAAAGATTTCTATAGCACTTTATTTTATGATCACTAAATAGTATCTAATAGGTAAATAGTCAGTATGTACTACAATAGTAATTGTATGAACATAAGAACAACATTTTTAATGGGATAAAAATAAGGAAATTGCCCTTTAGTGGGAGAGGGGTCCTTTGTAAAGTTAGTTTACTTAGGTTAAGACTTATAAGTGGCTAATAAATTTCCAATTAACTGACAACAAAATAATATATTGTAGCACTGAGGTAGGGTGTATCTGAATTAGCAAAAAATGGGTACATGTTATTTCTTTGTATTTTAAAGTTAACTGTAATTAATGTTAATGTTATTTAAGTGTCTTTACCTGACATTTTGTTTGGCTGCTGGTATAGGCAAGCAGATAACAGGTGTGGGTGCTGTAACTGAGAGGCACGGTAAATGTTCAATTCAATTAGTTATGACACTATGTGTCTCTCACATCTATGCCCACCACAACACTATTCCAGTCTTCTTGTCTAAATCAGTTTTTCAGTCACCTCTCAACTATTTTGTAAATAGAAGACCACAGAGAAAACCCTCAGCACCCGGTGATGTTTATAAATCACAGATTCCATTGCGTGCAAGAGATATGCAACACAGTGCTAAACCTGACTGCTTTGATATGCTTATAATTGCTATGCCCTGAACAAGTATTTAATAAACACTAGTTAAATCAGTTGAACAAGTGTGCCTGCTGGTATTTCTTTTAGAACTGTGCTTCACTACATTAAAAGAACTCTAAAAAGGCTTGTGCAATCCATAAATAATTAACAAGTGCAAATTTTTATACAATTTCACAGAGAGCAACTTCAGAAAACCCAACATGAATTTCATAACTTCAGAAAAGGGTATGGCATGGATCACCACATGTGGATATATAAAAATAACTTAATTTGGGGAGATTGATCTACGCTCTTTACTCTTCCCACTCACCCTATATAAATCCTCACTTCCTTTCTACCTAGGTGTCGAACGTGTCCCACGTGCGCTTTGCTTCACTGGGACAAGTTGAACTGTGTCATTCCTCTTTTTTCCTAGACCCCTCACACTTTCCGCTTACTGGAGTGGCTGGCAGTGCTTTAAACACTTGACCTCATTTATTTCCTACCTTTTTCTTCCTTGGACCTCCAACTGCCTTTGTCACCGTTGCCAGGATTAATTTCTGCCTACAATTTCGTCTCAAACTGCTACTCGGATCTCCTCACCCTTTTCCAACCACCACCAAATTCTCTAATTATCAGAGGCATTAAAAAGCTCTCCCAATTTGCGGCAGTTTGAGCATTCTGCAATACTCAAACCCATGTTTCTCCTTGCTTTCTCCAGTTTCCTCCATAACCTGGAATTCACCACCTTTTCTACCTCCCATTAACCTGCTTTTCACCCTTGTCTGGCAGATCTTACCATCCTAGACAAAACAACACTACGTTAGCTATAGCTGCACATTATCTCTCTGTACTGTTGTTTTTGTCCTGTTATTTGTTTGTACTGTCCGGGTCAACCTGAGGGGTATGGATTCCTATGACTTGGTTCCTCCAAAAGTTTCTTCTTTCTTCCTCTTAGTATGATGAAATTTTTTCTCGCCACTGTTGGCATGAGTGTGGTGCTTGCTAATAAGAGGCTTGGGCCTGTTTCTTTGTAAAGCTGCCTTGTGACAACATTGTTGTTAAAAGTGCTAGATAAATTGAATTCAAAATTGAACTGAACACTAACCTTCAAGATTAAATGCAGCAAAACTCACCAGCTCGATACCTCAGCTTTATCTTCCTTTTTAACTTTCCTCTCCTTTCAGTCCCTATGATGAATGTCTTGCTTCTTTTAACATTTACACTTTTTTCCATTGCAGTTTAAGGGCATGGGAAATACTAGCAAAGTGGAGTTATAATAATTTTGGGAGACTGATCCAAGCCCTTTACTCTTCCCACTTGTCCTATATAAACCCTCCATTCCTCTCTACCTGCGTGTCAAAAAACTGTGCACCCACTTCCTCCCCATCTTCCCCCTTATTTATTTTTCTTTTCTTCTCTTCCTGTATCTCTTCTCATGGGGGGCTTCAGCTTCACGCTTTCAAGCGAAGCTGCCCTGAACTGAGTTTGCCATGTATTTTTACTCTTCTAAGAATGGGGAAAGAAGTGGACCTTACTTTAGGAAGCAGTGGAGTTTTATCTGAAGACTTCACAAACCCCTACAAAGAATCTGAACTGAAGATCATGTACGAGAAATTAAGAATAAACGAGTGGGCAAACCTTGTGCCAAAATTAAGGAAAGGAGGCTCAGGAATGTCTGCAAAAGATCTCAGGATTAAGGCGGAGCAAGTGATCAGGGTAGGACTTGCTATTGCACTGAGTTTTAATATTTAAGAATTAATCTGAATCTAACACTTCCAAAAAAATATTAAAATAAAATGCTCTAACAAACTAAATGCTCCAAAGAATAAAATGTTCTTACAATGTAAATGTTATATGGTATATGGTATTTTATATATATTTCAGCAAATAAAATGGCGGCATCAGCAGAGGAGTCTGCTGTATTAGTATAGGTAGTATTATGTAGTGTATAGAGATATAAATACTTGTTACTTATTTATATATTTATTTATATTATTATTTATATATTATATTATTTATATTATTTGGTTTATGTATGTAGTAGTTTATAGATATATAAATACTTATATACTTCTATATTTATCTATATATAAACTAAATAATATAATATATAAATAATAATATAAATATATGAGTGTATATGTATTCATATATTGTTTAGTTTATATATATATAGTATTTATATATTCTATAAACTATATAATACTTTATAAATGAACTAAATATATCTCCCTCTTCTGTTTTCATGCATATTTATTACCTTCAATGCATATCAGACTGAAAACTACATTAAACTGTCTGAGCACCAACATGAACATATTTAGGTTGTGGTAATCAGACAGTTTAATGTAGTTTTCAGTCTGATATGCTTTGAAGGTAATAAATATGCATGAGAACAGAAGAGGGAGATGATGTTCTCTATAGTCTCTCTGTAGAACACGGTGAGGACAGGAGGGGAAGATGATGTTCTCTATAGTCTCTCTGTAGAACACGGTGAGGACAGGAGGGGAAGATGATGTTCTCTATAGTCTCTCTGTAGAACACGGTGAGGACAGTAGGGGGGGATGATGTTCTCTATAGTCTCTCTGTAGAACATGGTGAGGACAGTAGGGGGAGATGATGTTCTCTATAGTCTCTCTGTAGAACACGGTGAGGACAGTAGGGGGAGATGATGTTCTCTATAGTCTCTCTGTAGAACACGGTGAGGACAGTAGGGGGAGATGATGTTCTCTATAGTCTCTCTGTAGAACACGGTGAGGACAGTAGGGGGAGATGATGTTCTCTATAGTCTCTCTGTAGAACATGGTGAGGACAGTAGGGGAGATGATGTTCTCTATAGTCTCTCTGTAGAACACGGTGAGGACAGTAGGGGGAGATGATGTTCTCTATAGTCTCTCTGTAGAACATGGTGAGGACAGTAGGGGGAGATGATGTTCTCTATAGTCTCTCTGTAGAACATGGTGAGGACAGTAGGGGAGATGATGTTCTCTATAGTCTCTCTGTAGAACACGGTGAGGACAGTAGGGGGAGATGATGTTCTCTATAGTCTCTCTGTAGAACACGGTGAGGTCAGTAGGGGAAGATGATGTTCTCTATAGTCTCTCTGTAGAACACGGTGAGGACAGTAGGGGGAGATGATGTTCTCTATAGTCTCTGTGTAGAACATGGTGAGGACAGGAGGGGGAGATGATGTTCTCTATAGTCTCTCTGTAGAACATGGTGAGGACAGTAGGGGAAGATGATGTTCTCCATAGTCTCTCTGTAGAACATGGTGAGGACAGGAGGGGGAGATGATGTTCTCTATAGTCTCTCTGTAGAACATGGTGAGGACAGTAGGGGGAGATGATGTTCTCTATAGTCTCTCTGTAGAACACGGTGAGGACAGGAGGGGAAGATGATGTTCTCTATAGTCTCTCTGTAGAACACGGTGAAGACAGTAGGGGGAGATGACGTTCTCTATAGTCTCTCTGTAGAACACGGTGAGGACAGTAGGGGGAGATGATGTTCTCTATAGTCTCTCTGTAGAACATGGTGAGGACAGGAGGGGAAGATGATGTTCTCTATAGTCTCTCTGTAGAACATGGTGAGGACAGTAGGGGGAGATGATGTTCTCTATAGTCTCTCTGTAGAACACGGTGAGGACAGTAGGGGGAGATGATGTTCTCTATAGTCTCTCTGTAGAACATGGTGAGGACAGTAGGGGGAGATGATGTTCTCTATAGTCTCTCTGTAGAACACGGTGAGGACAGTAGGGGGAGATGATGTTCTCTATAGTCTCTCTGTAGAACACGGTGAGGACAGTAGGGGGAGATGATGCTCTCTATAGTCTCTCTGTAGAACACGGTGAGGACAGTAGGGGGAGATGATGTTCTCTATAGTCTCTCTGTAGAACACGATGAGGACAGTAGGGGGAGATGATGTTCTCTATAGTCTCTCTGTAGAACAGGGTGAGGACAGGAGGGGGAGATGATGTTCTCTATAGTCTCTGTAGAACATGGTGAGGACAGTAGGGGGAGATGATGTTCTCTATAGTCTCTCTGTAGAATATGGTGAGGACAGTAGGGGGAGATGATGTTCTCTATAGTCTCTCTGTAGAACACGGTGAGGACAGTAGGGGGAGATGATGTTCTCTATAGTCTCTCTGTAGAACACGGTGAGGACAGAAGGGGGAGATGATGTTCTCTATAGTCTCTCTGTAGAACACGGTGAGGACAGTAGGGGGAGATGATGTTCTCTATAGTCTCTCTGTAGAACATGGTGAGGACAGAAGGGGGAGATGATGTTCTCTATAGTCTCTCTGTAGAACACGGTGAGGACAGGAGGGGGAGATGATGTTCTCTATAGTCTCTCTGTAGAACACGGTGAGGACAGGAGGGGGAGATGATGTTCTCTATAGTCTCTCTGTAGAACACGGTGAGGACAGTAGGGGAGATGATGTCCTCTATAGTCTCTCTGTAGAACATGGTGAGGACAGTAGGGGGAGATGATGTTCTCTATAGTCTCTCTGTAGAACACGGTGAGGACAGTAGGGGGAGATGATGTTCTCTATAGTCTCTTTGTAGAATACGGTGAGGACAGTAGGGGAGATGATGTTCTCTATAGTCTCTCTGTAGAACATGGTGAGGACAGTAGGGGGAGATGATGTTCTCTATAGTCTCTCTGTAGAACATGGTGAGGACAGTAGGGGGAGATGATGTTCTCTATAGTCTCTCTGTAGAACACGGTGAGGACAGTAGGGGGAGATGATGTTCTCTATAGTCTCTCTGTAGAACACGGTGAGGACAGTAGGGGGAGATGATGCTCTCTATAGTCTCTCTGTAGAACACGGTGAGGACAGTAGGGGGAGATGATGTTCTCTATAGTCTCTCTGTAGAACACGATGAGGACAGTAGGGGGAGATGATGTTCTCTATAGTCTCTCTGTAGAACAGGGTGAGGACAGGAGGGGGAGATGATGTTCTCTATAGTCTCTGTAGAACATGGTGAGGACAGTAGGGGGAGATGATGTTCTCTATAGTCTCTCTGTAGAATATGGTGAGGACAGTAGGGGGAGATGATGTTCTCTATAGTCTCTCTGTAGAACACGGTGAGGACAGTAGGGGGAGATGATGTTCTCTATAGTCTCTCTGTAGAACATGGTGAGGACAGAAGGGGGAGATGATGTTCTCTATAGTCTCTCTGTAGAACACGGTGAGGACAGTAGGGGGAGATGATGTTCTCTATAGTCTCTCTGTAGAACATGGTGAGGACAGAAGGGGGAGATGATGTTCTCTATAGTCTCTCTGTAGAACACGGTGAGGACAGGAGGGGGAGATGATGTTCTCTATAGTCTCTCTGTAGAACACGGTGAGGACAGGAGGGGGAGATGATGTTCTCTATAGTCTCTCTGTAGAACACGGTGAGGACAGTAGGGGAGATGATGTCCTCTATAGTCTCTCTGTAGAACATGGTGAGGACAGTAGGGGGAGATGATGTTCTCTATAGTCTCTCTGTAGAACACGGTGAGGACAGTAGGGGGAGATGATGTTCTCTATAGTCTCTTTGTAGAATACGGTGAGGACAGTAGGGGAGATGATGTTCTCTATAGTCTCTCTGTAGAACATGGTGAGGACAGTAGGGGGAGATGATGTTCTCTATAGTCTCTCTGTAGAACATGGTGAGGACAGGAGGGGAAGATGATGTTCTCTATAGTCTCTCTGTAGAACACGGTGAGGACAGTAGGGGGAGATGATGTTCTCTATAGTCTCTCTGTAGAACACGGTGAGGACAGTAGGGGGAGATGATGTTCTCTATGGTCTCTCTGTAGAACATGGTGAGGACAGTAGGGGAAGATGATGTTCTCTATAGTCTCTCTGTAGAACATGGTGAGGACAGTAGGGGGAGATGATGTTCTCTATAGTCTCTCTGTAGAACATGGTGAGGACAGTAGGGGGAGATGATGTTCTCTATAGTCTCTCTGTAGAACATGGTGAGGACAGTAGGGGGAGATGATGTTCTCTATAGTCTCTCTGTAGAACATGGTGAGGACAGAAGGGGGAGATGATGTTCTCTATAGTCTCTCTGTAGAACACGGTGAGGACAGTAGGGGAGATGATGTTCTCTATAGTCTCTCTGTAGAACATGGTGAGGACAGTAGGGGGAGATGATGTTCTCTATAGTCTCTCTGTAGAACACGGTGAGGACAGTAGGGGGAGATGATGTTCTCTATAGTCTCTTTGTAGAATACGGTGAGGACAGTAGGGGAGATGATGTTCTCTATAGCCTCTCTGTAGAACATGGTGAGGACAGTAGGGGGAGATGATGTTCTCTATAGTCTCTCTGTAGAACATGGTGAGGACAGGAGGGGAAGATGATGTTCTCTATAGTCTCTCTGTAGAACACGGTGAGGACAGTAGGGGGAGATGATGTTCTCTATGGTCTCTCTGTAGAACATGGTGAGGACAGTAGGGGGAGATGATGTTCTCTATAGTCTCTCTGTAGAACACGGTGAGGACAGGAGGGGAGGATGATGTTCTCTATAGTCTCTCTGTAGAACACGGTGAGGACAGTAGGGGGAGATGATGTTCTCTATAGTCTCTCTGTAGAACATGGTGAGGACAGTAGGGGAAGATGATGTTCCCTATAGTCTCTCTGTAGAACACGGTGAGGACAGTAGGGGAAGATGATGTTCTCTATAGTCTCTCTGTAGAACACGGTGAGGACAGGAGGGGAAGATGATGTTCTCTATAGTCTCTCTGTAGAACATGGTGAGGACAGTAGGGGGAGATGATGTTCTCTATAGTCTCTCTGTAGAACATGGTGAGGACAGGAGGGGGAGATGATGTTCTCTATAGTCTCTCTGTAGAACATGGTGAGGACAGTAGGGGGAGATGATGTTCTCTATAGTCTCTCTGTAGAACATGGTGAGGACAGTAGGGGAGATGATGTTCTCTATAGTCTCTCTGTAGAACATGGTGAGGACAGGAGGGGGAGATGATGTTCTCTATAGTCTCTCTGTAGAACATGGTGAGGACAGTAGGGGGAGATGATGTTCTCTATAGTCTCTCTGTAGAACACGGTGAGGACAGTAGGGGGAGATGATGTTCTCTATAGTCTCTCTGTAGAACATGGTGAGGACAGTAGGGGGAGATGATGTTCTCTATAGTCTCTCTGTAGAACACGGTGAGGACAGTAGGGGGAGATGATGTTCTCTATAGTCTCTCTGTAGAACACGGTGAGGACAGTAGGGGGAGATGATGTTCTCTATGGTCTCTCTGTAGAACATGGTGAGGACAGTAGGGGGAGATGATGTTCTCTATAGTCTCTCTGTAGAACACGGTGAGGACAGTAGGGGGAGATGATGTTCTCTATAGTCTCTCTGTAGAACACGGTGAGGACAGTAGGGGGAGATGATGTTCTCTATGGTCTCTCTGTAGAACATGGTGAGGACAGTAGGGGGAGATGATGTTCTCTATAGTCTCTCTGTAGAACACGGTGAGGACAGTAGGGGGAGATGATGTTCTCTATAGTCTCTCTGTAGAACACGGTGAGGACAGTAGGGGGAGATGATGTTCTCTATAGTCTCTCTGTAGAACATGGTGAGGACAGGAGGGGAAGATGATGTTCTCTATAGTCTCTCTGTAGAACATGGTGAGGACAGTAGGGGGAGATGATGTTCTCTATAGTCTCTCTGTAGAACATGGTGAGGACAGGAGGGGGAGATGATGTTCTCTATAGTCTCTCTGTAGAACACGGTGAGGACAGTAGGGGGAGATGATGTTCTCTATAGTCTCTCTGTAGAACATGGTGAGGACAGTAGGGGGAGATGATGTTCTCTATAGTCTCTCTGTAGAACACGGTGAGGACAGTAGGGGAAGATGATGTTCTCTATAGTCTCTCTGTAGAACATGGTGAGGTCAGTAGGGGGAGATGATGTTCTCTATAGTCTCTCTGTAGAACATGGTGAGGACAGTAGGGGGAGATGATGTTCTCTATAGTCTCTCTGTAGAACATGGTGAGGACAGTAGGGGGAGATGATGTTCTCTATAGTCTCTCTGTAGAACATGGTGAGGACAGTAGGAGGGGATTGTTTTCTAAAGCTCACCATTGCTTGAACTGATTTATATTTTCACATTTTTGCCATTTCTTCCTTGAGGATGGTTTACGACAATCACAAGAGGATACTCAGAACGTCATAAAAAGTATAGAGGCCCTCACTCTAGGCAGCCAAGAACGTTCCAGTGAAACTAAGGTAAATGGTAACACTTTCACTAAAATGCTACGCACTTACTTAAATACATTTTAATTAAATCTATTTCCTCTACAGACATTTCTCTTTGGCACATCTTTCGCACAATGGACAATCTGTGCTAGTTTGCTGTCATCCTACATCATTGCTAAGGTATGTATACAATTATTGAAACTTACTGATCAGCATTATCATTCAGGTCACCTTTACTTTATACACTCATTCACACCAAAATTGCACCTAAAATAAAATCCCATTAATGCATAAACAAGTTATAAGACTGTTGTTCATGTATGTTTGTATATGACGTTCTGTCTGTCATTTTAATTTAAATTATTAAAAGGAGGTTGTGTAAATATAGTTTTTGAACAGTTGCAGGATATTCCTGAGGTTTTTCACCCTATGGCTGAAGAATGCTACAAGATTGGCTGTTTGATGGCTTTCCATAATCCACCTCTCCTGCTTGACTTTGATAATTGTGGGCAAGGACCCTTTCCACCCATTAAAACTGTAAGGAAATAAATGTTCTTTAATTACATACAATATGTATCATAATTCATAGACTAGTATTACACACTATATGTCATACCTTATGTTAATGTGGAAGTTAATTAAACCAGATAGAATTTGCTAGCTATAGCTATAATTTAATTTATTATTATTGTAAGTCTCTAAAAATGTTAATTCTAAATCTCACCAGGAACACTTCTCTACTGATGAAGAAATGGCGGACCCTACAGTTTGCATTGCTGTAGATTTGGGAATGGATTTCTCAGGATACTGTTTTAAGTTTGCAGCGTCAGAACAGATTTGGCAGCCGAAATGGGGTGAAGAGTTTGGTTTTAACACCCCCAAAACTCCTACCTGTATTTTGTTTGATGAAAATGAAAAGTTCTTAGAGTTTGGTTATGATGCTGTAATGACTTACACCAGTCAGACCCAGAAAGACGAGGCAAAGAAGCTCTACCTCTTTGAAAATGTCAAATTGGAGCTGCATAAAAATGTATGATTTATTTTTACATGTTTATATTATTATTTCATTGTTTATGAGTACCTGATCCTACTGCTCAGTCACTTTTAATCCGTTAATTAATCAGTATACATTTTTATTTTTTAGGAGCTGCACAGAGATGTTATGCTAACTACCAAAAATGGGAAACAAATGACAGCTATGACAGTGTTCTCTGAGAGCTTGAGGTTTATGAAAGATCACGCCCTGGAGATGATTGGAAAGCACACCTTTGGTGTGAAGCTCTCAGCTTCTGATGCTACGTGGATTTTGACGGTTCCAGCTATTTGGAGCGCAGCAGCTAAACAGTTCATGAGAGAAGCAGCAACAGAGGTGAGATGATGTGCATTGTTACATTTTAGTGCACTATTGTTACATATTAACGCATTAGTACATATTTGTTCTTAATGGCTTTATTTTTAACTCTTACGTTACTTTTAATATATATTTTTAAGTAGTTTTGAAACCAGTACTTTTGAGCTGATGATTCAGCTTCTTCCAAAGTATTTTAAACCTTAGTATCTATACTTCTACCTGCAGAGTAATGAATTAATACATTTAAAAAATTTGTCAGCTGTCCACTTTGCATTACCAGGCTGTGAAATACAGATTTTGTCTGTACCACTTCTGTTTTGTTTCTCGCCTTCACCACCTCCAGCTCCCATTCTCCTGCTACCCTGACCCTGTTTTTGTGTGCAACCTCCACAGCGGCATTATCTTTGGGTTTTTCTTTACTTTTTGTCTCACCCGCTTCCTCCTGCTTTTCTTATAACATCCTTATATTTATTCCTTGTTTTCTTTTTAGAAAAAAATCATTTTTAGATGGTTTTGCGTTCATACTCCCCACTTTTCTGTACAATTAGCCGCCTAGATGTTGCCACCTGCAAATATTCCTGAAAAGTCCATCATTGTTGATGTTTTAGCCCCCAGGGCTCCTCTGTTTTGCCTGTAATTAACCTGGTGCCCAACACAGTCCTACTCCAGCTTCGGCAACATGATTTCTCTTCTCGGGCACCAATGTTTACACATCCACATTTCACTCACTCCCTCAGGATCAGTGCACTTTACGCCTTTCATCTTGGACATTGGTCATCCCAGGCTTGCCACAGTTGCATTAGATTTTACACACAAGACCACTTTATTACCCAAGAAACAGCAATCTGTTTTTTTTTTCACTCACTCTGTGTTTGCCTCCCCATTTCAGTCTCCAGGGGCGTGGGTCATCCTAGCAAAACACATTATTTATTATAAAAATAAGTGTGATTTGAGGAGAAATGTACTAAACATTGCATCAAAAAATGAAGAATATTTTGCAAAACATTTTAGGCGGGTCTGGTGACGGAATCTGAGCCTGACAGACTGATCATAGTTCTGGAACATGAAGCTGCATCTATGTGGTGTAAACAGTTGACACACAAACAGTTTATGGAAGAAGATCTTACAGAAGCAGAGGCAATAAAGGAAGTTCCAGGAACTCAGTACATGGTAGTGGACTGTGGAGGTACGTAGAGATGAACCTGTTCCAAAAACAGAATTAACTAATCGAAACTGCATGAGAGACTGTATCACAACACCTATAGTTAGGGTGTGTTTTTAATGTTCTCTGTAAAGAGAGACTGTGTGCTCTAATGAGACATATGAATTACTATTACAATTACATATGAATTATTATCAATGATTACCAATGTCTACATTTAGAGTGTAGTTATTTTTACCTCAAAGAGAGGCTGTAATTCTGCCATTGTGTATATCACAATACCTACATTAGAAGGTGGGACTTCAGTCAAGTTTGCCTCCAAAATGTAGTCACTGCATAGCTACAACTAGAATGTGTGGGTTTTCTGAATGTATTTTGATTCTTTTTTAGGTGTGAACATCAACATTACTGTTCATGAGGTGATGGAGGGGGGTCATCTAAAGGAGTTGAACTGGGCAACAAAAACATTTGAGGATGGTAAACCAGTAGACAAACACTTCAGGGAGTACCTCAGAGAGACATTTTATGAGAAAATGTATGATGCGTTGGAAGAAAAACATTGCAGTGATCTTCAGAAGTTAATGTACGACTATAATGGAGATATGAAATTTCCATTTCATTTAGAACAGCTAGTCAGGAAAGTTGCAGATAAAGGAGCCGGCAGTAGGGGAAGTGCTGAAACACAAAGCAGAATCCTTCAGATAGGAGATAAGCTAAAATTACTACATGACAAAAGGATCAGAATCATAGAAAGCCTGATTAGAGAAATATTGAAAGACTGCAAACTAAACATCAGCTACATCTTCTTAGTTGGAGGCTTTGCTCTGAGTCCGTACATGAACAGTTTACTCAGAGAGAAGTTTGGGGGGCAGTGTAAGGTGGTCTGCCCTGTTGATGCTCAGATGGCTGTTCTGAGAGGAGCCGTTACATTTGGCATGATTCCAAATGTGGTGGAATCACGGATCAGTCGTAACAGTTATGGAATTAGAATTATGGAGGTGTTTAATGAGACCAAACACGAGGGCAAGCGGAAATATGTGGCAAAGGAAGGAAAAGTGTACTGTGATGTTTGCTTCCGCTGTTTTGTACAGAAGGATGAATCTGTCCTCTTTGATGAAGTCAGAGAGTTCAACTTTAATCCAATTGAGAGAGACCAAAAACTTGTGCAGTTCGATTTGTACTGCACTGAGAACAAATCTGCTAGGTTTGTAGATGAGTGGGGAATGGTGAAGATTGGGTCTTTAGCAGTCTCAATGCCAGTGATCAAATCAGGCAGTCCTCGAACACTAAAACTTCAGGTGAAGGTTGGTTGCCCTGAGATGCAGGCGACTGTCATTGATGTTAATACTGGTGAGATCGGTTCAGTCAAACTGGACCTCATGTCCAAATAATTACTCTGATCCAGAAATGTGCAGCTTTTGCTTTACACATTGTACTATGGATGAACTTCAGATTATTTCTAAAAATCAAATCTAGCTGAGCACGAATTTATCATTGTTTATGATAAATCTGACTACAGAACTTTTTATGTAGGAATGTAAATCTTTATGTAAGGAATGTGTGTTATAGTATTGTACTTGATTTCTTTAAATAGGTCAAAAAACAGTCCAGCGTTGCCTTTCCTTTTTCTGTACAATAATACTTTAGAAAACACAATAATTAGCACTAACACCAGGGATCTAGTGTGGGTTTGTTGGTTTGTATTAACATATGAATTATGATTATTACTATATTTTTGATGTAAAGAGATTGCCAGATTATACAAATAAGAAAATGTCAATGTATTCAATGGATATTGTGTTTCTGATAATGCATGAAAATAAATGTATATGTTGTTTTTGTTGAATTATGCATAAAATGTATCCAACACTGCATTGTAGCCAAAAGCTCAATAAAATCTTCAATAAAAACGTAAAGTTGGCATAACTGTGTTTATGAGTAACATTTAAAAGTAGTTGGTAACAGTGTAAGAGAGAAGATTTATTTTTAAGGATAACCATAAAAGGTCTGTGCAATCAGAAGCAAGCCAAAACTAGAAAGAAAATCAAATAAGAGAGAAACAGAAAACAAAAGACAGTCTGAAAAAAAGCCCTGCAGATAAATTTGAAGCTGGTCACATGTCACACTGCTGATTTAATAGTTGACAGACACTAATCAAACATATAACACAAACAATAAATAATTGTACTGTCCTTGCTATTGTGATGCCAGCCAAACTCCATACACATAAAACTGGGAATTATGTCAGGGAGTAGCCTTTAGCGCCTTAATTTATCACAGAATCACTGTGAGCCATTATGTGTCACAAGAGTGAAACTAACAATAAAAAAACAAAGTAAAAGAAGCTTAAAACAATTTCCAATGGAATATGTTTTCAGACACACATGCTTCATAGAAAATCATGGATACAGATCTAGCTTACGTTTATCCAGGCAGCCACATGCATAAAATTGGCTCAAACCTAAGATTTTTTCTCTCCTGATCATTAAATATGACTAAATAGAATTTTCTAAGTTTGACTTATAAGCAATGCCTCCTCTGGCACATCAACAGGATTGCTACCGATTGTCTCCAGCTCTCCTAAAAGCTCTACACATAAACATTCATACTTCTTAGTCCTGGTCTAACGAGAAATACAAAAAATATATAAAAATATAGATTGTGTACACTGTAAAAAAAAAAAAAAAAAAAAAAAAAAAAAAGCTTTTTTTTTTTACAGAAAATAACCGTAGAAAAAAAATATACAATTTAATTTTTTTGTTTTTAAATCCATATTCCGCCATTTTCAGCTTCTCTTCAGAGGTTTAAAGACAAATAAATTAGATTCTATTTTGTTTAAAAAAAACATTATTTATCTGTAAATTTAAGGAAAAAAGACCTTATTGACAAATTATTGTAAAATTACTTTCATTTACGTAAAAAGTAGGGGTGGGACGCAATTAAATTTTTTTATCGAATTAACTACAGGCTTTAAAATTAATTAATCGAAATTAATCGCATATAAATATTTGGCTTGAAAACAGTGAGAAATATTTTTTTCCACATGGATTTTGAATGACAATACATAAGCTTAATCAACAAAATATTGTTTATTTATTTCAAAACCAAGATCAACAGGCCAGTGAAAATTTTGCTCAGCATAAAGTTCAGCATATTTAGAAAAGTAAATTTCAGAAATTCAGGTAGCTTCATAGGCATAGGTAGACCTTTTTTTGTTATACACAATACTTTCAAGTACATTCAGAACAATGTAACCCCTGACTATTAAAAAACATCTCTGTTGCTTCAGAGGCTATTACAGAGTTTGTGGATTTATCAACAGTTGAAATGATTACAAAAAATAAAGAGATAATCAATTTCAGTCCAACCCTCAACTCTCTTTATCACCGCTTTTCTGCATGGCAGCTCATACGTAGTTGTCAGACAACGCAATCTGAAGTACACTTTCCAGCCCCTTATCTTCTACCACTGCAATGGGTCTGCAGTCGAGAGCAGCCCAGTAAGCCAGCGCGTTGGTCATTTTCTCCGTTGTGGTCTTGCTTACCCTGCCCTTGAAACCAGTCAGCTGGTGGAGTGTGGGTTGGCTGTGGGTCTTTTAACTCGGCGTTGGGCCCCCGTTAGCTTCCGCGCTAGCTGCTACATGTTTTGCATTGAGGTTATATTTGAGGCTTGATACGCTGCGGTGATACGCGAATTCTTTGTTGCATAATCTGCACACAACCACGCTCCTGTCGACACTCCCATCCGTCTTTGTTTTAAAACAAAACCTCCCCTGCTCGGGGCCAACTAAAGCGTTCTCATCAGCTTCTTCGCCCATGTCGCTAATGTTTACTGTGGTTCTTCTTCTTCTGTTTCCCTGCGGCTGATTCCGCCAGGCATTAGTGCTGCCCCCACAGGTGAAATCCCAAACGACTTCTTCTGAGTTTCCAGCAGGCTGTGTACAACACCATCAGATGTAATGGCACTCTCCACTGCTCTAATCCAGAATTACGTATCTATATTATAGTGTGCCGTTAAAATGCGTTCTTTTTTAATGCATGGATATTTGCATAGTTAAATAATCGAAATTAACGCACTAACGTCCCAGCCCTAGTAAAAAGAAATGTATTTTGACATTTTCATGCTGTACATTGTTTGAATAACTCTCTCAAATAACCAAGTACTCTGTTAGTTATATAATGACCACCTTCAGATCTCATATAAGGAGTTATGATACTTTTTTAAGAATTAAAATCTGTTGAAAGTGAAAGATTTCAGGTAATTGTCTCTTGAGTAGGTGGTGATGTGTTCAGGGCCCTGACACCATCACATATAGGACAAGTTCTTGTAAAATTACTAATGATCCGTTCTATAAGGAGTGTATGACACTTTTTAAAGAATTAAAATATGTCAAAAATGAAAGATTTCATGTAATTATAGGACAAGTTCTTGTAAAATTAATATTTTTTTGTTTTGTATGGTTTAAAAAAAACAAAAATCTGTTGAAAGGGAAAGATTTCATATAATTATAGGACAAGTTCTTGTAAAATGACAGTAATTGTTGTTAATCATAGTAAATACAATAACTGTTTTTTTTTTTACAGTTTATATGTTTTAAATGTGAGAGTATTTTTCGTTTTTTTACAGACATATTCTGGCGCCCCCTGCTGCCAGAAAAAAAACGTTGGGTGACTGTGTAGGGTGAAGTTTTTTGTATTTATCAAAAAATATGCTTCTCGTTTCTGCTATTGGTGTTAATGTTAAATCTTCTGGTTTGTTTATCACGGACAACAGCAAATTTCACATTATGACAAAAAGTCAAATATGGCAAAAACATAGACGCAAGGTTTTTGTGTGATTGACAATATGGTAAAAAAAAACACATTCACTCATTTAATTCAAGGTTAAATCTTGATTTTGCAGTGAATAAGTGTATTGTTATAGGACAGCCTAATTCTGGTTGGATGTTTATTCTGCAGAAACCTGATAAAACATTGTGCACCCTTCTTATTTCACAATGATTCAAACAAATTGGGAACAAACCGACCACCTGGGCTACAACAGCAATAACCACTCAGTACCAGTCTAACCATCTAAGTCACTATAGCAGCCACATGGAATAAGTTTGAAAACTCTGCCTACCTGTAATTAACTCTATATAACATTAGAATAAACTCAAATAAACTTAAACTCAGTGGTCAGTGAAAGTGTATACCTGTAATTAACTCTATATAACATTAGAATAAACTCAAATAAACTTAAACTCAGTGGTCAGTGAGAGTGTATACCTGTAATTAACTCTATATAACATTAGAAAAAACTCAAATATACTTAAACTCAGTGGTGAGTGAAAGTGTATACCTGTAATTAACTGTATAACATTAGAATAAACTCAAATATACTTAAACTCAGTGGTCAGTGAAAGTGTATACCTGTAATTAACTGTATAACATTAGAATAAACTCAAATATACTTAAACTCAGTGGTCAGTAAAAGTGTATACCTGTAATTAACTCTATATAACATTAGAAAAAACTCAAATATACTTAAACTCAGTGGTCAGTGAAAGTGAATACCTGTAATTAACTATTTAAGATTAGAATATACTCAATATATATTTAAACTCAGTGGTCAGTAAAAGTGTATACCTGTAATTAATTCTATATAACATTAGAATAAACTCAAATAAACTTAAACTCAGTGGTCAGTGAAACTGTATGCCTGTAATTAACTCTATATAACATTAGAATAAACTCAAATATACTTAAACTCAGTGGTCAGTGAAAGTGTATACCTGTAATTAACTCTATATAACATTAGAAAAAACTCTAATATATTTAAACTCAGTGGTCAGTGAAAGTGTATACCTGTAATTTACTCTATATAACATTAGAAAAAACTCAAATATACTTAAACTCAGTGGTCAGTGAAAGTGTATACCTGTAATTAACTCTATATAAAATTAGAATAAACTTAAACTCAGTGGTCAGTGAAAGTATATACCTGTAATTAACTATATAACATTAGAATAAACTCAAATATATTTAAACTCAGTGGTCAGTAAAAGTGTATACCTGTAACTAACTATATAACATTAGAATAAACTCAAATATATTTAAACTCAGTGGTCAGTAAAAGTGTATACCTGTAATTAACTCTATATAACATTAGAAAAAACTCAAATATATTTAAACTCATTGGTCAGTGAAAGTGTATACCTGTAATTAACTCTATATAACATTAGAAAAAACTCAAATATACTTAAACTCAGTGGTCAGTGAAAGTGTATACCTGTAATTAACTCTATATAAAATTAGAATAAACTTAAACTCAGTGGTCAGTGAAAGTATATACCTGTAATTAACTATATAACATTAGAATAAACTTAAATATGTTTTAACTCAGTGGTCAGTAAAAGTGTATACCTGTAATTAACTCTATATAACATTAGAATAAACTCAAATATACTTAAACTCAGTGGTCAGTAAAAGTGTATACCTGTAATTAACTCTATATAACATTAGAAAAAACTCAAATATACTTAAACTCAGTGGTCAGTAAAACTGTATACCTGTAATTAACTCCATATAACATTAGAAAAAACTCAAATATACTTAAACTCAGTGGTCAGTGAAAGTGTATGCCTGTAATTAACTCTATATAACATTAGAAAAAACTCAAATATACTTAAAATCAGTTGTCAGTAAAAGTGTATACCTGTAAATAACTCTATATAACATTAGAAAAAACTCAAATATACTTAAACTCAGTGGTCAGTGAAAGTGTATACCTGTAATTAACTCTATATAACATTAGAATAAACTCAAATATACTTAAACTCAGTGGTCAGTGAAAGTGTATACCTGTAATTTACTCTATATAACATTAGAATAAACTCAAATATACTTAAACTCAGTGGTCAGTAAAAGTGTATACCTGTAACTAACTATATAACATTAGAATAAACTCAAATATATTTAAACTCAGTGGTCAGTAAAAGTCTATACCTGTAATTAACTCTATATAACATTAGAAAAAACTCTAATATATTTAAACTCAGTGGTCAGTGAAAGTGTATACCTGTAATTTACTCTATATAACATTAGAAAAAACTCAAATATACTTAAACTCAGTGGTCAGTGAAAGTGTATACCTGTAATTAACTCTATATAAAATTAGAATAAACTTAAACTCAGTGGTCAGTGAAAGTATATACCTGTAATTAACTATATAACATTAGAATAAACTCAAATATATTTAAACTCAGTGGTCAGTAAAAGTGTATACCTGTAACTAACTATATAACATTAGAATAAACTCAAATATATTTAAACTCAGTGGTCAGTAAAAGTGTATACCTGTAATTAACTCTATATAACATTAGAAAAAACTCAAATATATTTAAACTCAGTGGTCAGTGAAAGTGTATACCTGTAATTAACTCTATATAACATTAGAAAAAACTCAAATATACTTAAACTCAGTGGTCAGTGAAAGTGTATACCTGTAATTAACTCTATATAAAATTAGAATAAACTTAAACTCAGTGGTCAGTGAAAGTATATACCTGTAATTAACTATATAACATTAGAATAAACTTAAATATGTTTTAACTCAGTGGTCAGTAAAAGTGTATACCTGTAATTAACTCTATATAACATTAGAATAAACTCAAATATACTTAAACTCAGTGGTCAGTAAAAGTGTATACCTGTAATTAACTCTATATAACATTAGAAAAAACTCAAATATACTTAAACTCAGTGGTCAGTAAAACTGTATACCTGTAATTAACTCCATATAACATTAGAAAAAACTCAAATATACTTAAACTCAGTGGTCAGTGAAAGTGTATGCCTGTAATTAACTCTATATAACATTAGAAAAAACTCAAATATACTTAAAATCAGTTGTCAGTAAAAGTGTATACCTGTAAATAACTCTATATAACATTAGAAAAAACTCAAATATACTTAAACTCAGTGGTCAGTGAAAGTGTATACCTGTAATTAACTCTATATAACATTAGAATAAACTCAAATATACTTAAACTCAGTGGTCAGTGAAAGTGTATACCTGTAATTTACTCTATATAACATTAGAATAAACTCAAATATACTTAAACTCAGTGGTCAGTAAAAGTGTATACCTGTAACTAACTATATAACATTAGAATAAACTCAAATATATTTAAACTCAGTGGTCAGTAAAAGTCTATACCTGTAATTAACTCTATATAACATTAGAATAAACTCAAATAAACTTAAACTCAGTGGTCAGTGAAACTGTATACCTGTAATTAACTCTATATAACATTAGAATAAACTCAAATATACTTAAACTCAGTGGTCAGTGAAAGTGTATACCTGTAATTAACTCTATATAACATTAGAAAAAACTCAAATATACTTAAACTCAGTGGTCAGTGAAACTGTATACCTGTAATTAACTCTATATAACATTAGAAAAAACTCAAATATAGTTAAACTCAGTGGTCAGTGAAAGTGTATACCTGTAATTTACTCTATATAACATTAGAATAAACTCAAATATACTTAAACTCAGTGGTCAGTAAAAGTGTATACCTGTAACTAACTATATAACGTTAGAATAAACTCAAATATATTTAAACTCAGTGGTCAGTAAAAGTGTATACCTGTAACTAACTATATAACGTTAGAATAAACTCAAATATATTTAAACTCAGTGGTCAGTAAAAGTGTATACCTGTAACTAACTATATAACGTTAGAATAAACTCAAATATATTTAAACTCAGTGGTCAGTAAAAGTGTATACCTGTAATTAACTCTATATAACATTAGAATAAACTCAAATAAACTTAAACTCAGTGGTCAGTGAAACTGTATACCTGTAATTAACTCTATATAACATTAGAATAAACTCAAATATACTTTAACCCAGTGGTCAGTGAAACTGTATACCTGTAATTAACTCTATATAACATTAGAATAAACTCAAATAAACTTAAACTCAGTGGTCAGTGAAACTGTATACCTGTAATTAACTCTATATAACATTAGAAAAAACTCAAATATGCTTAAACTCAGTGGTCAGTGAAAGTGTATACCTGTAATTAACTCTATATAACATTAGAATAAACTCAAATATACTTAAACTCAGTGGTCAGTGAAAGTGTATACCTGTAATTTACTCTATATAACATTAGAATAAACTCAAATATACTTAAACTCAGTGGTCAGTAAAAGTGTATACCTGTAATTAACTCTATATAACATTAGAATAAACTCAAATATATTTAAACTCAGTGGTCAGTAAAAGTGTATACCTGTAATTAACTCTATATAACATTAGAATAAACTCAAATAAACTTAAACTCAGTGGTCAGTGAAACTGTATAACTGTAATTAACTCTATATAACATTAGAAAAAACTCAAATATACTTAAACTCAGTGGTCAGTAAAAGTGTATACCTGTAATTAACTCTATATAACATTAGAATAAACTCAAATATATTTAAACTCAGTGGTCAGTAAAAGTGTATACCTGTAATTAACTCTATATAACATTAGAATAAACTCAAATATACTTAAACTCAGTGGTCAGTGAAAGTGTATACCTGTAATTAACTCTATATAACATTAGAATAAACTCAAATATACTTAAACTCAGTGGTCAGTGAAAGTGTATACCTGTAATTAACTCTATATAACATTAGAATAAACTCAAATATACTTAAACTCAGTGGTCAGTAAAAGTGTATACCTGTAATTAACTCTATATAACATTAGAATAAACTCAAATATATTTAAACTCAGTGGTCAGTAAAAGTGTATACCTGTAATTAACTCTATATAACATTAGAATAAACTCAAATATACTTAAACTCAGTGGTCAGTGAAAGTGTATACCTGTAATTAACTCTATATAACATTAGAATAAACTCAAATATACTTAAACTCAGTGGTCAGTGAAAGTGTATACCTGTAATTAACTCTATATAACATTAGAATAAACTCAAATATACTTAAACTCAGTGGTCAGTGAAAGTGTATACCTGTAATTAACTCTTTACTGTGGAATTTTTAATTACAGCTGGATATTAAAGGTCCTGATAGGGCTGCAGCTCCCTCTGATGTTAAAAGTACTTCTCTGCAACAAACGAGATAACATTGTTTTTTTATGTCAAACATTACAGTTAATAACAAGATTATACACGTAATTCAATATACACTGTAAAAAGTGTAGCCCTGCTCAAATTAAAAAAATTGATGTCCATTTGTTGCATCTAAACTATTTGACTTCACTCAATCTAAATAAAGTCAATTGTTACAACCTGATTATTTTATTTTGACATAAACCATATTACTTCACTCGACCCAAAATTAATTATTCACCTTGATCCAAGTTAAATTCTTTACATTTCAGTTTCGGAACCAAACTAATACATTTATATTGAACCGAACTTCAAAAAAAAAATCATGGCAGCATATTCAGAAGTTCCAGAAGTTACTGTGGCGTGGAAGAGGACGGATAACCAGCGAGATTCGTTTCAGTGCTCTCTTACTCTTTTAATTTTGCTCTGAGGAGGACACTAAGAGCTGGATTTACATGGGATTCCACTTTGAAAAGTGAAACTAACTAAAGTTCCAACGCAGCTAACCCCACTCCCACACACAGAAAACACACAAAGGGTGAGGCACAAAACAACCACATAACTGATAACTACATGAATAATACTAGAACAGTGATAATAAAACATGACATGAAACTCTGGGATAAACAGTAACATAAACACGCAGAAAAACACCCACTTCCCCCAACAGGGTGAGCTCCCATAATTCCTTCCGCCCCCCCTCCAGTCCCGATGCCACAATACCATAAGCATATCTCGCGAGCGCGTTCAGGCACTTTCTCCCTCTCTCATTCTCTCTCTCGCGAGCGCGTTCAGGCACTTTCTCCCTCTCTCATTCTCTCTCTCGCGAGCGCGTTCAGGCACTTTCTCCCTCTCTCATTCTCTCTCTCGCGAGCGCGTTCAGGCACTTTCTCCCTCTCTCCCTCAGTGCTCTGAAGCACTTCTCTACAACTTCTCCCGTGCTCCACAGTGCGCATGCGCAATTCATGTTTGATTCAAATTAAAAATATTACATCCTTATCTCTTTTCTTCGAGTATGATTTCAGTGGAACCAAAACATTTGGTTTATTTCCTTCAGAATTGTAATTAATTTAGTCTGAATCAAAATTGACACATCAAAATTCAAAAAGGTTGAGTTTCACAATAAAGTCAATAATTGTACTGTGTTCAATCATATTTATTAGCTTGAATGAACAGCTCCATGCTTCACTTTTTACAGTGTATCCTGCATATCTGATGCCAATTTCCTCTGCTTACATCTTAAACAATGATTTTGATAATGAGTTAATTGATCTGATAACAGTGAAACTGTATATGTTTGATCCAATCATATAAATGTTCATTAGAATGAATGCAGGGCTGCAAAGATTTATTCTGCTTTCTCGCCCTTTTCTCTTTAACTCATGTAAAAACATTACAATATAAGTTACTGGTAATTGGTACCCTGGTATCTGCTGCTGCTGCTGCCCTAGAACCTGCTCACTCCGGCCTGTTTTGAAGCTGGCGTGGTGGGTGTGGTCAGTCTCAGATTAGGGTTCAGGGTACCAGCAGTCAGTCTAAAACCAGCTGACCAATGGAGATTCAAGGGTAAAGCCTTTTTCTAAGCCCCGCCCAACTGTCGCAAAACTCAGAAGCAAAAAACTGAAGCAGAAGTAAACGAGAGATTCCAGAAGCAAAAGTCTTTAACAGAAAATTCACAAAAACACAAAAAAATTAAGCAAAGACAGGCAAAATTCAAACTGAAATAATTCCAAAATAACTGCAAAGGATAATAAACTAACCAAGTATATTTAAAATATGTATTTGCTATATATTTTTTTCTCTTTTGAATTTGCAACATACATTTTTTCCTTTTGATTCTTAATTTTTTTTATTGCGGATTTTATTTTTTTGGCACAAAATTCACTCCATATATTTGCAATTTCATATATTACTTTATAACATGTGTAATGCCCTGCTAAGTGAGTTCAGACCTAGTCTTAGGGTCTTTGTAAAATGCAAAATCCACTGGAGATCCTGGAGATTACTTACACACAGACGTGGGTAGTCCAGATCCAGAAAGTTAAAATCCACCCGGGGGTTCGTTGGCTGTGCAGCAACAAAACCTTTGCTTACACAAGGTAGCTAGCTAGCTAAGTAACTAGTGTAAACAGAACTGTTCTCAACATACACCTGTCTATCTTAATCGTACTTTTCGCTGGTGGTGTTCCTCCATAGACAAATTCTAACCATTTGTTTCTTAGCTCTAGGACTAGGAATTTTCAGTGTGCTTTCTGCAGATTTCTGCCGGGTGTGTGGGGGGGTGTATATTTAGACTAGAAACACGCTGAAAACAGTGTGGGGGGGGGGGGGGGTGGTTTAGACTATTTTTGTGTATTGAGTTTAGACTAGGAACTTACTGTGTGCATATTGTATATTTAGACTAGAACTGAAAACAAACCGAAACACACTGAGAGAAGCAATTTCTGGGTGCTTTCCTCCATTATGTGGGGGGGGGGGGGTTGTATATTTAGACTAGAAACACACTGAAAACAAACCGAAACACACTGAGACAAGCAATTTCTGGAGGCTTTTCTCCGTTATGTGGGGGGGGGGGGGGGGTGGGCTGTGTATTCAGTTCAGACCATAGACTGTATATAAAGATGGACGCCGTGTCGCCGTTCCCATTCATTCAATGAAAATGAAGCCAAAATCTTCCGCCATTTTGGCGATTCTGAAACCAGAGTCTGTGCAGTAGAGACCAGAGGAGGGAGAAAGACTGTGGAGAGACAGCCTACTCATTTAAATAACCCCGCCCCTGAGGGCTGCCTCCACAGAGCTCACACAGTCTGCCGAGCTGAGCCGAGCGGAGTCCAGTCGAGCCGAGCGGAGAACTTATCTGCAGCATGGTAAGATGAATATTTTCATAGTAAAAGTGCAGTTCGTGCACGTTATGGATATTAACCGTGTACCCAGCCACATTATAGTTCTGTATGTAGCAAGTGGAAGTGAATAAAATACAGCAAATATTAATTTTGTGGTTCAAATGTTAGTGTAGCACCACAGATATATAGACCCAATTACACAACCACTACAATGAGTGTTACTTGATAAAATAATTAGGATAGTTCTAGGACCAGTTAGGTTCGCTCTAGGAGCAATACACATGGAAGAAATGAGACCAGAATTTGTGCAGCAATAAAGTGTATTAAAATGTCAATCAATGCCAGTAGGTAAATAAAACAATGTAACAAAATAAATTCTGTAAATAAATAAATAAAAAACAATTCAGTTACTCAGTTTCCAAAAGAATTCACCCTTCAATAACCTTGGTCAACAATGAAAATGGTAATTATACCCTTTGTATTTCAGTATTTGTATATTTAATATTATATTAATTACTATTATTTCTCCACACTAATCACCGGTGTTCTTTATTTTAGATGTATTTATGCAGTTAAGGTAAGTATTATTTTATTATTTTAATCTATTTATAGGTATTTTATAACTAATTAATTATTTCTTTCTTCTAGGTCTAATGGATTATTGATTAAAGGTAAGTATTATTATAATTACTGTTATCCAATTAAACCTCTAGGTTATTTTACACCAATAGTATACCCTTTAACAAACAACCAGAAATAAAAAATAACAATTCTCTGTAGCAAAAACAATAAATGAATATCAAAACCACTTAGAAATTATCAAAATCAAATAACAGTAATCCAACCAATTAAAATTTAACCCTTTTCAGTATCTTTGTAGAGTGTCCTGTCTTTCAAAAAAAAATAAAATAAAATAAAAGTGTCCTTTTTACTCAAATAATCTTAAAGTCCACAAATTTTCTTTAATGTTCACTATCAAGTGTTTGAAAATGTGAATGAAGTGTAATGAAGTCACTTGGGTCCTCGGGCTTGGCTCGCCATCCTAGCACCGCGCACTGCACCGGCCGTGTGCAGCTGAACGACACGAGGAGTGTTCGGGAAGATCCATTTCCAATCCATTTCACCCAACAAAAAAACTGGCCTGTTTACATAAAACAGTGTCTGAGTTTCACTTAACTCTTAACTTTTTTTTTTAAATACACTTACATAACCGAACTCAGTAAAAAACATTACTTTTAACAGTATTACATTCAAAACAGGTCTTAAACATCCAAAATACAGCTTAATAAATCTCCACCGTTCCATAAAATTACATTTATAAGTGGATAAACTCATCTCACACCTTAACCAATAGCGTTAGCATAGCCTCAGGCTTGAAATATATACACGAGGGTTAGCTTAGCATAAGCTTAATAAGCTAAATTCAACACATTAGCTTAGCGTAGGCTAAATTAGCTTAGCATTAGCTTATCACAGGCTAGATTCAATGGGCTAGCTTAGCATAACAAAACGCGTTAGCCGCTAGGCTAATTAGCGCTATTTTATTCCTCTATTTATTCGGCAATTTGGTCAGAAAACATGTTTAAATATACTCTAAACTCACCGAATCCTATCCAAGGTTTTCACACACCACCCCAGGGCACATGGACACCAGGTTCTACCTCCACCTGGAGATTACCGGAGCGTGTAACTGGCAAAGTTTCACGAGGCACAATAAGTGAGCCTCTCTCCCTTCCTCCACTCTGCAGCCTCAAATCTAACAGCGGTCAGCTTGGTAGTGATTTACTCACTATCTACAGCACTGAATTCTAGCGTTTTCTAGTATTTTTTTTTTAATACTTTAAGCAGAGAACTTCTTGCATGACCTGTCTCTTCTCCTCCCGCAGAACTTTCTGGGTAAAACAGCCAGGGATTGACGTCCACTAACCAACAGGCTCCGCCTCTGTCTCTTAGAGGATTATTATGATTGGCTGCTGTTTAGCACCTTGGATCATCTGAAGAACTGATTGGCTGCTGTTTAGCGCCTAAAAGTTTTATTTCATTTATTATCTAAAATAAATAAAAACGATTTCCTTTTCATTTTAAACACTGTTTGGGAGTTTTCTTTTTTTCTATTAATTAATTTATACTGTTTCAGAATAATTAAAGAAATAATAAAAATATATATTCATTATTTACTTTCTGCAGTTATCTAATTTATCTGTCTTTGTGACCCATTTAAGACCTGGGTTACACCCTCCCGTCTTTAACTGCATGCACATCCCTGTGCATTGGACTAGTGGGATGTCTCACAGCAGGATTGGCATATTCCATAGAGGCAGCTTCTATAAGAGACTGAGTGAGGGCTGTAGTCATACCTTGGAATAGGGACTGGACAATGGATATCAGAGGATTGCCTAGCTCTGGATAGGTTAGTCTCTTGGCTTTTTCTCTGTGTCTTGTGGAGCGTCTCACTGATGCTGGAGTTTCTTCATCCTCAGATTCCTCTGTGGAAGGCTGTAGGTGTTCTGCGTTTTCTGGTACCTCTTCAGCAGGTGTAGCAGAATGCAGCATTTCAGAATTTAGAGCTGGATCGTCGACATGGTCTGTAGGTAAGTATTCATTTTCTGCTAATCTTTCAGGTAGGTCTTCTTTTACAGGGATCTTCTCAGGTAAGTTTTCTCTTTCAGGAATCTCAGGTTCAGCAGACGGGTTCTTTACAGCTGGTTCAAGCTGGATTCTGAAGTTAGAGTCAACTGGTATTCTTTCATCCTCATGGATCTGAACAATTTCAACAGGTTCAAGCCTTAAGGGAACTGAAGAATAGTAGATTGGGTAGTCATCAGAATCAGAGTTAGAATCAGACTCTTCTGAATTCTCTTTGGGTGACATCTGTCTTGTTCTTGGTCTCCTAACCTTAGAAATAGGAAGGTCAGCTTCTTCTGGTGATAGGAAGTTGCACGGTCGGAGCAAATCTCTGTGCAATGTACGTAGGGGCCCAGCCTTGTTCTCAGGCTTTACTGTGTACACTGGGAGTTCTCCTGCTCTGCCCACAACAACATACACAACAGATTCCCATTTATCTGACAATTTATGTTTTCCCCTCAGTTTCACATTCCTCACTAACACACGATCACCCTTCTCTAGGGTTGATTCAGTGACTCTTTTGTCAAATCGTGCCTTGTTTCTTTCAGCAGATTTTGCAGCATTCTCGGTAGCCAATCTATAGCTCTCTTCCAGTTGAGTTCTCAGATGGCTCACATACTGAGAGTGAGTCTTCTCATGTTGCTTGTTCACAGAGATGTTGAAAGCGAGGTCAATTGGCAGTCTTGGTTTCCTTCCGAACATTAGCTCGTAAGGGGTAAACCCTGTACTGTCATGCTTCGTACAGTTATAAGCATGTACTAATGGCTTAACAAAATCTCGCCAACACGACTTCTCTTTCTCTTGCAAAGTCCCAATCATGCTCAGTAGTGTCCGATTGAATCGTTCCACCGGATTACCACGTGGATGATATGGTGTAGTCCTTACTTTATGAATTCCCATGACTTCACACAGCTCCTTGATCGTTTTGGACTCAAAGTCAGGACCTTGGTCACTGTGCAGCTTTTCAGGAACACCATAATGAATTATGAAGTTCTCCCATAAGCACTTCGCCACAGTCCTGGCCTTCTGATTGGGAGTAGGTATTGCCACAGCATATTTGGTGAAATAATCTGTGATCACCAGGATGTCTTTGGTGTTGCTGCGATCTGGTTCTAATGACAGGAAGTCCATACACACCAATTCTAGGGGTCTTGTTGCTTTGATGTTAACTAATGGTGCGGCTCTTTCAGCTGGTGCTTTCCTGAGTACACAGCGACTGCATGTCTTTAGCTTCCTCTCCACATCTGATGCCATTTGGGGCCAATAAAAGCGTGCTCTTAAAAGATCTAGGGTACGCTCCAACCCTAGGTGGCCCATGTCATCATGGAGGCTCTTCATTACCATCTCTCTTAGTTCTTCTGGTAGAACTAGCTGGAAATTGACATCTTGTCCTAGTTGTCTTCTTCTGTACAAAATTCCGTCCTTCATTTGTAACCGATTCCACTCTCGGCACATCAGAGAAAGTTTTGGCATCTCCCTTCTTGCAGATGGGGTTGGCACCTCTCCCCTTTCAAAAGATGAGATTACTTCTCTGATAACAGGGTCTGACCTCTGTTTCTGTTGTAACTCAACTTCAGTTATCATTGGGATGACTGGAAACCCTTCAAAGTGTTCGCCCAACACAAAAGCATCAGGTAAAGAATCAGGATGAGTAGACAGGGATCCGACTAAGGGAATGGGTTCGACTTCTGATGCACTCAAGGATGGCTGGCATACTAACCGAGCTTCGCAGATTGCCTGGACCACTTCGGTGCTCACTTCTGCATTAGTGGTAAGCTCTGGTAAGTGTTGCAGCGTAAACTGTCTAATTCGGTCTTGTTCTTTCTGAGAAGAAGGGTCATCAATTTTAGTATTCATGAGATGTCGTGAGAGGGCATCTGCATCGAGGTTATGTTTGCCAGGTCTATATTGCAACTTAAAGGAAAATGTTGACAATGCTGACAACCACCTGTAGCTTGCAGCATCCAACTTCGCTGAAGTGAGGATGTATGTCAGAGGATTGCTGTCAGTTATCACTGTGAACGAATTGCCATATAGATAGTCAGAAAATTTGTCTGTTACAGCCCACTTGAGGGCCAAGAATTCAAGCTTATGCGCTGGGTATCGCGCTTCACTTTTTGAAAGACCACGACTGGCATATGCTATTACACGTTGGTGCCCGTCCTGCTCCTGGTATAAGGCAGCTCCAAGGCCAACGGTGCTGGCATCGGTGTGCAAGATGTATGGCAGACTGGGGTTGGCAAATCCCAGGACAGGGGCTGAAGTGAGTTTAGCGATGACAGTGTCAAAAGCTTCCTGACAGTTTTCCGTCCAGCGGTCTCCAAACAGTTCTTTTGGCTTGTAGTACTGGTTCTGACTTTTGGTCAGCTTGCATCCTTTCCTCTTAGGAGCATATCCAGCAGTTAGCTCATTCAGCGGTTTGACTATCTTCGAGAAGTCTCTGATGAACCTTCGATAGTACCCTGCAAATCCTAAAAAGGAACGGAGTTCTTTGAGGTTCTTGGGACTCGGCCAGTTCTTCAGGACTGCAATTTTCTCTGGGTCAGTTTTCACTCCATCACTGGATACAATGTGTCCAAGGTATCGGACGGACTTCTGGAAAAATTTACATTTCTCAGGGGATAGCTTGAGACCATACTCCTTGAGTCGTTGGAGGACTTTGAAAAGGCGCTCCTCATGCTCCTCTAAGGTTTCTGAGAAGATAATGAGGTCGTCCAGAAAGACAATGACTTCTCGGAGGTTGAGGTCTGACATACACTTCTCCATGAGTCTTTGAAATGTACTTGGGGCGTTAGTGATCCCCTGCGGCATACGATTCCATTCCCAGAATCCAAGTGGGCATACAAAAGCTGTTTTATGTTTATCTGCTTCTTCCAGCTCAATCTGATAATACCCTGACTTCAGATCAAGAACTGAGAACCATTTGGATCCTGTCAACACAGAAAAGGTTTCCTCCAAATGAGGTAGGGCATATGCATCTTTCACAGTTTGCAGATTGAGTTTCCGGTAATCTACACAGAGTCTTACTTCACCGTTCTTCTTCCTGACTACAACAATAGGGGATGAAAAGGAGGATTCAGACTCTCTGATTACTCCAGACTCTAACAACTCTTCTAGATGTCTTTTTACTGCATCAAAGTCCCGAGGATGTATTGGTCTAGCTCGCTGTTTGAAAGGAGTTTCATCAGACAACTTGATGCGATGTTTCACTTGGTTTGTGTGTCCAAAGTCCAGGTCGTGGTGAGCAAAGACTTCAGGCATAGCTCTCAGTTTGCACTCTATCCTTTCTCTCCACTCAGCTGGGATAGGTGAATCAGCAAAGTCAAACTTGATACTTGCATCTGTGACAGAAGCTGTCATAGGTGAGGTGTCAATGGAGTTTTTATTCAATGCATCACTGGGCAGGATTTGTTGCAGTGCATGCAATTCAGCAAGGACTCGATTAGGAGTTAGGGTAATATCATGGTCTGTCTCGTTCCTCAGTACCACAGGCAGCTTAGCGTGAAACTTGTCAGGTAGAGTAATCAGGCTGTTGGTCACAATGAGACCACCAGGAAGAGAAGCTGTTGAGGGTGACTCCAGAACAACCCATCGGTCAGCACCTCTGTGGTTCACGGATCCTTCTAAAATAGAACACTGGCCTGCTGGAATGATTTTGGGTGCATTACTATGAAGCCTTACCGTGCCTACTGTGCAGTTTTCAGTTTGCTTATGTCTCATTTCTAGTGTTTTCAGGACCATTTTATAGCCATGATGTGGTGACTGATGTTTCAACTGATTCTTCTCAAAATGTTTCTCATACAGGACATCCAAAGTATTGGTTCCTATCAGCAAGGTGGGTCGTGCTGCTTCGCTGATGTCTGCAACAACTAATGCTAAGGTAGGAACTTCCACAACTGTACCTAGAAACTCTTTTGGAAAAGTGATGTTCAATTCTACATAACCTGAATATGGAACGGGCTGTCCATTAGCTGCTTCTACTTCTAGTAGATCACCAATAGGTTTACAGCTCAGGGCTGGCTGATGTGTCTCATGAAAGGATTTGGAAACAGTTGTCACCTGTGACCCTGTGTCAAGCAAGCAGTTGTATTTCTGTCCATCAATGATCACTTCAGAAATACACTTGGTCCCTACTAGACCTCTGGGTAGGTTACCATATGTTTTGGTCTGAGTAGTTTGGTTGTTTACACTGGCCCTGGTAACATTAGGGTTCTTAGTTCTCTGTGAGATTGTCTGGTTCACTGTACTGTGTTCACGGTCCCAAGCATGCTGCTTCTCAATTAACTGCTTCTTTTTAGCAGCCACTAAGGAAGGGTTGGGATCAGCTGGACAGGATACAGCAGTATGTCCGTCTTCTCCACAGCAGAAACAGTACCATGGTCTCGGCCTTTGACTGGACTCTTTGGTAGCACTGGTCTGTGTTTCTTGTGTCACTGTTCTGTCTCTTTTCTTGTTTCTCATTTCAGACAGCACTGCAATGGGTTTCTGTGGCTCTGGAACCATCATGTTGGCAACTTGACTCTGCAGGTGGGCTACTTGTTGTCTCAGCTCTAAAATAGCACCTTCTGAGTACTCAGGGCAATTTGGCTTTGGCTTTGACACTTTAAGTTGCCCTTGCAAGTCTTTGACTTGTTTTCTTAGGCTGTCAACCTCAGCACTAAGGGTTTCTTCTTCTTGGCTAACATAAGTCTCAGCCCTGACAGCATGGGAGCTGGCACGAAACTTTGCATTACCAAGATGCTTTTTCATTCTCATCTCTTTGGCAATGTGCTTATCTTCTTCCATACGAAGATGGAACAATAGCTCAGAAAATGAGGGTGGGTTATTCTTCTTCTGCTCCAGCTGGAGGTCAGCAAGTAACCCATTATCCCAACATCCACGACAAAACTGGCGTAACAGGTGCCTGTTCTCCTCACTGGTGGGTAGACTGCCTTGTTTGATCACTTTACTTAAAACAATGTAGAGCCTTTGGAGGTATTCGGACGGCTTTTCACCAGCATCCTGTAGAGTATTCAGAAATCTTGCGAAGAGCTCATCACCGTCTTCAACAGTGGCGAAAGCTGAGTCAAGTAGGTCTAGATAAGCTCTTGGAGTAGCCTGTGGACCCAGATGCTTTACTAGATTAGCTGCTGGAGGCAAAAGACTATCAAGAACTCTTCTGGATCGACACAAGTCTGACACTGCAGGGTCTTGCAACAGTAGTTCAACGTTGTTTCTCCATGTCTCATAGTCAACCTCATTATTAGGATGGGGTTTCTTCCCTGAAAAGACTCTAAGCCTTACTGGGGCATTTGCATGTGCTGCAGTTTCTCCACTCCTTACAACATGTTCAACAACAACGCGTTGAATAGCAGGAGGGTTCAATTCCTCTGGTGTGAGCACCACATTATGTTCAGATCGTCTCTCTGAGTTAATCGCTGGGAAGCTCTGAGCATTCGTTGGTGACTGTGGATAAGCTGATGACACTTGATTTGTAGGTTCTGCCTCCCATGAACTGGAACTATCTTGGATTCGGCCAGTTTGGTTATCTTCTTGACATGTCATTGTTTCACGACACAGAAGGAGTTGCTCTTGTAGAAGTTCTGTTAACGGCTTCCTGCTTTGTGCTGCTAGCTTTTGGAATTCGGCTAGGAACCAGTTTGCATCAGTTTTTGTGGCTGAAGGCATGTATACGCTTGCCAAAGCAGTTATCTTGTAGGAGACATCTTTTTGCCTTGAACTACGGTAAGTATATGGCAGTAAGGGTTTTAGAGTACTGAGAGCTAAAGAACTTTTAAACTCCACTATTGCATTTTTGTGAAAGGCTGACGTGGGGTTATCAATACGCAGTACCCTTGCAATGTAGCCATGCTGCTCTAAATAGTCAGTTAGTTCTGTATCTGTTTCTGTCTCAGTTAACCCACTAACAAGAACTGAGTTAGCAACATTAACTTCTTCCTGTTCTACAATTTCCATGGTGAGTATACACTTTGAGTGCTATTTTAGATCTAGATTTTGTTTAGCTTATTTATATAGTTTTTAGGTGTGTGTTCTAATTATTTGGTCTCACTGCTTCCAGTTTTATTGCTCCTGGCTGGCTCGCCAAGTTCTGTAGCACCACAGATATATAGACCCAATTACACAACCACTACAATGAGTGTTACTTGATAAAATAATTAGGATAGTTCTAGGACCAGTTAGGTTCGCTCTAGGAGCAATACACATGGAAGAAATGAGACCAGAATTTGTGCAGCAATAAAGTGTATTAAAATGTCAATCAATGCCAGTAGGTAAATAAAACAATGTAACAAAATAAATTCTGTAAATAAATAAATAAAAAACAATTCAGTTACTCAGTTTCCAAAAGAATTCACCCTTCAATAACCTTGGTCAACAATGAAAATGGTAATTATACCCTTTGTATTTCAGTATTTGTATATTTAATATTATATTAATTACTATTATTTCTCCACACTAATCACCGGTGTTCTTTATTTTAGATGTATTTATGCAGTTAAGGTAAGTATTATTTTATTATTTTAATCTATTTATAGGTATTTTATAACTAATTAATTATTTCTTTCTTCTAGGTCTAATGGATTATTGATTAAAGGTAAGTATTATTATAATTACTGTTATCCAATTAAACCTCTAGGTTATTTTACACCAATAGTATACCCTTTAACAAACAACCAGAAATAAAAAATAACAATTCTCTGTAGCAAAAACAATAAATGAATATCAAAACCACTTAGAAATTATCAAAATCAAATAACAGTAATCCAACCAATTAAAATTTAACCCTTTTCAGTATCTTTGTAGAGTGTCCTGTCTTTCAAAAAAAAATAAAATAAAATAAAAGTGTCCTTTTTACTCAAATAATCTTAAAGTCCACAAATTTTCTTTAATGTTCACTATCAAGTGTTTGAAAATGTGAATGAAGTGTAATGAAGTCACTTGGGTCCTCGGGCTTGGCTCGCCATCCTAGCACCGCGCACTGCACCGGCCGTGTGCAGCTGAACGACACGAGGAGTGTTCGGGAAGATCCATTTCCAATCCATTTCACCCAACAAAAAAACTGGCCTGTTTACATAAAACAGTGTCTGAGTTTCACTTAACTCTTAACTTTTTTTTTTAAATACACTTACATAACCGAACTCAGTAAAAAACATTACTTTTAACAGTATTACATTCAAAACAGGTCTTAAACATCCAAAATACAGCTTAATAAATCTCCACCGTTCCATAAAATTACATTTATAAGTGGATAAACTCATCTCACACCTTAACCAATAGCGTTAGCATAGCCTCAGGCTTGAAATATATACACGAGGGTTAGCTTAGCATAAGCTTAATAAGCTAAATTCAACACATTAGCTTAGCGTAGGCTAAATTAGCTTAGCATTAGCTTATCACAGGCTAGATTCAATGGGCTAGCTTAGCATAACAAAACGCGTTAGCCGCTAGGCTAATTAGCGCTATTTTATTCCTCTATTTATTCGGCAATTTGGTCAGAAAACATGTTTAAATATACTCTAAACTCACCGAATCCTATCCAAGGTTTTCACACACCACCCCAGGGCACATGGACACCAGGTTCTACCTCCACCTGGAGATTACCGGAGCGTGTAACTGGCAAAGTTTCACGAGGCACAATAAGTGAGCCTCTCTCCCTTCCTCCACTCTGCAGCCTCAAATCTAACAGCGGTCAGCTTGGTAGTGATTTACTCACTATCTACAGCACTGAATTCTAGCGTTTTCTAGTATTTTTTTTTTAATACTTTAAGCAGAGAACTTCTTGCATGACCTGTCTCTTCTCCTCCCGCAGAACTTTCTGGGTAAAACAGCCAGGGATTGACGTCCACTAACCAACAGGCTCCGCCTCTGTCTCTTAGAGGATTATTATGATTGGCTGCTGTTTAGCACCTTGGATCATCTGAAGAACTGATTGGCTGCTGTTTAGCGCCTAAAAGTTTTATTTCATTTATTATCTAAAATAAATAAAAACGATTTCCTTTTCATTTTAAACACTGTTTGGGAGTTTTCTTTTTTTCTATTAATTAATTTATACTGTTTCAGAATAATTAAAGAAATAATAAAAATATATATTCATTATTTACTTTCTGCAGTTATCTAATTTATCTGTCTTTGTGACCCATTTAAGACCTGGGTTACATTAGCTAGCTAGCTAGTAGGCATAAAGTAGGGAGACCGTGGCTGTATTCGGAATGGCATACTACATACTACTCGCGTACTAAATCTGCCTAAAGCTAGTATGCAGTACGCAGTTTGTGACCAAACTGAGGATCTGTAGTGCACTACAGGTACCTGGATGGTGTACTACTCCGCTCCGATTTCGCAGTGTGCATGGAGAGCTATCTTCGTGGTGTACTGCATCCCAACATGCATTGCGACTGGCTTCTCCAATCTCCAGCTCGCTTCAGAAAAAAACAAGATGGAGGCGAGTGCGAGAGATTTTTAAATTATGGAAATATATATATTTTTAAATTAAGGGAATTATTTTGGAAAGTATTGGCTCACCGCTGTCGAGCCCCTCCGCTGCTGCGGCCGTGTCCCTCCACTGCCGCGGCCAAGCACTCTCCGCGGCCGGGACCCTCCGCTGTGTGCTGCCTTAATGTAGTAAATAATTCCCTCAGTTTTAATAAATTATTCTTTTATTTTAATAAATAATTCCCTCAGTTTTAATAAATTATTCTTTTATTTTAATAAATAATTCCCTCAGTTTTAATAAATTATTCTTTTATTTTAATAAATAATTCCCTCAGTTTTAATAAATTATTCTTTTATTTTAATAAATAATTCCCTCAGTTTTAATAAATTATTCTTTTATTTTAATAAATAATTCCCTCAGTTTGTCACGTCTGGTGCTGTTAGCTCCTCTGTCCCTCTCACACCAAGCTCTAACGGAGGTTCTCAGGTCAACAACTACACTACCCAGAATGCACCACCCGCTGACATCACGCACTCACCTGACAGTAAGTAAGTCCTCCAGTAAGTCCCGAATACTGATTACTGACACTATAAAGGTGCACGCCAAACAGACTACCACGCCGCGTATTGTAGGTTCTCCTCATTACAAAGCGTTACTTTATCTCTTGTCTCAGTTTACTTTGTGTATGACCTTGCTTTTGTTTTCTCGACGCCGATTATTGCCTTTGCCTCTGATATTGGATTGCTTGTGTATTACCTGGACTGTGTTTTCACTACTGCCTCTTGGATTACCTCTGACATTGGATCTCTCGTGTATGAACTCTGGACTGTTTCTCGTTTCTGGTATGGTTTTGTCTTCATTGCTCTGTTTACTGGTGATCACCCATTTTTCTGTATCGACTACGATTTACATCTGTTTATTGTTATAATAAACATATTTTACTTTTATCAGTATCTGCACTTGTCTGCCATTCTGTACAAACCATGACACAGTTTTAATAAATTATTTTGTTATTTTAATAAATAATTCCCTCAGTTTTAATAAATTATTCTGTTTAATAAATAATTTCCTCAGTTTTAATAAATCGGTTCTTATTTATTTAATAAATAATTCCAATAAATTATTCTGTTATTTTAATAAATAATTCCCTCAGTTTAAATAAATTATTCTGTTATTTTAATAAATAATTCCAATAAATTGTTCTGTTAATTTAATAAATAATTCCCTTCGTTAAATAAATCGTTCTGTTGATTTAATAAATAATTCCCTTGTTCCTTTTTCTGACTCTGCCGTTCCCGTCTATGGACAATCCCCGGTCCGGAACTACACCTCCCAGCATGCACCTGACAACACCACGTGTTCGGACTCAGCCAACCGAGGCTCATTCGTGCGGTCTACGTCACCGGAATTCTAGATTGTGTTCAGGTGTTAGTAATTTAGTTTAGGTATAAATACCTGTCTGTTTGTCTCGCGTGTTGCGAGGTATTTTCCCTGTTTCACCAGCGATATGCTGAGCGTTATTTTCCTGTCTGTATTACCCGTGTATGACCCTTGTTTGTTCTTTTCGACTACGTTTTTTGCCTTATCCTTTTGTTCTGTTTGTATTGTGATTTTCGGGTTATTTGAACTCTGCTTCTGGTTAATGGTTTCGTTGTCGGTTTGTGATTCGGCTCTGATGTTTTGGTTGGTTGTTTCTCTGGCTTTGACCCACGCCTGTTATCTGACTACGCTATCTGCTTACGTGCGTTATAATAAAGCCTCGTTTTGTTTTTACCGCTACGTTACATCCCTCAGTTTTAATACATATTTTTTCTTTTAAATAAGGGAATGATTTGAATACAAATTAATAAAATTGTTTCACATGTGCAACGTGTCTAATTTCTTTTATTGTTGAGATTGTGTAAATATGAATAAGAGTTTGTTTAAATATGTTCTTCTTGTTGGTATTTACATAGATGAAAATAGTAATCTACTAAAATAAATAGAAAATTATATTTAAATATAACTGGAACATACTTGGGTTGTGGGGGCTGCTGCTAAATGGTTGTTAGAATTGGGTTAACTGCACTTACATTAAACTCTAAAATAAAAGCAGCAATTGCTGTTCTGGACAGTATGCAGATCTCATTAGTCTTAATAATGAAAAGGTAGGACATTTTTCATGTTCTTTCTGTTTACAACTCACTCTAAGGAATTCGGAGCACTACAGAGCACTGACTGGTGTGTCACAGCAGGATCGTGTAGGGTACTACAATCAAAAGTGTTGCAGTACTGAATACTACATACTGGGCAGTGTGTAGTGTGCAGTACATACTAGTGCAGTATGCAGTACGCAGTATAGTAGTATGCCATTCCGAATACAGCACGTGTTTGACCAAGTCGTTAAAGCCATTTGTTAACGTGAGACGGTGGTTAACCAGAGAGACAAGCTGAGCCTGAGGTAGACTTGCTTGATAAACTAGACTAGCTAGCTAACTAAAACTCTGATGCTTTGCCTTTTGTCTTTAATAATATGTTTAATTGCATTATGTGGCACAAGAACACTAGCTAAATCAAACTATGATTTGACGTGGAGTGAAGGCTTAAGGTGAAGGAGTGAAGGAAAAAGCAAAAGGTAAGAGATAGATAGATAGATAGATAGATAGATAGATAGATAGATAGATAGATAGATAGATAGATAGATAGATAGATAGATAGATAGATAGATAGATAGATAAAAAGAACGTTTTCACGGTGAAATGTAACTTAGTTGTGTAAAAATCTTAGTTAAGTAGGAATTAACTACAGCATTACTAGTGGTGATTATGCATTAATTGGTGTATTGCTGTACACATGTTTAATTGTACTATATTTTAGTACATATTGCTGTTATTGTAATAAAATGTGATTTAATATACTTTATTGTTCTTTTTCTTTTTTTACAGTTGTATGGATAATGGGGGACAGCTGCATTTGCCGTGGGGAGGACAGAGCGAGGAGGTCCCTGGGAACAGACCTGGGAACCCATGCCAAGGTTCGGTGGTTTGGTTTGGTGGCGTGCCCTCACCTGGTTCTTTTACCAGTCCCTTCGAGGAAGAACAGTTCCGGATGTCCTGGTCATCCACTGCGGCAGGAACGAACTTGGGCGGATGAAGAGTGTCCATATCGTCGCAGAGATGAAGGAGGATCTGTGTGATCTTTATTGGCGTCACCCACAGATGAGGATCATCCTGTCTGAAATCACCCAGCTACATCGATGGGGATCCACAAGGCCAAAAAAGATCGACAGGTCCCAGAAATTTGTGAACAGTGTGATGGCTAATTTTGTCTTGGAAGTAAAGGGGGGTATTGTACGTCATCCAGACATAGTGTTTGACAAGTCTTGGCTGTTTCTAAAAGATGATGTTCATTTGTCCCCTTTGGGAAATGACATTTTTTTATGTAATTTAGCCGAATGCCTGAAAGCCTTAATCCAGTAAGGGTGATGCTGGCTTAATCTTTCAGGCTGACAGTTTTGGCTGAAACAGTTCAGGATTTTAAACTCTATGTGTGGTGTGATGTGCTTTTTTCATAGTATTATTTAACTACAAAAACATTTTTAGCCATAACACTGTTCAACATTGTCACTGTTCTTCCTTGGCTTATCCTTCTTTGCCCCTCTACCCCATGTCCCCTTGTATGTATTTATTTTTGGGCCCACATTCACCCAGATCATTCCACCACTGGGATCTCCTCCTTTTTTCTCCCCATGGCAAGTGTAGCATGGGATTTTGGGGTTTTAAAGTTAAAGGTTTAAAGTTAAAATACTTAATTTTATATATAATAATAATAATAAGAACATATATTATATTTAATATGATTGTTTTTTAAGCAATAAAATATTTTACAACACATCCAGCTGACTATGTCTTGATTTGTACTTTCATACTGCAATGGTATGTTATTGGACTGTCTTTAAAAAACACAGCTCACATTAAAAAGATATACCACGTATTGTGAATTGACAAAATTAATTACTATGTTCAATTGCCTTCAGATTACAAATATACTTGAACATGTTTAATCTTATCAATTTCATTTTCTTCAGACAATTTGAGTAAATGATAAAGTTTACAAAAAGATGTGAATATATTATTTGCAATACACTAAATGTATTAAATAATATGATGCATATACTTAATATGGATGTTTAATAAATTATTTATTAAATAAAAGCACATTTTCAAAAAGCAGTCTTGTACTCTTAGAAAGCGTGGTCTTCAAAGTGAACACTACAGATACGAGAGCACTGGGTGGGTTTCCAATCCTGACGTCTCATATTCACAAGCCATTGCCTCAGTCTGTCTGCATCCTGTTCACCTAAAGGAAAACTATATAAAAGAGTAGTGAGTTAATGTAATGAAAGAACACTATTAGATTGTAAAAATGATAATGTTAAATTATGAATTATGAATTATTATAAATATAATAATTATTATAACGTATAGACAATAAAATGTCTCCACATTAGTTATATTTTCTTGATGATGTTTAAACAGTTTAGACTAATTTAAAATTATACCAATTTCTGTGTTTTCATAAAGAATGTTCATAACATCTAAATGGTTCATTTATTAATAACACAGTAACAAATTAACAATAGAAATTAACAATTTATAGTAATGTATAAACATTTAAATAGAACTATATTCAGTTTTCTTATACAGTTCTGTTTATTATTTAGGACACAAAGGTTAAAACTGTAATATATGTATGTTATGATCTCTATTGAGTCTCTGTTTCAGTAATGTAGCCTATAATACAATAGTAGTAATATGTTCACACTTGCAAAATCTAATAGCTAATTCTATCTACAGCTTAAATAGTTTCAGTTTTGAGTGTTCATTCATGCTTCAGATCATTTCACATTTTACATTCAAGAATAATTATCAGTACATAACAGTCTACCAGTAGATATACAAATGCAATATACCTTTTTAACAGCTTTAAAACATCACCAAACGGCAGTGAATGCCAGGACTAGTTATTGCTTTAAACAACGAGACGAATCCGGTACTGAAGCTCAGTTAATTTTGCCGCTGAGACGAACTGAGCACGTTTGGCTAAATTCTGCACGGATTATGCAGAGTCTAAGCCAGTGCTGCTGTACATCAGCAGATCACGGGCAGAACCTTCATGCTATCTGGGTCAGCTTGCCGCACGCACCGGTGACGGGCGAAGCCACTGACCAAGTAAAAATATTAATTCTACAGAGTCTAGCGAATATAGTTAGTTAGATAACTACACTAATGTTAGCTAACAAATTAAGCTAGCTATAAAATCCAACCGAGATTAAATGGTTCGCCTAAGATCTTGATAATTAATAAAATAAAATGCACACAGACACAGGAGTGGAGGGAAAAACAGCCAGCAAACTTACCGAAAAAACTGCAAAGAACTTTGTCCAAAATGTCTGATAGAGCAATTAACACCTCAGTGAAGCTGGCCCCTCATATCATTAGAAATGAAATAAAAATATTTCCATTGGTTAGTGCTACGTTTGTGCTGGTTTGTGCAGCAAAAATTAACGTTTGTGCTGTTATCGTTTTTGAGATATTAAACATTTAATTTTCTGACCTGTTATGTAACCCAGCCCCTCATTTGTGGCCAAATCGCACCAAAGTGGTCTCATTGGTTAGTGCTACGTTTGTGCTGGTTTGTGCATCAAAAATTAGTGTTTGTGCTGTTATTGTTATTGATTTATTAGGAAAAAAATATTGAATAGGTGTGAAGTTGGCCCCTCATATAATCAGAAATGGAATAAAAATATTTCCATTGGTTAGTGCTGCGTTTGTGCTGGTTTGTGCAGCAAAAATTAACATTTGTGCTGTTATCATTATTGAAATATTAAACATTATATTTTTTACCTGTTATGTAACCCAGCCCCTCATTTGTGGCCAAATCGCACCAAAGTGGTCTAATTGGTTAGTGCTACGTTTGTGCTGGTTTGTGCAGCAAAAATTAACATTTGTGCTGTTATCGTCATTGAGATATTAAACATTATATTTATTGTGTACCTTATTGAGATATTAAACATTTAATTTCTGACCTGTTATGTAACACAGCCCCTTATTTGTGGCTAAATTGCACCAAAGTGGTCTCATTGGTTAGTGCTACGTTTGTGCTGGTTTGTGCAGCAAAAATGAACATTTGTGCTGTTATTGTTATTGACTTATTAGGAAAAAAAATATTGAATAGGTGTGAAGCTGGCCCCTCATATAATCAGAAATGGAATAAAAATATTTCCATTGGTTAGTGCTAAGTTTGTGCTGGTTTGTGCAGCAAAAATTAACGTTTGTGCTGTTATCATTATTGAGATATTAAACATTATATTTACTGTTATTGAGATATTAAGCATTTAATTTCTGACCTGTTATGTAACACAGCCCCTTATTTGTGGCTAAATTGCACCAAAGTGGTCTCATTGGTTAGTGCTACGTTTGTGCTGGTTTGTGCAGCAAAAAATAGCGTTTGTGCTGTTATCGTTATTGATTTATTACGAAAAAAAATATTGAATACGTGTGAAGCTGGCCCCTCATATAATCAGAAATGGAATAAAAATATTTCCATTGGTTAGTGCTACGCTTGTGCTGGTTTGTGCAGCAAAAATTAGCGTTTGTGCTGTTAGCATTTTTGAGATATTACACATTATATTTACTGTTTTTGAGATATTAAACATTTAATTTCTGACCTGTTATGTAACACAGCCCCTTATTTGTGGCTAAATCACACCAAAGTGGTCTCATTGGTTAGTGCTACGTTTGGGCTGGTTTGTGCAGTAAAAATTAACGTTTGTGCTGTTATCGTTATTGAGACATTAAATATTATATTTACTGTTATCGTTATTGAGATATTAAATATTACATTTACTGTTATCGTTATTGAAATATTTAACTATTTAATTTATTACCTTTTATGTAACACAGCCCCTCATCTAAAGCCAGATTTCATCAAAGTGGTGTTGTGTTTCTACTGCTGTGTTTGTGCTGGTTTGTGCTATTAGAATAAATATTTGTGCAATTTAGTTATTAGAGTTATTGGATAAAAAAAATATTTAATGGGTGGCATTACCCAGCCCCCCAATAAAGCCCATAATTTAAGTGTTGTTAAGAATTAACAAAGTTTTGGGATATCAACCACGCCTCAATTTCCCGTGCTCCTCCCCTTGGTCCTATATATATACCTTCCAGGTGCTCACCTACGTGATTTCGACCTCGCACCCGCCTCCACCCCATCACCACCCTCATCTTCACCCTCATCTTCATCACTCATCTTCATTACTCCTAGCTGCGGGGGGGGGGACCTGGCTTGAGAACCGTCTCAAGCTGTTCTGAACTGTACCCCAAGCAACATCATCACAGTTCCCCTCCCCGCATCGCGTAGGCGGGGTTCATTATAGCAAACTACTATCTTAATAAGGCAAATTCTGGAAAGAGTAATGTGAACATTAACCAAAAATAAGAACTTTTACATTTTACACTGTAAATTAAAAATTGTTTTTGCCTGGTGACAGTGTGTTGTTGGGGTAATGTCAACAGTTATTTTTGCATTTTTATTAAATAAACCATTCTAAAGGGAATGTACATTATATGGTAGTAGGTCAAGTGGGTGAGGTCAGTATAATAGGTAAAGTGCACAGGCTTTATTGTGCATATATATATTTATTGTGTGTGTGTAAAATATTTTAAAAATATTTTTATATATTTTTGCTGCACAAACCAGCACAAACGTAGCACTAACCAATGCGACCACTTTGGTACAATTTAGCCACAGATGAGGGGCTGTGTTACATAACAGGTAAGTCCTATTATGTTAAATATTTCAATAACGATAACAGTAAATATAATGTTTAATATCTCAATAATGCTAACAGCACAAACGCTAATTTTTGCTGTACAAACCAGCACAAACGTAGCACTAAACAATGGAAATATTTTTATTCCATTTCTGATTATATGAGGGGCCAGCTTCACATGTATTCAATATTTTTTTTGTAATAAGTCAATAACGATAACAGCACAAACGCTATTTTTGATGCACAAACCAGCACAAACGTAGCACTAACCAATGAGACCACTTTGGTGCAATTTAGCCACAAATAAGGGGCTGTGTTACATACCAGGTCAGAAATTAAATGTTTAATATCTCAATAAGGTTAACAATAAATATAATGTTTAATATCTCAATGACGATAACAGCACAAATGTTAATTTTTGCTGCACAAACCAGCACAAACGTAGCACTAACCAATTAGACCACTTTGGTGCGATTTGGCCACAAATGAGGGGCTGGGTTACATAACAGGTAATAAATATAATGTTTAATATTTCAATAATGATAACAGCACAAACGTTAATTTTTGCTGCACAAACCAGCACAAACGTAGCACTAACCAATGAGACCACTTTGGTGCGATTTGGCCACAAATGAGGGGCTGGGTTACATAACAGGTAAGAAAATTAAATGTTTAATATCTCAAAAACGATAACAGCACAAATTTTTGCTGCACAAACCAGCACAAACGTAGCACTAACCAATGGAAATATTTTTATTCCATTTCTAATGATATGAGGGGCCAGCTTCACTGAGGTGCAATTAACAGCAGAACACGACATTATTAATACAACAATCTAAATTCAGTTTAGCTAATAAAAAATAATAACGGTAGTACAGTTAGCTAGCTAAACGTTTGACTAACTACTAGTACTAGTCTACTGCTTGACGTAAGGGGAAAAAAGAACATGATGCAGGTTCTGCTGACGGTCTGTTATTGGTCCCGCCCATACAGTCATTGGTCCCACCCCGGCTAGGTGTAACCCAGCCCTTTTTACAACAACCACACCTTTTTAAATAGAGCTGAATAACGCTTTAAAAAACTAATTCTGTGGGGATATAAAAATTTTACAATATAAGCAGAGGTTATACTAGCTGCTGCATTTAAATACTGGAGGTAGAATTACAGTATATTAGAAAAAAACGTGATTGAAAGTTGTCTGTTTTGCCATTGAAACCTATGGGGATGGGTGGGGTTACACAGCTTTCTGCAGCCGAACAGCAGGGGGCGCCCGACCTGTGGTGGCTTCACTTTTCAGAGACGATGCTCTGTCCAGCTATATACAGTCTATGGTTCAGACTAGGAACTTTCTGTGTGTCTCCTGCCGATTTCTGCCGGGGGGGGGGGGGGGGGGGGGGACTTGAAACACTTTAAGCAATTCCTGGGTGCTTTCCTCCGTTGGCGGGGGGGTGGGGGGGGGTGGGGGGGTGGGGGGGGGGGGTGGGGGGTGGGGGGTGGGGGGGCATGGGGGCTGTGTATTCAGTTCAGATTAGGAACTTTCTGTGTGCGTCCTGCCAATTTCTGCCGGGGGGGGGGGTGTATTTAGACTTGAAACACACTGAAAACAAACCGAAACACATTGAGACAAGCAATTTCTGCGTGCTTTCCTCCGTTATGTTCGTGGGGGGGGGGGGTGGGGGGGGGTTGTATATTTAGACTTGAAACACACTGACAGAAGCAATTCCTGCGTGCTTTCCTCCGTTATGTTCGTGGGGGGGAGGGGGGTGGAGGGGTTGTATATTTAGACTTGAAACACACTGAGACAAGCAATTCCTGGGTGCTTGCTTTCCTCCGTTATGTGGGGGGGGGATGGGGGTTGGGGGGTTGTATATTTAGACTTGAAACACACTGAGACAAGCAATTCCTGGGTGCTTGCTTTCCTCCGTTATGTGGGGGGGGGATGGGGGTTGGGGGGTTGTATATTTAGACTTGAAACACACTGAGACAAGCAATTCCTGGGTGCTTGCTTTCCTCCGTTATGTGGGGGGGGTTGCATGGGGGCTGTGTATTCAGTTCAGATTAGGAACTTGTCTCCTGCCGATTTCTGCGTGCTTTCCTCCGTTATGTTCGTGGGGGGGGGGGGGGGGGGGGGGGGGGGTGGGTGGGGGGGTTGTATATTTAGACTTGAAACACACTGAAAACAAAAAAAAAAAAACTGGGTGCTTTCCTCCGTTATGTTTGGGGGGGGGGGGGGGGGTTGTATATTTAGACTTGAAACACACTGAGAGAAGCAATTTCTGGGTGCTTTCCTCCGTTATGTTGGGGTGGGGGGGGGGGTGGGGGGGTTGTATATTTAGACTTGAAACACACTGAGACAAGCAATTTCTGAGTGCTTTCCTCAGTTATTTATTTATTTTTTGGGGGGGAGGGGGATATGGGGGCTGTGTATTCAGTTCAGACTAGGAACTTTCTGTGTGCCTCCTGCCAAGCAATTCCTGGGTGCTTTCCTCCGTTATGTGTGCCATTGGTCTCCAGAGATCTCTTAAAACTGTGTTGAGGTACGATACGATATCCAGTTTAAATAATTTCCCAGATAGCCAGTGACTTAAGGCCCGGACTCGTTTCTAAGTCGGCACTGCTGGTTTAGAGTTGCAAGCAGAAAAATACTTCTGGCCCACAGCTGGCCCAGTTTCACTTTCTGACTGTTCTACATCAGTGTCACTGAGCAGTCGTTTTGGTGCTGGTGAAGGACTGCTAATAAATAAATAGCTAATAAATAGTTAGCTAGCTAGGATAGAAACCAGCTAGTTTGCTAGCGTTAGCTTCAATGCTTTTACAAACATACACACTGTAAAAGCATTTAGGCTTGTTAGTTAACCAATTTGGTAGTTAGCTAACGAATTGGTCTTTACTAGCTAAACTAAATGCTTCCACAGAACTTTTGTTTAGATGTTGTACATTAGCTAGCTAGTCAGCTAGGTTAACTTAGTGGTTGTGTGTCTCTACAAGTCACTGTGTAATGTTTGTTTTAGCTAGCTTTTTAGTAAAATAAAATGGTGCTGTGTCTGTGAGTTAATACAAAAAAAATCTTTATTTGTATTATTTATTCCAGAGTTCAGTAATACTTTCCTGCACACACTCTGCTAATTTATTAACTTAGCTAGCACAGTTTTATATATACACACTCACTACTACCAAATAATCTTTAGTCAACATTTCTCTAATTTGTAAAATCAAACTAGAAGTTGTTTGTGTATGCAGTATATAAGTATATACTAGAGACAAAAATGTTTTACTTGAAAAAGTTTAAAATTAAATTACACACACAGTTATCCTGTTAGAAACAACAGGAAAATTTAACAGCATTAAGTAAAATAGTGGAGCTTTTCAGAGCAATTAACTTATTCATGTTTTATATGGGCAGAAAATGAAATAGTAAAATCATAGATGCATTTTATTATTGTCAGTAAATTAATATATGTTTAATGTTGCTGCCCCTACTTTTGCTTCTGCTGGTGCCCAATTTTCCAAGTACTTATTTCAAGAATGTGATGCTGAATTTAAAATGGTCATGTCATACAAAAGAAAAAAACATAACAGCATTATATTTGCAAATATGCATCTCTATAATCAACACAGTTTCCTTATAATTAATGTAGATGTATTTATATATTTAAGTAGTACAGTATGGAGGACCAAAAATGACATATGTATAAATAAATAAATGCATATATAAATAAATAAATAAATAAATGTTGAAATAAATAAATGAATAAATAAATAAATAAATAAATAAATAAATAAATGTTGAAATAAATAAATAAATATATAAGTAAATGGACATAGAAATGAATAAATAAATAAATATATAAATAAATAAATACACGCATGAATAATAGTATAGGTAAATAAATAAATGAATAAATACATTTCTTATTTATTTTTTATATATATTTTTATTTATTCATTTATATGTGCATTTATTTATTTTTTCATTTATTTATTTTTTCATTTATTTATTAATTCATTTATTTCAATTCATTTATTTATTGATTTATTGCCACATGTATTTATTTATTTATTTCCACATTTCTTCATTTATTTATTTCTGTATTTCTGCATTTGTATGATAATTAGGTAGGCGGTTCTATCCTCGCTCTAAAGCAGGATTGGTTTTTGAGCTACAAAAGTTTTGGCTCTACTGCTCCTGTCTTGGCCTGCAGCGGCGACATTTTGAAGCTGTTGACCCTCATTATTTTCAGCAGTTGTTACTGCAGTAGGGGTTATAGCTACTATGTTGCTGTGCCGTCCCTTTTGTTCCGTCTCACTGATACCAGAAGTACAGCACGGTGGAGTGTGCACCGGGACACTGAACAGCACAGTGTGTACTGGTGGATGAACCTCTGTCCTGTTGTATACTGGTGTGTAAAACACAGTTCTGTAGGGTGTACTGGTGTATACACCACTGTACTGGTGTGTAAAACACTTCTTTACTGGAGCGCCCACATCTGTTCCCTTGTGAATTACTGTATAAAAGACAGATGCTGTACTGCTGTGTCCCGGCGCGCGAGCGAGCCACAACCAATCCTGCTTTAGATCGAGGATAGGGCTGCCTACCTAATTACCATACAAATGCAGAAATACAAAAATAAATAAATGAAGAAATGTGGAAATAAATGAATAAATAAATGAATAAATGTGGAAATAAATCAATAAATAAATGTAGAAATGTTTAAATGAATGAATAAGTGTTGAAATAAATGAATAAATAAACAAATAAATAAATGTTGAAATAAATGAATGAATGAATAAATAAATAAATGCACATAAATTTATAAATAAATATATAAATAAATAAGAAATGTATTTATTAATTTATCTATTTACCTATGCAAATAATTAAGTGTGTATTTATTTATTTATTTATTTATTTCTACATTTATATGTGCATTTATTTATTTATACTTATGTCATTTTTGGTCCTAACCATTGTTTGGGCTAACCTATTAAACCAATGTTATTCATAGTACAAAGTAGGGCTGTGAATCTTTGGGAATCCCACAATTCAATTTAGAATCGAATTTTGGGGTCACGATTCGATCTTTTTCTGTTTTTTCTGGATTTTTTTTTCTTCATCCTCCATACTTTAGCGTTGCAACAACAAACACTGTAACACGACACTACACGACCCTCTGTAGCCTAATAGGGAGAGGCAGTAAGAGCACTGTCATGCGGAGCTTTTTAACTGTACTGCGGAGCTCAGCTAGTTAAAGAAACAGTCCACGGTCTCCGTTCTCGTATTTGGTCTTCATAATGCATGCATAATGTTGTTACCCCTGTCTTAACTCTTTTGGAACACGTTACAGGCATCAAATTCAAAATGAGTGAATATTTGCAACATTAAATTCCTTGTTTTTGTAGTGTATTCATTTGAATGAGTTAAAAAAGGATTTGCTAATTGCATTCTGTTTCTCTTTTTTTCCCTTTTTTAACTATGTAAACTTTATGAATTAAACATAAATTTAATATAAATCTTTTTTTATGTCTTTCTTTGAGCTTCCAGACAAACAGTTTTTCTCTCATTAACACTAATTGAGTAAACAGAATACTTTATTTAAACCAATGGTGAGTTCCTTATTAGTGTTTCCTATAATAATATATAATAATCATATTGATGTACTGATGTATAAAGTGGTTATTTACATAAATTTTATGTACAAATAGCTTGTAGCTTGTAGTAGTAGGAATAACATAGTAGGTTTCTGAACCTCCTAGTTCTTAGAAAACAAATTCACCAACAGTAAAAGACAAAGTACCTTCAGTTACAAGCAGTTTGCTTACTCTGGACTATTCAGCCCAATGTTGGGCACTGGACCAAGTTAGGTGACTGAATCTCAGCCAGCTTCAAGGAGTCAGAAACCGAATAAGGCCCAAACTTGGTCCTACGTTTAAAAATACACTGGGCCGAGTCCGGTGGCCGGTTCCGGGCCAGCACTCTGTGGCTATCTGGGTTCCTTTTCCCTGAGCAAACAAATGCACAAGTAGAGTTTATAATACTTGAACATTATCACAAATACAAAGAGAATATGCATAATTTTACCATAATGTTTAACTTTAACAGTGTGTAATGATGACAAAAATCCATGGTCATTATCACGATACTACAAAATATACAGGGCTATTGTTTTGCAGCATGCATATACAACTCAGAGAGACCTATTTTCTTTTACCAAGAACCAAGAAAAAGTGTATTTTAGCGGAAAAACACCTTTAAGTAATAGACCAACACAAAGTAGCACATAATTGTTAAGTGAAACAATAAATGATAAATGGTGCACATTTTTATTAAATAAAAATCTGAAAAGTTTGATGTGCAAAAGTATCTAATCTGACCACAACACCTTCTTCCACATTTGCTGTGGTCCTACATGGCTTGTGGTAAACTGCAAATGGACATTCATATGTCTTTCTTTAAATTCAACGGAGTAGAATTGGTTTCAACTGTGTGTGCAAAACCGAAACACACTGAGACAAGCAATTTCTGGAGGCTTTCCTCCGTTATGTGGGGGTGGGGGGGTTATATTTAGACTAGAAACACACTGAAAACAAACCGAAACTCACTGAGACAAGCAATTTCTGGAGGCTTTCCTCCGTTATGTGGGGGTGGGGGGGGCTGTGTATTCAGTTCAGACTAGGAACTTTCTGTGTGCTTTCTTCCGATTTCTGCCAGGGGCTTGGGGGATATACTTGGTTGTATATTTAGACTAGAAACACACTGAGACAAGCAATTTACCGGAGTCAAGCTATCCGCGCTTTGGAAATTCCCAGTCTAGTCATCCGCGCTTTAAATTTAGATGCGCGTATCCACGCGATTTTATGGTAAACAGACGCGCAGGCAGAGAGCACGCTTAAAAAACACAGAGAAGGAGAGACCGACACGTTTCAGTCGGTTATATTAATTCAGACATACATTAAGCCCAGAAACGAGAAGAAAACGGATTAAAATAACTCACCTCACTGTAGATTTTGTGCAGTACATATCTATTTTATATGATACCATAACAATCCCATCAGTTTTTAGAAGAGAGAGAGAGAGATAGAGGGAGAGAGAGAGAGAGAGTTTCAATCCATGCTTCAAATTAAATTTCTCATGAGTTTCCCAAAATGCCAAAACAGGTCCACTACCATTTGAAAAAGTCCAACATAGGCTATCACCTCTGCAAATTTGGGCAAATTCCACTGTATTGTTTATTTTATATTAATTAAAAAATGTTTAGATATAAATATATATAATATATGCATATTTAAAATTTAATTTCTCATGATTTTCCCATAATGCCAAAACAGGTCCACTGCCATTTGAAAGAGTCTGTCCTAGGCTGTGACTCCTGCAAATTTGGCCAAATTTCACTGTATTGTTTATTTTATATTATTTTTATAGTATATTATTCATTTTTTTTTTTTTTAACATGTTTATTTATTGGCAGACAGTTCAAATACAGAGGTACAATAAACAGGATTCTGTTCCACCTTAACATTATTTCACTAAACCCTTCCCCCCTCCCACCCCAATTAGTTGCCTCTAAGAAATGTACACATTCAGACAATAAAAAAAAATAAATAAATAAATAAAAAAAAAAAAAAAAAAAAAAAAATACATACATATATATATATATATATATAAATAAATTCCTTTTTCCTTCCTTTTCTCTTAAATAAATAAAATCAAAAAAAAAAAAAAAATCATATACATATATATATATATATATATATTTTTCCTTTTCATTGGGTGGGGATCACCACAGTCAAATAATACAGTAATTCCTTATAGTTGTAGAGTTAAGATATACCAAGATAGGAGAGGTGAGGAGATCGAGCTCTCAGGGGCAGTGACAAAGCCCATCTTACCCCGAAGGAAGTGTCTGAATATCCGAGAAATAAGTTAATAAGGGATCCCAAGTATGATAGAAATTTTTAACTGACCCCCTTATATTATATTTTATCTTTTCGAGATGTATATATAACATAAGGTCTCGTAGCCATTGTGCTACCTTAGGAGGTTTGGGTGATTTCCAGTTCAAGAGGATCTGCTTGCGGGCTATCAATGACGCAAAAGCAATTATCTTCCTTTGCCTGAGAGTAAGATTATCAATGTGATCCGTAACTCCAAACACCGCAATCTCAGCACATGGCTCCACTAATAGGCCGCAGATTTTTGACAGTGTGTCGAACACACCAGACCAGTACGCTGATAATTTGGAGCACTGCCAAAACATGTGACTTGAATCTGCTATATCAATAGTGCATCTAAGACAACTGCTGTCAACATTCGAGTAGCACGAGGACAACCTAGCCCTGGTCCAGTGCACCCGATGTAGGACCTTAAACTGTAGGAGGCTCAATCGTGCACAGGAAGTGGTATCGTTGACCCTCTGTAATGCACTACCCCATATATCGTCAGGAAAAACTTTGTTTAACTCTTTTTCCCATTTAACTTTAATTCTGTCCATGGATGCTTCATCAATAGACAATATTATAGAATATGTGCTGGAAATGAATCGTCCAATATTGTGCGGGCGTTCCAACAAGTAATCTATTTGAGTACTCAGTGGGAGATTGGGGAACGCCATATTGTGGGTTTGGGCAAAATGCCGGACTTGGAAATAGCGCCACAGATCCGACCGACTTAGGTTGTAGTTACTTCGTAGATCCTCAAAACTTGCAAAAACCCCGTCAATATAGAGATCGCCAAATTTTGTCAGCCCTTTCCTCTGCCACGTTTTAAAGGTGTGATCTAGTTTAGCTGGAGGAAAAAAAATATTATTACAAATTGGACTTTGCACATGTAAGGTCTCTCTAAATTTAAAGTGCTGTCTAAATTGAGTCCAAATTCTAAGTGTACCCACAACCACCGGGTTAGACGTATAGTATGTTTCCTGTAGTGGGAGCTTAGATGTGACCAGAGCGCGAAGTGAGACCCCCTTACAGGATCTCGACTCCAACTCACACCAATCCTTATCTGGGGTCTGAATCCAGCAGGAGATCTTATGGAGACTTGATGCCCAATGATAAAACATTAAGTTAGGTAGTGCCAGCCCTCCAGTAGGTCTAAGTCTTTGAAGGAGGTCCTTTTTAATCCAAGGAATCTTCCCATTCCAAATAAATCTAGAAATCAATTTGTCTATTTGCTTAAAAAAGGATTTGGCCAGAAAAATAGGGAGACATTGGGACAAATATGAAAATCTTGGTAGGACATTCATTTTTATGCAATTGACCCTGCCAGCTAATGTTAGATGTAAGACACTCCAATTATTAAGGTCTGATTTGAGCCTGGTTAAAAATAGGCCAAAGTTCTGTGTGTATAGGTCTTTAAAGGTATGCGTAACATTAATACCAAGATATTTGAAACCTAAGTTGGTAATGTGAAACGGTAGGGATGCATCTGGAAGTTTTGAAGCTAGCTCATTCACTGGTAAGCATTCACTCTTTGACAAGTTTAATTTATATCCTGAGAAACTTCCAAACAAATGTAGTTTTTGCATGATATCTGGCATCGAAGATAGAGGGTCCGAAATGTAAAGTAATAAGTCATCTGCGAACAGTGATACCTTTTGTTCAATTCCCCATCTCGATATACCCCGGAATGATTGAGCTGCCTTCAGCATCAGAGACAAGGGCTCTATCGCCAGAGTGAATAGAAGGGGGCTTAGCGGACAGCCTTGCCTTGTACCTCTCGATAAGTCAAAGTACTGTGAGCGGGACTTATTCGTAGTTATTGAGGCTTTGGGGGAGGTATACAAAAGGCGAATCCACGCGATGAATCCCTCACCTAAACCAAATTTTTCCATAGCAAAAAAAAGGTACTCCCACTCGACACGATCGAACGCCTTTTCTGCATCCAAGGAAACTATCACCTCAGGGCACTCAGAAGATGGGGGGGTGTAAAGAACATTCAGAAGCCGACGTATGTTTGAAAAAATATGCCGGCCTTTAATAAAACCTGTTTGATCTGTTGATATTATTGTGGTAAGTGGTAGCTCCAATCGCATTGCCAACGTTTTAGCCAAGATTTTAACATCTGCATTTAATAATGAAATGGGCCGATACGAACCACACTGTGTTGCGTCTTTATCAGGCTTTAGTATGAGTGCAATTGAGGCTTCTGTAAGAGACGACGGCAGCCTCCCTTGCTCTAGGGAATGTTCAAACATTTTGAGTAGTAGGGGGGTCAGCTTAGTAGAAAATTTTTTGTAGAACTCGATAGGAAACCCATCGGGCCCTGGAGATTTACCACTCTGCATTAGGGATATTGCCTGTGTAATTTCAGTAACTTCAAAGGGTACAGCCAATTGCTCTTTCTGTTCAGGACTCACAGTAGGTACCTCGATAGCCCTAAAAAATTCTTTCATCAACGTCTGATCTTCTGGGAATTCCGATTTATATAACGTAGAGTAGTAATTTCTAAAAGTATTATTAATTTCAAGGGGGTCTGAAGTCAGGTTACCCATGTCGTCCTGTAATTGGGTTATAAAGCGTGATGCCATTTTGGATTTTAATTGGTGTGCCAAAAGTTTCCCAGCCTTTTCTCCATGTTCGAAGAAAAGTCCCCTTGAATGAAGAAGAAGTTGCTCAGCTTGGTATGTGGAGAGCAGGTTGTACTGAGATTGGAGAGCTACTCTTTCTTTATAAAGCTCTGCCGTGGGGGACACCGAGTGCTGCACATCCAGCGCATATATAGACTGAGCTAGCTGGTCAAGTTTCATCTTTCGTTCCTTGCGCTGGTGTGCAGCATATGAAATTATTTCACCTCTGAGTACAGCTTTCAGAGTTTCCCACAGCAGAGATGGGGAAACTTCATCTGATTGATTATTAATTAAAAACATGTCTATTGAGGTTGATATATATTTACAAAATGTATCATCCAACAGCAAAGCGGGGTTAAGACGCCACAGGGTTTGTTCTGCATATTTAGATGGAATAGAAATATTCAGAAGTAGAGGTGCATGGTCAGATATAACTATCGGTGAGTATTCTATGTTTTGTACTAGGCTTAACAGGTTTTGGTCAATAAAAAAATAATCTATTCTAGAGTAACTTTGGTGAACATGAGAAAAAAAAGAAAAAACCCTACCACCGGGGTTTAAAAAGCGCCAAGGGTCTAAACATCCTATTTGATTCATGAATGTGGACAGCTCAACGGCCGTCCTCGTAAGGACATTCGATTTAGAATTGGAGCGATCTAACAAAGGGTTCATTACACAGTTAAGGTCACCACCTAAAATCAAATATTGTGAACTCACAGACGGCAAGGTTGATAAAAGTTTACGCACAAATCCAACGTCATCCCAATTAGGGAAGTAAACATTTAGCAATAGTACCGGTATGCCAAAAAGAATGCCAGACACCATAATATAACGGCCTGCAGGGTCCGCCACAACACTAAAGGTAGAAAACTGGACTCTTTTGTGCATAATTATGGCCGTACCCCTTGCCTTGGCATTGAAGTTGGAGTGGAAAATCTGCCCAACCCAAGGTTTCTTTAATCTAAGATGATCAGAATTGTTCAAGTGAGTTTCCTGCAGAAAAGCTATATCCGCCCTCAACCTCTTTAGGTTGCTAAAAATTCTTGCTCGTTTCACTGGGCCATTCACCCCCTTCACATTCCACGATACCAGCCTGACTACAGGCTTCTCCGCACCTCTCCCACTTCTTAAGGGATCACACATAGTATTGGTGAAAAATACACAAAGTTTCCGTGGTCACATATCCCCTTAAACAGATAATATTATCATTAAACCTTAGAAAAAATAATAAAAAGACAATAGAACAACTAAAACAAGGAAAGGCAACTTTCGACGTAAATATTCTCACAACAGAACATCCTATGTTTGTCTCCAGCCTGTGTGCAAACTGCAGGATTCTACTCGAACACTCCCGGTAACGCCCCACACTCCCTTAACTCCCTACAAACGAGAGCTCCGGCAACATAAAATAAATATTTACATTCCAGTGATATTCAACACCCTCATTTCCACATCAAAATAAAAGCGCCGTAGTGCAAAAACAAATTCGGAGGGAATAATAATTAAATGTCTCTTCGCTAACGTGCTTTAGACCCAGGTGTCATTAGTTTTTGAACTTGAACATAGATGCACTTACATGTTTCCTATTTCGAGGTCCTCAAAGTTAACGTATTGACACGGGAACACCACTCACAAACAAATCCAAAAGTTCTGAACAAACAAAGCCTCATTTAATAGCGGATTCCGTCAATCACGGGGAGACGACAGGGTTAACCCGCTGGAGAAAGACTTCCACCTCTCCGGGCGTATCAAAGGTGTAGCTCTCTCCCTCATATGAGACCCGTAAGCGAGCAGGATACAGGAGCCTGAATTGAATCCCCCTCCCGTAAAGCGCTGCTTTAACGCTCTTGAACACGGCTCTTTTCTTGGAGAGGTTGGCACTCAAGTCTGGGTAAATCCTCAAAGGCATCCCTTTGTACAGTAACTGATGTTGTCTAGCCCACCGCAACGTCTTCTCTTTCTCTTGGTAGCGGTGAAAACACACAATTATAGGTCTGGGTGGGCGACCTTCTGTAGGTTTGGGCGCTGGCGCCCGGTGTGCTCTCTCCAGTTCGGGCGCTTTTGGAAAGATCTGCTCCCCCATAATTTCCTTCAGCAGCTCGGATGTAAATGAAGCCATGTCAGATCCTTGTTCTGCGCCCTCAGGTACATTCACAATACGTAAATTTGCTCTCCTTGAGCGGTTTTCCAGGTCATCCATCTTGTTTATTAGCGCCGCATTTGCTGCCTTCAGGTCAGAGATGGCCGCTTCAGCCTGTGTCAGCGCCACGAAATTTTCGCTTGTTACAGTCTCCAAGTTATCAAAACGTTTCCCCAACGAATCCAGTTTCTCACGAAAAGCATCCAAGGAGACCTTGATAGGAGACAGAGACGCCTGAATGAGGGAAGACATGTCTTCCTTTAAGTGTTCGCGCTGTTTCTCCATCAGCTCAGCCAAGCTACTTGCAGGGGGCTCCTCCTCGCCTTTAGCAGCAGCCGCCGTCGCCATGTTAGCCAACTTGTTGCTCAGGGTAGACCTCCTCAGTTCCTGCTCTGCCTTAGATTTAGCAGGTGACATCGTACTTCTCCGGGGTGTAAAGTGATGAAGTAGTATGGTAAAATCCCGTTAAAGCTATTTTAAGGTGAAAGAAAATAAAGTCATGGGGATTGTAAGCTAAAAGCGCCGGGAGCCTCTCGCACACACGTCTACCCTCTACATCCTCTAGACCGGAAGTCCATTATTCATTATTAAAATTACAATTTTCATGACTTTCCCATAATGCCAGAACAGGGCCACTACCATTTGAAAGAGTCTATCCTAGGCTATGACTGCTGCAAGTTTGGGCAAATTTCACTGTATCGTTTATTTTATTTTATTTTTTTATTCACGTTTAAAATTAAATTTATCATGATTTTCCTATAATGCCAAAATAATCCACTACTATTTGAAAGAGTCCATTCTAGGTAATTAGTTCAAATCAGTACTCTCCCAACGCCAAGGGCCAACAAAGAAACTACACCCCTGTGCGTTTTACTCTCACAGGCTTACCCCAGCAGAGCGCAACTATTCTATTGGAGACAGGGACCTCCTGGCAGTGAAGTTGGCCCTGGAAGAATGGAGGCACTGGCTCGAAGGGGCCAAACATCCATTTTTGGTGTGGGCAGATCACAAAAACCTGGCCTATACACAGCAGGCCAAACGATTAAACCCACGTCAGGCCCGGTGGGCTCTATTCTTTGGTCGTCTTGTGGGTCCCTATAAGATCTTGCGGAGGGTAAATCCGGTCTCATATCGGTTGCAACTTCCATCTGCCATGAAAGTGCACCCGACATTCCACGTGTCCCACCTACGTCCATTTGTGTGTGGAGCCCCCTCACCTGGAACTCGACCCCCTCCCCCACGTCTTGTGGGCGGTTCCCCTGCGTTCACAGTTCGGCGCTTGCTGGACGTGCGTAAGGTCCGGGGCAGCACCCAGTATCTTGTTGACTGGGAGGGTTACGGGCCGGAGGAACGTTTGTGGGACCCTCGGAACCGAATTCTTGACCCGGCTCTGATCCGGGACTTCCAGCGTGATCGTGCTGCTGGCTTGGGGTCGTCAGGTGCCGCCCCTTGAGGGGGGGGGTACTGTGAGAAAGCGGCATGTGCCGCCAACCACCAGCAGAGGGCCTGGACACTGCGGTGGAAGAGCTGGTGGATCTGGGGCAAAAAACTCCAAGTCCCAGAATCCACAGCGGTAATTAGTTCAAATCAGGCTCAGCTTAAAAACCCCAGCCAAACCTTAGTTCACCGTCACACCTTTGTAGAGGGGTGACCGATAACAGTAGGTAAAGAAGAAAAAAGATTAGAAAGAAAAGAACTCTTAAAAGAAGCCACAAAAAAGGAGAGATCCTAAAAGAAACAAAGGCTCACGAAAAAAAGAGATCTTAAAAGAAGCCACAAAAAAAGAAAAAGATCTTAAAAGAAATAAAGGCTCACAAAAAGAGATATTGAAAGAGGCCATAAAAAAAAGGAAACATCTCAAAATAAGGCTCACAAAAAAGAGAGAGATCTTAAAAGAAGCCGCAAAAAGAGAGAGAAAAGATCTCAGTTTATTTTGAAGTTTTGATTTTCAAAAAGATTCTTAGTTGGATTTCATTTCCTTTGTTTGCGCCATGCCATGTGGCAGCAGATCCTTTGTTTGATTTTCCCGCCCTTTTTCTTCACTGCCACATTTAAGGCCCTCATCCAAATCCACTGCACACTTTCTCAGTAGTGCAGTGGTAGCACACCTGTCTGGAGTTCCAAAGGTTGGGAGTTCAAACCCCGGTTCAAGCATGCTATCACAGATACATCAAACCGACTGCACAGACACATCTGAGATGTCAAACATAATATTACCAATAAATAATAAGACTAATAAATAAGCAAATAAATTAAATAAAATATATAAATAAAATAACTCTGCATTTGAGTCCACCTCCCCCACTAAACTGTAACACTTAACACTCATGATTTTCCCATAATGCCAAAACAGGTCCACTGCCATTTGAAAGAGTGCATCCTATGCTATGACTCCTGCAAGTTTGGGCAAATTTCACTGTATCGTTTATTTTATAATAATTTTAGATTTTTCTTAATTAATGCTTAAAATTAAAATTTTCATGATTTTCCCATAATGCCAAAACAGGTCCACTACCATTTGAAAGAGTCTGTCCTAGGCTACCTCTGCAAGTTTTGGGCAAATTTCACTGTTTTGTTTATTTTTATTACTTGCTAGTATCAGATGTAAATTCATTCTCCAATAAGCCATCACAGGGCCACTGTGAGGCAGTCCTATCAGTTCCTCAGGCTATCAGCTATTTTTGCAGGTTTGCACTTGAGGTATTGGATTTATGGCGATGGTTTTAAACTCACACCCCCTGTTTCTAGCACAGGTGTCTTTAACAGGTGATTTCTAGACTAGACTGTTTAGAAACATGCTGAGCAGTTTAATGGTGGAACAAGACCACAAGGAAAAGGAGAACTTTGACACTTAGACTTTGTTGTACTTTTTGTTTTATTTGTTTTGGCATTATGGGAAAATCATGAGAATTTTCATTGAAAGCATGGATTTAAACAAATAAATTAATACAAAATAAACAATACAGTGACATTTGCCCAAATTAGCAGGAGTCATAGCCCATGACAGACTCTTTCAAATGGCAGTGGACCTGTTTTGGCATTATGGGAAAATCATGAGAAATTTCATTGTAAGTATGAAATAAAAAGGGAAAATTACTATAAAATAAACAATACAGTAAAATTTGCCCAAACTTGCAGGAGTCACAGCCTAGGACAGACTCTTTCAAATGGTAGTGGACGTGTTTTGGCATTATGGGAAAATCATGAGAAATTTTAATTTTAAGCATGAATAATAAAAGTTAAAAATAATATAAAACAAAAAACAATACAGTAAAATTTGCCCAAACTTGCAGGAGTCACAGCCTAGGACAGACTCTTTCAAATGGTAGTGGACCTGTTTTGGCATTATGGGAAAATCATGAGAAATTTAATTTTAAGCATGAATAAAAATAAACAAAATTAATATAAAATAAACAATACAGTGAAATTTGCCCAAACTTGCAGAGGTGATAGCCTATGTTGTACTCTTTCAAATGGTCATGGACCAGTTTTGGCATTATGGGAAAATTATGAGAAATGTAATTTTAAACATTCATATTTTTTTTATTAATATAAAATAAACAATACAGTGAAATTTGTCCAAATTTGCAGAGGTAATAGTCTAGGATGGACTGTGTCGCGTCTGTTTACCGCAACATTGCGCGTATACGCGCATCTAAATTTAAAGCGTGGATGACTTGACTGGGAATTTCCGAAGCGCGGATAGCTTGACTCCGGTCACTGCCTCCACCTCTCTTACATTTAATAAACACGGTGGTTCCAGCACGAGCGCAGATTCTGCAAAAAAAGTTGTAAGGTGGCACCAAAGAGTTTCTCAGCTCTAATGTCACTGATATTTCAGAACTACAGTAATATTAATACTCTCTACTCCTCATAATCCCACTAAAACCAATACAAACACACCCACTGCGAGTTTACCAGTCTGAAATAAGTTTATACTGATTATCAATTCCACCTTAAATGATAAAGCAGTTCCCGTTACTGCTGTGTTGTTTAAGGTGGAATTGTTAGCTTCTTGTCGTATTTAAGCACATAGTTCTCATAATATAATTACACACATTAAACCCCTGCTAACCGTGTGAGCTGTGGTAAATCTGTATAAATTACTTAGTTAGGTGAGCTAACCCAGCTGCCTAACTGTGAATTATACTTACATGAGCAGTAAAATCCCAATAACAGTGATTTCTCACGCAGGGCATGTTTCCTGTGGGTTTGCGAACTCAAGATCCCATAATCCTGTGCGTGTTAGCTTTAGCATTTAGCTTGCACTCTTTTTTGTTTTTCAGCACTCTCTTTTATTTTTCTGCTGCTAGTTTCAGGATTTAGATGGTGCTTTTTCTGGGAGAAACAGCACCACCGTCTTTGCAAAAAGATGAAGTGTTCTCTGGGAGAAACTGCACCACCCTCTGTGTGTGATATACTGAAAAAAAGGAGAAAAAAATATATATAAAAAAAAAAGAAAAGAAAATATATAGAGAAAAAGGAAAAGAGTTCTGTGTTGTTTTGATATTATTACCAGTCACTGTATTTCAAGTTATTGGGTTATTACTGTGTACACCAGTTGGTTGAGCCTGTGCTAGGGGCGTGTCTAGTTTGGACTGAGTGAGGGGAACAGAGAGCACATGCTGAGATTGCATCATACTAAAGTTATGCTGCTTTGAATACTCATCAGTGTGTCCTGTGTTCATTAAATTTGGTATTTTCTACTATCCCCTCTCTCAGGTACAAATCAGTTGAGAAGCATATTATTTAAATGAATATCTGTGTTTATGAAATGTTGTGTTTTTGTTGCTTACTAGTGATTTTATTGACTTTAGCTGAGATTTCTGAAGCACATGGAGTTAGCTCTGCCCGTTAGCAGAGTGCTAACAGTAGGCTGCCTATTGTTTAAGGCTGTGCAGTCACATGCTCAGGTTAAGGGTATATTTTGTATGAAATGATGTTTAATTGTGATTTGACTGTAAACGTACTGATTTTACTCTACATGTAATTAGCTATGGCCATTTTATTTTTTTTTGTTAGCTAAGTAGGCTACTAAGCTTAGCTAATGCTAGCTAGCAGAGTGCTCTTGAGAAAAATAGGCTAATTAGTGGCTATAGTTTCACAGAGCCACATCCTTAGTAAATGAGAGGTTTCTTTAGCATTTTCTTTACTTTACATTTACAAGTAGTTGTGCTGATTACATTTTTATGACAGAGTATGGGTAAAAAAATATATATAGATAAATATGTTAATCTGTTTTAATGTGTTTTGTTAAATTGCTGGTCTGGGTTATCAAATAAATACATGACTGATATGAAGCTAAAATGAGAAGAGATATGAGAAGTGCAAAATGGGTCTGTGTGGAAAAACTTGTGTAGTATGCATTCACAAAACAGTACATTATAGTATACATCATATTAAAAATGAACTGTATTTGTGTTAGTCACACTGATTATAGTTCCATAGTCATGGAATGTGTTATTTTGTTCTTATGGCCAAATGTGTGTTAAATTAGCTGTTCATTTATGTTCTAAGGAGTTATAATGTAATGAAACCAGTATCATAAAACATGTTTCTATTATTAACATCATACTAAAGTTATGCTGCTTTGAACACTCATCAGTGTGTCCTGTGTTCATTAAATTTGGTATTTTCTACTATCCCCTCTCTCAGGGGCATAACATGTGCAGTTATTGCTTCTATTTATTTGTGTGCTTCCTTTTATATTAATTCACTTCTCTTTTTTATTTTATTGTTCCTTATACTATTGCTCATCTTTTTTTCTAACTGTGTCAGTTTTTTTTTATATTATTGCTCATCTTTTTATAAAAGTTTGTACGTTTTTTTATATTATTGCTCATTTTTTTTATAAAAGTGTTTCTGTTTTTATTTTATTGCTCATCTTTTTTTTTTAACTTTGTCCGTTTTTATTTATTCCTGCTTTTTTTTTGTTTGTGTGCTTTTTTTATTTTTAATCGCTCCTTTTATTTAAGTGCATCTCTTTTTTATTTTCTTGCCATTTTTTAATGTGGTTTGCCCTTCAGGGCCACCGTAGAGTACAAAGTTCCTTAAACTGAAAAAGAGTGGACTGATAAAATAATTGATCATATGGCCATAATGTTATTCTGTATATTTGTACTGTAAGTAAAGATGTGCTGAGCAGTGCCTGTACCTGTAATGTATCATTAATAACATAGCTGAATTATAAAATAAAGAGGAATTATTGTAACTTTATTTTGATGTAATGATGTAACTAGTGATGAAAGTTGAGTTCATTTGATACTGCTGTTTTACCTTAACAGTTTAGTTTCACGATTGTCTCTGAAATTTGTGTTCATACACATATTATGCATAATAAAATATCACACATTTATTTTTATGAATTATCAAACACAATATTTCTTGCATATATTATGATGTTTTGCTTTATTGCACAATCCTGGAAACAAATATATTACACAGCATCTGTAAATACAGCACAATGGTATATTTTGTGTTTTTGTGCTGTATTTACAGATGCTGAGTAATATATTTGTTATTTCCATATATTTCCATCACCTTTTGGTGATGGAAAAACATTATTAACTAGATATGGTCTAGTCATCGAGTAATTTAAGAAAACATTCATTTAAATCCTTGTATTAAAATGGATGAATCCCTCTACCAGTTTATACATTTGTATAACACTCCCAGTTTGAGATTTTACATAAAACACGGTGAGCACTGGTCTAACTATTTTTTTATTTCTTTAAATAAGCTGATGTGTATCAGCAGGTCAGTGAGTATATTTCTGGATGTAGCACATCATTTTGACAAGAAGTCCAGTTTGACTGAACTGGTCTCACCAGAATCAACATCTGTGGCAGTCGCCTGCATCTCAGTGAAACCAAACTTGATTTTAAGTTTTACTGAACGAGAACTGCCCTCTTCGATCACCGGCATTGAGACGGTTAAAGACCCAATCTTTGTCATTCCTGGTTCATCTGTGAACTCAGGGGTTTTGCTCTCAGTGTAGTAAAAGCGGAAGCACGCTGCTCTTTGGTCTCTCTCAGCTGGAGAGAAGACGTACTCTCTGACTTCATCAAAGAGGACAGATTCGTCCTTCTTTACCAAACAGTGAAAGCAAACATCACAGAACACCTTTCCTTCCTTTGTCACATATTTGCGCTTGCCCTTGTGTTTGGTCTCATCAAATAAGTGTGCGATTCCAATTCCATAAGTGAACCGACTGATTCGTGAGAGCACAACATTTGGAATCATCCCAAATGTAACGGCTCCTCTCAGAACAGCCATCTGAGCATCAGCAGGACAGACCACCTTACACCTCCCCCCGAACTTCTCTCTGACTAAGCTGTTCACATACGCACTCAGAGCAAAGCCTCCAACTAAGAAGATGTAATCGATGTTCAGGTTGGGTTTTTTCAGTATGTCTGTAATCAGACTCTCTATGCTTCTGAGACTGTCATCATGTAGGGATTTCAGCTTTTCTCCTGACAGTAGGATTTGTCCCTCGTCCCAGGCGGCATCATTGTTTCCATCAAAGTAGTTTTCTATAACCTTATATCTAGTGGCTATCTCTTTTAAATTAATTGGACACTGCACAAACACATTTCCTTTACAGCGTTTACAGATGGAAAACTCATACATTAACCTCTGCAGTTCACTGGGGTGATTCTCCTCAAACTCATCAAATACTTCTTCAGAGAACAGCTCTCTGAGGAACGTCTTGAAGTTCTTGTCCACTGTCTGACCACCCATGTCACTTCCAGACACCCTGTGCAGCTCCTTCAGACAACCCCCCTCCACCACCTCATGCACTGTGATGTCGATGGTTCCACCTAAAAAAAAGAGTCAGAAACATTTGAAATGTCAGAGGCTTCTAGAAATCCCTAAATCAAGCTCTGTGGTGCTCTTTAGACAGTTTGCCTAAAGATGGCTAAAATAGGGCCATGTGAAGTCAATTCATTTAAATTGTAGTGCTCTAAATCACAGTATAAATAAACTGAATAGTGTGACAGAAAATGTGTAGTTCGTAATTGCTATGGTGAAACAGCTCACTTTGAGTAACTTTAAGGTAAAATTTCATACCTTTACACTATCCTGTCTAATAAGGATACATCATGCTAATAGATTATAGATAGCATTGGAAGACTCGTGATCCACTGAGTAGAATAGTTCAATGTCTGTAGAAGGATCTCCCCTAAATAGACTTCATGTACTTCATACAATCATTGGAATATCATTAGGGTTAATATATAATAATAATGTATTGTTATAGACACTGAGGCAGAGTTACAGTCTCTCATTATATTAATAACACTTTAAATTCTACAGAGGAAAATTAATTGTGTTTCAGTAGCAAAGGGATAGCAAGGCTTCAAAGATTGAACATACCTCCACAGTCCACCACCATGTACTGGGTTCCTGTAACTTCTTTTATTTTCTCTGATCCTCTAAGATCTCCTTCCATAAAACCTTCACTCGGTAGCTGTCTGCACCACACAGATGCAGCTTCAGGTTCCAGAGCTACGGTCAGTCTATCAGGCTCAGATTCCGTCACCAGACCCGCCTACAAGTGTGTTTCAGGTGTTAAAATGGGTATGATTCTCCACAGTCACAATTAGTGTAAAATATTAATATTTTAAGTGAGAAAGTGTAAAAATACATTTTAATTTATTTGATGGATCATCTCACCTCTGTAGCTGCTTCTCTCATGAACTGTTTAGCTGCTGCGCTCCAAATGGCTGGAACTGTCAAAATCCACGTAGCATCAGAAGCTGAGTACTTCACTCCAGAGGTGTGCTCTCCAATAATCTCCAAAGCGTGATCTTTCATGAACCTCAGGCTCTCAGAGAATATTTTCATAGCTTTCATTTGTTTCCCATTTTTGGCAGTTAGCGTAATGTCTCTGTGCAGCTCCTGAAAAATAAATTTGTGCAAATTAGTCACACAAATGAATAAACTGTTGAGCTCATTTACTTTTAAATTTGAAACAACAAAATATTCCTAAAAAGATCATACCTTTCCATAAAGCTCCATTTTGAAGTTGTCAAAGAGGTAGAGCTTCTTTGCCTCGTCTTTCTTGGTGTGCCTGTTGTAAGTCATTACAGCATCATAACCGAACTCTAAGAACTTTTCATTTTCATCAAATAAAATGCAGGTAGGAGTTTTGGGGGTTTCAAGACCGTATTCTTTACCCCATTTCGGCTGCCGAACCTGTTCTGACACTGCAATCTTAAAGCAGTATCCAGAGAACGCTGTGCCAAAATCTACAGCAATGAAAACCGAGTCAGACATTTCTGCTGCAGACTAGAAACAATCTGGGTGATCTGGAGTCAAGAGTGAGGAGAAAGAAACAGCCACGTCTTTATAGGATCAGAGTTTAATTTCACTTCTCCCAGTCCAGCCCACAGATAAACTGGGTGTGTCTAGGGTATAAAAGGTGATGAGTTTCCTTGTTTCTTCACTAAATTCAACTTCTCTTTCAACTTCTTGAAGGTAAGGCTTTAAGATTCACTGTTCGGTATATCAACTAGTCTGTGTGTAAATTCTGTTGATATTTAAAATAATGTAATTTATAGTAAAAAAAATAATAATTAAGAAACAAATATATACAGTATTTATTTTTATCTGGTTTAATCATATGTGAACACTATACTGTATCAACTATGACCAGTGTAAATTTCTGAACTAATTGTGGTTGAGTATTTAATTTACTAGACTGTTTTCTCATTTTCATGTGAGCATGGCACATGGACAACACATCTACACTGAAAGGTAATGACTGCTTTACTGATAAGTCTTTTAAACAGACAAAAACATTAGCAGTGGCTTCAGGTGTTCATTTCTAATTAATAATAAAAAGTGACTGACATTATTTCTAGGATAATTTGGGCATTTGACAGACATTTTAACCATACAATCACACTTTGTCATGGTGACAGAATCTTTCTTTCTATTTATTTTATTCAGTCATTTATTTAGTTTAGCTAATATTTTAGCTAATATAAGTACATTTCTGGAAACATGAACGGTTCCAGTCAAAAGTTTTTGTTTTATTTTAGTTTTTTAATGTTTTACCTACAATGTAAATGAATAGTGACGTGACTTAGACTATGAAGGAACTCATAAGGAATCATGTAGTAACTTAAAAACAGTGTTAAACAAACCTAAATACTCTGTGAAGCATTAAGGTGCTCTTATCTGGGGAGCTGTTAACTTGTGGTTTCTGAGACCGGTAACTCTGATAAACTTATCCTGTACAACAGAGGAAACTTTTGCTCTTCCTTTCCTGGGGAGGTCCTGATGAGTGCCAGTTTCATCATAACATTTTTGATGGTCTTTGCAACTGCAGATACTTTGAAATATTTGAAACTGTTTATTATTGACTTTATTTCTTCAGCAAAGGCACTTGTGTGTGCATGTTCACTGTAACGATAGATTCAATCCGTATCCAACACAAGTATGGTTAATATAATTGTTTTTGTCTTTGTCAGTTCAAAATCTGAAGAGGAGATTTCAGAAAAAAAAAAAGAAATTGATGCTCTGAGGTAAGAAAATGATGTCTACAAGAATGAGAGACATTTTGTAGGTAATCATAACAGAAATGTTCAAGGCAGCTCTAGACACATAACACATAATAATAACATAATTTTATAAGACTATAATCTTATAAAAAGACATTCTGTTCCCAACAGAAGGGTGAGCAGTAGTGTGACAGTGATAAAAAAGTGAGTGAGTGAGAGAGTGAACATTACAGGGCAGAGATACAGGAGCAGGAGGGGAGTGTAATTAAAGCTAAGGGGGTTAGGACAACGATATATATAGCACTTTATTTTATAATCATTTAAAAGTATTTAATAGGTAAACAGTCAGTATGTAGTAAAATAGTAATTGTATGAACTAAGAACAACATTTTTAAAAACTTTCTGTATGGGGGTCATTGGAAAATTAATGGGACAATTGTGGAATGAGGAAAGTGTGCTTCGGTAGGACAGGGGCTTAAGGATTGTTTTTTTATTCATTTACTTAGGTCAAGACATATAAATGACTTATACATTTCCCAATAACTGCTAAGGATGTTGTAGCACTAATATCGAGCAAATTTGAATTTAACATAAATGGGGAAACGTTGATTTTTGTATTTTATTGTTAATTGTAAATACTAGCATATCTGTGCACGTTATAAAAGTTAAAATACACTTAGAAACCGTTGGTTAAATCAGTTTCACAAGTTCCTTTGCTTTTATTTCATTTAGAACAAGTTCCTCTGCTTCACAACAGGAAAATAAATCTAAAAATGCTGAAGCAATCCAAAAATAATGAACTAATGCATATTTATACCATTTTCGCAGAGAGGAACTTCAGAACACACGAAAAGAATTTCATGACTTCAAAAAAAAGTATGGCATTGCTCACCTCATTTACATATAAATGTTACATCAATTATTATTTAACAGCTTTCAGACAACTTGTTTTTACTCTTATAAGAATGGGGAAACTGGTGGACCTGACTTTAGGAAGCAGTGGAGTTTTATCTGAAGACATCACAAACCCCTGCAGAGAATCTGAACTGAAAATCATGTACGAGAAATTAAGAATAAACGATTGGGCAAACCTTGTGCCCAAATTAAAGAAAGGAGGATCAGGAATGTCTGCAAAAGATCTCAGGATGAAGGCGGAGCAAGTGATCAGGGTAGGATTTCACAAACTGTTGCACTGGTTTTAATGGATTAGACTGAGATTTTGTGCTCGTGGGCTCCCCCTACAGTTGCAGAGTTTAATAAACGTTCACAGCACTGTGGTAAACCCCCTCCGTCTCCTGGCACAAACTTCCTCCTGCATCTGTTTACAAGTGGAAGAGGAGAGTGAATGGGAAAGCGTTAGATAAAGATCTGTTTTTAAGCATAAAGGCTACATATTTATAATTTACACCTGTATAGTGGACCATCTGTGTACAAAGTTATGATTGTTGTGAATGGAGATACGTTAGATAAAGACCTGTTTATAACCATATACATATATATATTTTACATATGTACAGTAGACTGTTATTACTAGATAACCGAGATAGTTATGATATGGCTGGACAGATGTGTACACATACACTTTATTTTGGCTTTATTTTCCAACACTAGTAGGAATGTACATCCAGCTTTCAGATTTGATTAGTCATTTTTTATTTAGAAAAGGTAATCCTTTAGAAGTCCCAGAGTGGGGAAATGTACAGTGTTACAGCAGCAGTAAGATCAAAGCATTGTGAGGTATTGGCATTAGCATGTAATGTGTATGTTCCACTAGGAGCCAGGCTGGTTTTAAAGTCAATCATGTAACAAATGACAAAAATTATTATTTTATTTTATTATTATTATTATTATTATTATTATTATTATTATTATTATTATTATTATTTTATAATAATAATAATTAATAATAATTTGACCACATCTTTTCAATTACAGAAATCAATCTCTACCACTTCACCTGAATATAAGCTACTTTTTCCATCATAAAGTAAAAGCATAAGAATAGATTTACAACCAATCTGAACTGCATCATCAGTTCCGTTTTAGCATGAAATGTTTGGCTTCACTTCTGAGAGACAATGCTCTGTCCAGCTATACACAGTCTATGGGTATTACTTACTTGTCAATCAAGAAGCTGGACAGCTCGGCATCTGTTTTCAGCTGTTTAGCATCTCTTAGCTCACACCAACGAGTGAAAGAGATTCCTATATTTATTCTTGTCCGGTCTCTAGGCCGATTAGTCTCTCTTTCTCGCTTTCTGGCTTTTACAGACATCTTCGGTCTCTTTCCAGCTTCTGCCATAATGTCTGTATGTTAGTTAGTAGTATTGTGTCATTCGCAAAAGATTTATTCGAATGAACAAATCCTTGGAATGAATCTTTTTAGTGAAAAGATTTTAATGATTCAGTTCATCTAAAAAAGCTGCTGTGTCCATCACTATTAGTTAGCGTCTGTAAAGAATGAACGAACTCCAATGGCGCAGTTCTCGCAAGCGTTTTCCGCAACCGCCTAGGAAAACTTACAGAGTCTGGTTTGAGCTCAGAGGAGCTCCGGCACCTCAATTTCACTTCTTTAAAAAGTTCAATAATCAAGAAAATCCTACGTAGTGTTCCTTTAAACAATCTAATTCTAACAATGTAAAAGTGGACAAGGTTTTATATAAAATATGCTATTTTCTATATAAAATAAATATATTTTATATATTCTTTGTTTTGTACTTAAAAAAAACAAACATGTGAAAAGCAAAACCTCAATTAAACAGTAAAAACAGTATTAAAGAAATAAATTATATGAACAATTACATGGTGAGGACAGTAGGGGAAGATGATGTTCTCTATAGTCTCTCTGTAGAACACGGTGAGGACAGTAGGGGGAGATGATGTTCTCTATAGTCTCTCTGTAGAACACGGTGAGGACAGTAGGGGGAGATGATGTTCTCTATAGTCTCTCTGTAGAACACGGTGAGGACAGTAGGGGAGATGATGTTCTCTATAGTCTCTCTGTAGAACATGGTGAGGACAGTAGGGGAGATGATGTTCTCTATAGTCTCTCTGTAGAACACGGTGAGGACAGTAGGGGGAGATGATGTTCTCTATAGTCTCTCTGTAGAACACGGTGAGGACAGTAGGGGAGATGATGTTCTCTATAGTCTCTCTGTAGAACACGGTGAGGACAGGAGGGGGAGATGATGTTCTCTATAGTCTCTCTGTAGAACATGGTGAGGACAGTAGGGGGAGATGATGTTCTCTATAGTCTCTCTGTAGAACACGGTGAGGACAGTAGGGGAAGATGATGTTCTCTATAGTCTCTCTGTAGAACATGGTGAGGACAGTAGGGGAGATGATGTTCTCTATAGTCTCTCTGTAGAACACGGTGAGGACAGTAGGGGGAGATGATGTTCTCTATAGTCTCTCTGTAGAACACGGTGAGGACAGTAGGGGAAGATGATGTTCTCTATAGTCTCTCTGTAGAACATGGTGAGGACAGTAGGGGAGATGATGTTCTCTATAGTCTCTCTGTAGAACACGGTGAGGACAGTAGGGGGAGATGATGTTCTCTATAGTCTCTCTGTAGAACACGGTGAGGACAGTAGGGGGAGATGATGTTCTCTATAGTCTCTCTGTAGAACATGGTGAGGACAGGAGGGGAAGATGATGTTCTCTATAGTCTCTCTGTAGAACACGGTGAGGACAGTAGGGGGAGATGATGTTCTCTATAGTCTCTCTGTAGAACACGGTGAGGACAGTAGGGGGAGATGATGTTCTCTATAGTCTCTCTGTAGAACATGGTGAGGACAGTAGGGGGAGATGATGTTCTCTATAGTCTCTCTGTAGAACACGGTGAGGACAGTAGGGGGAGATGATGTTCTCTATAGTCTCTCTGTAGAACACGGTGAGGACAGTAGGGGGAGATGATGTTCTCTATAGTCTCTCTGTAGAACACGGTGAGGACAGTAGGGGGAGATGATGTTCTCTATGGTCTCTCTGTAGAACACGGTGAGGACAGTAGGGGGAGATGATGTTCTCTATAGTCTCTCTGTAGAACACGGTGAGGACAGTAGGGGGAGATGATGTTCTCTATAGTCTCTCTGTAGAACACGGTGAGGACAGTAGGGGGAGATGATGTTCTCTATGGTCTCTCTGTAGAACATGGTGAGGACAGTAGGGGAAGATGATGTTCTCTATAGTCTCTCTGTAGAACACGGTGAGGACAGTAGGGGGAGATGATGTTCTCTATAGTCTCTCTGTAGAACACGGTGAGGACAGTAGGGGGAGATGATGTTCTCTATAGTCTCTCTGTAGAACATGGTGAGGACAGGAGGGGAAGATGATGTTCTCTATAGTCTCTCTGTAGAACACGGTGAGGACAGTAGGGGGAGATGATGTTCTCTATAGTCTCTCTGTAGAACACGGTGAGGACAGTAGGGGGAGATGATGTTCTCTATAGTCTCTCTGTAGAACACGGTGAGGACAGTAGGGAGGGATTGTTGTCTAAAGCTCACCATTGCTTGAACTGATTTATATTTTCACATTTTTGCCATTTCTTCCTTGAGGATGGTTTACGACAATCACAAGAGGATACACAGAAAGTCATAAAAACTACAGAGGCCCTCGCTCTAGGCAGCCAAGAACGTTCCAGTAAAACTAAGGTAAATGCTAACACTTTCATTAAAATGTTACATGCTTACTTAAATACATTTTAGTTAAATCTATTTCTCTAAAGACAGCACAGTACTTTGAATCAGCTATTCAGAATCTTCAATTGGCAGTCTATCATGAAAAGGTGGGGATCTACAACACTCAGAAGGTAGGTATGCAATTATTTAAACTTACTGATAAGCAACTAGTTACAAGACATGTTTTTTAGGCATGTTGAATATTTCCTATATTTCTGTCGTTAAAAGTTATCCAAAGGAGGTTGTGTAAATATATTTTTGAACAGTTGCAGGATATTCCTGAGGTTTTGCGCCCAATGTTTGAAGATTGCTACAAGATTGGCTGTTTGATGGCTTTGCATAATCCGCCTGTCCTGCTCAACTTTGACAATAGCGGACAAGGACCCTTCCCACCCATTAAGACTGTAAAGAAATACATTGTCTTAAATTACACACAATATGTATTATAATTCATAACATAACACATTATATGTCATACCTTATGTTAATATGGAAAAGGTTAATTTAGCTATCTATATTTGTTAACTTATAATTGTAGCAAGTCTCTAAAAATGTTGATTCTAAATCTCACCAGGAATGTTCCTCTACTGATGAAGAAATGGCCGACCACAGAGTTTTCATTGCTGTAGATTTGGGAATGGATTTCTCAGGATACTGCTTTAAGATTGCAGAATCAGAACAGATTCAGCAGCCTAAGTGGGGTAAAGAGTTTGGTTTTAACACCCCCAAAACTCCTACCTGTATTTTGTTTGATGGAGATCAAAAGTTCTTCAAGTTCGGTTATGATGCTATAATGACCAAGAAAGACGAGGCAAAGCAGCTCTACCTCTTTGACAACTTCAAAATGGAGCTGCACAAAAATGTATGATTTATTTTTACATGTTCATATTATTGTTTTATTATTTATGAGTATCTTGGGTGGGTTTCCCGAAAGCTTCGTAATGCTAATAACTTCAATAACTCGTAATTACAGGTCCTTCTAAAAAAATTAGCATATTGTGATAAAGTTCATTATTTTCTGTAATGTACTGATGAACATTAGACTTTCATATATTTTAGATTCATTACACACAACTGAAGTAGTTCAAGCCTTTGATTGTTATAATATTGATGATTTAAGCAAAAAAGTAAAGAAAAAACAAAAATCCCTATCTCAAAAAAATTAGCATATTTCATCCGACCAACAAAAGAAACGTGTTTTTAATAAGTCAACCTTCAAATAATTATGTTCAGTTATGCACTCAATACTTGGTCGGGAATCCTTTTGCAGAAATGACTGCTTCAATGCTGAGGTGTTCTGGATGCCCAGGATGCTTCGATAGCGGCCTTAAGCTCATCCAGAGTGTTGGTCTTGCTTCTCTCAACTTTCTCTTCACAATATCCCACAGATTCTCTATGGGCTTCAGGTCAGGAGAGTTGGCAGGCCAATTGATCACTGTAATACCATGGTCAGTAAACCATTTACCAGTGGTTTTGGCACTGTGAGCAGCTGCCAGGTCGTGCTGAAAAATGACTTTGGAGCACTGAGCAACAGTCAAGTGCTGTTTCTCTGTAGCCCAGGTCAGGTGCTTCTGCCGCTGTTTCTGGTACAAAAGTGGCTTGACCTGGGGAATGCGGCACCTGTAGCCCATTTCCTGCACACGCCTGTGCACGGTGGCTCTGGATGTTTCTACTCCAGACTCAGTCCACTGCTTCCGCAGGTCCCCCAGGGTCTGAAATCGGCCCTTCTCCACAATCTTCCTCAGGGTCCGGTCACCTCTTCTCGTTGTGCAGCGTTTTCTGTAGGGGTGTCATGATTCTCTAAATCCTCGATTCGATTTTACTTCCGATTTTAGGGTCACGATTCGATTCGATTATCAATTTTTTATTTATTTTTTTTACAGCAGAGAGGCAGAGGCACTAATGGTCAAATTTAAATCATTTTATTAAGATATATATGTAATGCCATCTAGTGGCCTTTTAAAACAGCAAATGTGCAACATAACAAAATAAATAATAAAAAAATACAGGAACAGTCATGTACAAAATAATAGAACAATTAGAGCCTTAACAAACTGAACTCTGTCCTACTATAACAGTTAAACATGCAAAATAAGACTTTAAGACTTTTTCGGTCCCTGTGAATGACAATTTTTTTCTTTAACAAAGATATATTATTAACTTTATCTGAGAGAAAGATGCTCCTTAAGGTACTAAAACTATTAACATATTTGAGGCTAGACAAAACAACTGTTATTTTTATATTTTCAAGTTTTTCTTTAAGAAGATGAGAATGTCCACATTCTCTGGAGAAAGGGCTGCTCTTTGAGCAGTCACAATGTCCGCGGCGTCGGCTACAGTGTGCTGCGCCATTTGCGTAGAGCGCACGCGTGCTCGCGTAGCTTAGAGAGAGGGGTCGTCTATCCTCATTTTGACTTCAAGGCTCGAGACCATGACATAATTTCGATCGATTTCGATGAAATATCGAAATTGTGACACCCCTAGTTTTCTGCCACACTTTTTCCTTCCCACTGAGGTGCCTTGATACAGCACTCTGGGAACAGCCTGTTCGTTCAAAAATTTCTTTCTGTGTCTTACCCTCTTGCTTGAGGGTGTCAATGATGGCCTTCTGGACAGCAGTCAGGTCGGCAGTCTTACCCATGATTGCGGAGTAATGAACCAGGCTGGGAGTTTTTAAAAGCCTCAGGAATCTTTTGCAGGTGTTTAGAGTTAATTCATTGATTCAGATGATTAGGTTAATAGCTCGTTTAGAGAACATTTTCATGATATGCTAATTTTGTGAGATAGGAATTTTGGGTTTTCTTGAGCTGTATGCCAAAATCATCAGTATTAAAACAATAAAAGACCTGAAATATTTCAGTTGGTGTGCAATGAATCTAAAATATATGAAAGTTTAATTTTTATCATTTCATGACTGAAAAGATTGAACTTTATTACAATATGCTAATTTTTTTAGAAGGACCTGTAGAATTGATCGTTTATTAAAGGATGTTTCCCAGACCTGTGCGTCACTAAAGTACTAGGTAAACTCTCTCAGATTAAGGAGTAACCCGGCCCAGTCGTTATTTTGAAAGCATCTTAAAACCCAGGGACCGCCAATTTTGAGGGAGAAAAAAAATACTATTTGCGTGGTGTAATTAATAAATTATATTATATTATATTATAATGCCAACTTTGTCTGTAGCTTGTAGTCTAATTGAGCATATTTGAATTGACCAATCAAACCCACAAATAAATAATTAAAATCCAGATTAGTTATAGTAGAGCTCTTGACATTAATGATGCAAGGAATGCAATCAATGAATTCCTGCAGATGATGAACTCATTCCTTCAAGACACTGAGAAACCTATTCCAGGTGATTCTCCCTCATGAAGACACTGAGATTAAAATACCAAGAGTCTGCAGATCTGCCCTCAAAGATACATTTAAAGTATAAAACATATTTTGGTTGGTTTAAATTTTTGTTCATAAAATCATCTTTACTACTAAAGACACATATGACTAAATTAATAAAAAATAACTGTATTAGTGCTACAATCTATTTTAAAATATTAAACAATCTAAGAAACGTTTAATATTTTAAAATAGATTAGATTTTTGTTTATTTATTTAGTCATATGTATCTTGTATTTTATCAATTCCAAAGTACATCCTTTTTTAATAAACAAATTCAGAATATGTATACTGTTATTGATTACAACACATTTCTACGTTTTTAGGGTGTAATAGTGAATAAATACTGCATATTGGCAGTGTTGAATCGATGTTTGTGGATCGATTGATCTTGCTGTTTCGGGGAAGGGGTCAACAAAGACGTTCTTTTAACTTGTTTGTTAATTTTCGCTTTGCGAAGCTCTTTGGGAAACACTCACAGAACTGGCTCGTTCTTTACTCACGTCATTCGTTAGTTCAATCGTTATTCGCTAAGATTGATTGTTTTCGGGAAACCCACCCCTGCTCAGTCACTCTTAATCAACTAATTAATCAGTATACATTTTTATTTTTTCAGAAACTGCACAGAGACGTTATGCTTACTTCCAAAAATGGGAAAAAAATGAGAGCTATGACAGTGTTCTCTGAGAGCCTGAGGTTTATGAAAGATCACGCTCTGGAGACGATTGGAAAACACACTGCTGGAGTGAAGTACTCAGCTTCTGATGCTACGTGGATTTTGACGGTTCCAGCCATTTGGAGCGCTGCAGCTAAACAGTTCATGAGAGAAGCAGCTACAGAGGTGAGATGATGTGCATTGTTACATGTTGGTGCACTATTGTTACATATAAGTGCATTAGTACATATTAGTTCTTAATGGCTTTATTTTTAACTCTTCCATTACTTTTAATATATTCTTTAGGTAGTTTTGAAACCAGTACTTTTGAGCTGATGATCTATACTTCTACCTACGGAGTAAAGAATTAATACGTTTCACACCTTTGTCAGCTGTCCACTTTGCATTACCAGGCTGTGAAATACAGTTTCTGTCTGTACCACTTCTGTTTTGTTTCTCGCCTTCACCGCCTCCAGCTCCCATTCTCCTGCTACCCTGACCCTGTTTTAGTGTGCAACCTCCACAGCGGCATTATCTTTGGGTTTTTCTTGACTTTTTGTCTCACCCGCTTCCTCCTGATTTTCTTATAACCTCCTATAATTATTCCTTGTTGTCTTTTTAGCAAATTAAGTTTTAGATGGTTTTGCGTTTATCCTCCCCGCTTTTCTGTACAATTAGCCGCCTAGATGTTGCCACCTGCAAAAATTCCTGAAAAGTCCATCATTGTTGATGTTTTAGCCCCCAGCCTGGTGCCCAACACAGTCCTACTCCAGCATCGGCAACATGATTTCTCTTCTCGGGCACCAATGTTTTCACATCCACATCCACATTTCACTCACTCCCTCAGGATCAGTGCACTTTACGCCTTTTATCTTGGACATTGGTCATCCCAGGCTTACCACAGTTGCACTAGATTTCACACACAAGACCACTTTATTACCCAAGAATGTTTAACGGCAATCTATTTTTTCACTCACCCTGTGTTTGCCTCCCCATTTCAGGGGCAAGGTTCATCCTAGCAAAACACATTATTTATTATAAAAATAAGTGTGATTTGTGGTGAAATGTACTAAACATTGCATAAAAAAATAAAGAATATTGTGTAAAACATTTTAGGCGGGTCTGGTGACGGAGTCTGAGCCTGACAGACTGATCATAGCTCTGGAACATGAGGCTGCATCTGTGTGGTGTAAACAGTTGACACACAAACAGTTTATGGAGGAAGATCTTACAGAAGCAGAGGCAATAATGAAAGTTCCAGGAACTCAGTACATGGTGGCGGACTGTGGAGGTATGTAGAGATGGACATGTTCATCTTACTTTTTTCTACAAACAGGAGCAAATTTGATTTCATGTAGTTATAGTTATTTTTACCTCAAAGAGAGGCTGTAATTCTGCCATTGTGTATATCACAATACCTACATTTAGATTGTGAATCTGAACATTAGATTAGCAGAAGGTGGGACTTCAGTCATGTTGTCCTCCAAAATGTAGTCACTGCATAGCTACAACTAGAATGTGAGTTTATAAAATGTATTTGGATTCTTTTTTAGGTGTGAACATCAACATTACTGTGCATGAGGTGATGGAGGGGGGTCATCTAAAGGAGTTGAACTGGGCAACAAAAACATTTGTGGATCCTAAGCCAATAGACAAACACTTCAAGGAGTGCCTCAGAGAGACATTTTATGAGAAAATGTGTGATGCGTTGGAAGAAAAACATCCCAGTGATCTGCAGAAGTTAATGTATGACTATAATGGAGATTTTAAATTTCTGTCTAATTTAGAACAGCTAGTCAGGAAAGTTGAAGAGAAAGGAGCCAGCAGTAGGGGAAGTCCTGAAACACAACGCAGAATCCTTCAGATAGGAGATAAGCTAAAATTACTACATGACAACAGGATCAGAAGCATAGAAAGCCTGATTAGAGAAATATTGACAGGCCGCAAAATCAGCTACATGTTTTTAGTTGGAGGCTTTGCTCTGAGTCCGTACGTGTACAGCTTTGTGAAAGAGAAGTTTGAGGGGAGGTGTAAGGTGCTCTGTCCTGCTGATGCTCAGATGGCTGTTCTGAATGGAGCCGTTACATTTGGGATGAGGCAGAATGTGGTGGAATCACGGATCAGTCGTTACACTTATGGAATTAAAATTGTGGAGGAGTTTGATCAGACCAGACACAGGGGTAAGCGCAAATATGTGACAAAGGAAGGAAAGGCGTACTGTAATGATTGCTTTCACTGTTTTGTAAAGAAGAATGAATCTGTCAGTTTTGATGAAGTCAGTGAGTTCGACTTTAATCCAGTTGAGAGAGACCAAAAACATGTGCAGTTTGATTTGTACTACACTGAGAGCAAATCTGCTAGGTTTGTAGATGAGCCAGGCATGGTAAAGATTGGGTCTTTAGCAGTCTCAATGCCAGGGATCAAATCAGGCAGTCCTCGAACACTAAAACTTCAGGTGAAGGTTGGTTGCCCTGAGATGCAGGTGACTTTCATTGATGTTAATACTGGTGAGATCGGTTCAGTCAAACTGGCCCTCATGTCCAAATAATTACTCTGATCCAGAAATGTGCAGCTTTTGCTTTACACATTGTACTATGGATGCACTTCAGATTATTTCTAAAAATCAAATCTAGCTGAGCATTAGTTTATCATTGTTAATGATAAATCTGACAACAGAACATTGTATGTAGGAACGTAAATGTTTAAGTAAGGAATGTGTATTAAAGCATTGTAATTGTTTTCTTGAGAAATGGACCAAGAGAAAAACAGTCCAGCGTTGCTTTTTTTTTATTTTCTGTAAACAATGATTTGTATTAGCATCAGTGATCTAGTGTGGGTTTGTTGGTTTGTATTTACAGATGAATTATGATTATAGTTATATATTTGGTGTAAAGAGATTGCCAGATTATACAAATAAGAAAATGTGAATGTATTCAAGGGATGTTGTGTTTCTGATAATGCATGAAATTAAATGTACACATTTTTTGTTTTTGTTGAATTATGCATGAAATGTATCCAACACTGCATTGTAGCCAAAAACTCAATAAAATCTTTAATAAAAATATAAAGTAGGCATAACTGTGTTTATGAGTATCATTTCAAAGTAGTTTCAATAACAAGACAAACAGTAGTGGACAAAAGTATAAGATTTTTAAAAAATATTATGAAACACCAAAGCAACCACATGGTGTACAACAGCAAGAACATAGCAACCACTTAGCGACACCCTAGCAACCACAACACAACATCACAGCAACAACCCGAAATACCTCAGAACCTTTCAGAAACACATCTAAAACTATCTGTAAATAATAAAAAAAAACAATACAATCACCTGGGAAATCACAGCAATCACCTTGCAGCCTACCAACATTACAATAAACACAAATAAATATAACGATAGAAAGGTCAAATCGCAGCACCCCCACAAATTAGCACACAGTACATGTGTCTACAGAGTAAGCAGGCATTTCATTATGAAGGATATCTTATACAAATCATGCACCAGTCATTTTCTTTATTTCCACCTCGTAATAGACGAGGTGCCTTGTAGCAGCCTTGTAGAAACACAATAGAAGCTACACAGAACCCCAATAAAAAAAAGTAACAAACGAATATAAACCACCTAGCAACTACATATCACCTCCAGAGAAACTACTTTTTTGTATATGATATCATTATAAATATGCTGGTATGCAACAGCATACCAATCCTATCGCAACACAACCGCAACCAGCGATGTTTCAGTGATGGCTGACATATAAGTAAATACAATTAAACAGACATTTTATGAAGAGGAACTTAATCAAAGTGTGTTCAGAAATTGTTCCTAATGCCACTCAATATAATAAAACACAATTACAATTGTGTTTTACAACTCTCACACCCCGTTACAGCTCACAAACCACGCACAAACATCATATAACATTAAAACTGAAACAAACCTGAAATCAGTGGTAAGTTAGAGTATTTACCTATAAATAAATCTATATAACAATATATAACAATAAGAAAACAAATAAACATTTAGTCAGTGAGAGTGTCTACCTGTAATTAATTGTAAATATTATTATAATAAACTCAAATAAACATAAAGTCAGTGATCAGTGAGAGTGTCTATCTGTAATTAAATCTATATACAATTAGAATAAACTCAAATAAACATAAAGTCAGTGATCAGTGAGACTGTCTACCTGTAATTAAATCTATATAAAATTAGAATAAACTCAAATAAACATAAAGTCAATGATCAGTGAGACAGTCTACCTGTAATTAACTATATATAATATTATAATAAACTTAAATAAACATAAAGTCAGTGATCAGTGGGAGTGTCTACCTGCAATTAGCTCTATATAACATTAGAATACTAAACCCAAATGAACATACAGTCAGTGGGCAGTGAGAGTGTCTATCTGTAATTAACTCTATATAACATTAGAATACTAAAACCAAATGAACATACAGTCAGTGGTCAGTGAGCGTGTCTACCTGTAATTAATTGTAAATATTATTATAATAAACTCAAATGAACATACAGTCAGTGGTCAGTGAGCGTGTCTACCTGTAATTAAATCTATATAAAATTAGAATAAACTCAAATAAACATAAAGTCAATGATCGATGAGAGTGTCTAACTGTAATTAACTATATATAATATTATAATAAACTTAAATAAACATAAAGTCAGTGATCAGTGAGAGTGTCTATCTGTAATTAGCTCTACATAACATTAAAATAAACCCAAATAAACAATAGATAGATAGATAGATAGATAGATAGATAGATAGATAGATAGATAGATAGATAGATAGATAGATACTTTATTGATACATACTTTACTTCTAGATAATAATAATAAAAAAAATAAAGTAAAATTATAAAGTCAGTGTTCAGTGAGAGTGTCTACCTGTAATTAACTCTATATAACATTAGAATACTAAACCCAAATAAACATAAAGAATAAAGACAGTAATCAGTGAGTGTCTACCCGTAATTAACTCTTGATTGTGGATTTTTTTCATTACAGCTGGATATTGATGGTGCTGCAGCTCCCTCTGCTGTTAGAAGCACTTCACTGCAACAAACAAGACGTTTTTTCATATAATATTACAGCTAATAAATTAATAATATTCCTGAGAACATTTTACACACCATCAGTTTATCCTGCATGCCTGATGCTACTTTCTTTGATTTATTATTTCAATTTATTATTTGTGTGTTTATTATTTTATTTTTACTCAAATCTAAAATGATGACCCCATAATCAGTTTATATATGTGTTGAGCGTACAACGTTTAGTTTTATAGTAAAACATAGCGTTTATGTTTTTTACTGAGCCAAATGTTTTTTTTTCATCACAGCAACTATTGTATATTAATTACATCAAAATGACTGCAGAGCTTCAAAGAGTTAATTTGTTTTTTGTAACTCTTTTTATCTTTAACTCATGTTAAAACATGACATTATCAGCTAATTATTTTTATATAATATCAGTCTGAAATAAATACAGCATAAACTCTAAACAATAAAGGGAAATCTGTAAATCTGTAATGCAAACAACAAGCCATTGTACATTGAATGTCTGTAACATAAAACTGATTTCAAAATGATGTAATTTTATCATTTTCTCATGATGTACACCAAGTTTCCCAGCAGTGAGATGGAATGCTGTGTGTGTGATGACTAAGGTGTGTGTAGAAATAACTCCTGTATTATTTGATTCTCTTCTAAAAAAGCACTGTTTAGAAGAAGATCAACTAGCCAGTGAGATCGCAGTGAGAGCTAGTCACGCTAAAGTACAGCTTCAAAACATGGTGGAGGTAGTTTCACACACTTTTACTGTAACAAAGACTTTTTCTATTATAATACAAAGTTCATGACTTACATTTTATAAACAGAAAATGAATGCGGAATGATAAACAGGGACGGAACAAGACAATGAGTGGTGTGACATAAATAAATCAGCCTAAATTGAGCCACACTGATGGAAGATTAGGAAAAACTTGGTAGTGAGCTAAAGCTAAAACTTGGATAAAATTGTAAAAAGTGTAAAATAACTGGCTAGTGTCTGTCACAGTAGATCCCATTTATTTGGACACAGATATTTTAATGCGTTAAGATGGGAAATCTGGTTTGCTTCAAAGGGAATAAAATTAAATAATGTATTTACATTTTTCTACCAGTAGATTTCACACTAGAGCACCAGCATCTCAGCATCAGCTTCAACTGCTCTGATTCTAGTAACATTGCACTATTAAGCTCCACACTTTAACATTTTTGTACTGTGTAGTGTTTCAGCACATTTTCCAAAATATTGTTAGCAATTTGTTATTTGCTGCTATATTAATGTATGTGTAACGAAAGGAGCAGACGGGAGGCGGACGTATAAGCGGGTAAGAACAAAGGATTTAATAAATAACAAATAAATAAACAAACAAACAGGGAATTAGCGAGAAAATATATAAATATAAACAAACAGGGAAACAAACAAAGAGCTAAGCTAAACAGATAATAAACTAAATAAAGCTATGGATAAATACAAGGGATAAATACGTAAATATATACAGGTATTAACAAAGAAACAGACAGGAAATAAACATGACAGGAAATATACGTGAAATACAGGGAACTAGAAATAAACAAGAGATAAACGGAGCGTAACGAAAACCATGAACAAACTAAAGCAAACGTGGCGAGACAAACAACAGAGGAAGGTGCAAAGACCAACGGATAAACATAGACAAAAGGGTACTGTATATACTAACATGAAACAATGAACACCTGGGGAGACAGGTAACGAGGGGCAGAGCTACAAATTACACACTTGACGGAAAACTACTGGAGAAACACACTAGGAAAGAAGGAAAACACAGGGAAACATAGAGAGGCTGTGACAGTATGAAGTGTTGGTATGAAGCATTTCTTAACTGGACACGTTCTGGGCGGGTTGTGAACAGCTTGTTTAAAATAAATATATATTTTTTAAAAACTTTAAATAATTAATCCTCATCTGATTTTGTGCTCTCCTTTATATTGGGGGAGAAAGAGGCAGAATGTTTCTTACTAACGTAAATTAAATACCTATTTTTGTGTCCTTATTTACTTTATGCTGTTTTGATCTTTAAATTTAATGTAGTAACTTTTATACATGTGGTTGTCATGTTCCTCCTCAATTTCTTAAAAAAAATCTCTTAATTTCCCTTTGCATGCATATACATGTTTAAATGGGTTTTTGAAGGCTATTCAAAATACATTTGTCTGTTTGGTACCACTTTAAAATAAGACTACCTTTATAAAGAGTTTATAAATGGTTTTACAATTAGTTTATTAATGGCTACTAATTAGGTTGTAAATCGTTAATAATCAGTTATAACACAAACGCAGAAATGTACGTAGACCTGTTGTTTGCCAAATAGTGAACCCACAGCCATCTATATTGTTGCCCTTCCTACGTATGTGTTATAACTGATTATTAATTATTTTTAAGGCATTTACAACCTAATTAGTAACCATTAATAAACTAATTGTAAACCAGTTATAAACCCTTTATAAAGGTATTCTTATTTTAAAGTGGTACCGTTTGTATTGTATTCTATAAAAGTGGGTCGTGACTTAATGACCATGAGACCAGTTGAACCCCTGGGTTATATCATCTTTAGTATCAGCTGCAGGGATTCACCAGACTGTTTAATGACTGTTACAGTGCCCCCTGTAGTCTGGTACAGTTAACTCCTCCTATAGGGAGAAGCTGTAGCATTTGCACTCGCTCTGCTTTCAGCTGAAATGTTCACAAACATTTTGAGCTAAAACAATTCATAGGATCGTTTTTATCAGTCAACCAAACAATCTGTATCAGATACAGCAGAACTGCATGCTTTCTTTACTCAGACAGTGGCGCTCAGGCTGACGATCGAACTGACCACAAATCATAATGGACGCTGCTGTGGGCAGCTGATATTGGATTTGCTGTTCCAGTAAAGTGTCTGAGTGCAGATGTAGTTGTGATGAAGCTGGCACATGCTCTCAGCAGCTCAATACATGTGCCTCTGTCCCACCACTCACTCACTCACTCATCCTGTGCTCACATGAGGCACAGCGTTTATATAAAGTCATGAGGAATATATAGTAGCTAATGAGTGTCTAAATATCTGCACATTAAATGGGTTCTGTAAAAGTGATTTTATCTTTAATAAACCCAGAATCAACACTTTGGGAACAGTTGTCATTAACAACCTATATGAGGCTTTTAGGCTCTTACAATTCACTGCTTTATAACATTAAGGATTTAGAGTATTAGCACAATAAGGTGCTTCACGATGCTCATTGCTATCTTACACCCTCTCAACAGTCTATTTTTACACCTTGTGCCTGCGCTGTTAAAATAGAGTCAAAGTGAAGTGTGTTCAGGTAAATATCTGGCATGTTTCTATTTTGGTGGTGGGAAATACTGGTGCTCCACTGACTGATTTAAACCATGACAACAGTCAGCAGTCAGCAAGCTCAGCACATGTACACCCCTATTTGTTACACACACAAATAAATGCCCTGCAGCTTTTACATTAATAATAACCAGAATAAAGAATAAAATAACATTGCTGTTTCCTTAAATTATCTCCTGGTGTACCTTCACAGCATGAAGGCACAGGTCAGTATCCTCTGCTGAGACGTTTAAAAGTGCCACGCTGTTAAGATACGAACGCGCCAAAGTCAAAGTGCACCTGCCTCTTAAAGGGAATGACAACAGGCACAGTGATTGGTTTATTTCACATTACGCAAAAAAGTACACCCATGATTAATTAAGATAATTAGTACACGCCTTTTGTATGTTTCGAGTGTATATTTGGTGGCCTCACAATACCAAAAACACACTAACATGCTCTTAATCAAGCTATCAAGCTAATAAATCGCTAAAACAGAGCCCCAAGACTTTTGGGCTTTTGCTCTTTAGGGCTATGACATGCTGGCCTAGATCTTTTTAGCATTAGACAGACAGACAGACAGACAGACAGACAGGCAGGTATAGATTTTTTGAGCTGTTAGGCTTTAGGGCTTGACGGCTCAGGGTCTTTTAAGGCTTTTGTTGTTGTATAGGCTTTTGTAGTCAGTGGTGCACTTGTGTTTTCCGTTGCCAATATGCCAGAAATTTACATGAACACACCTCATTTCCAGATCACCACGCCCATCAGTGTAGATATATTCACAAGCACCTCTGCTATTTAAACGATGCAGGCAGAAGGCATGAAAGTAGACTGTGGGCAGGGTGTAAGATAGCAACAAGCATCGCAACATGCCTTGCACAGGGTGTTAGATAGTGCACTATCTTACCTGGTTACACTTATACTGTAAATCCTCAGAACCTCTAACCTGTGGGCTGTAATAAGAAAAGCCACTGTGGATGAACACTACTGGGCTTTGTTCTGTATCTCTCTCACTACCCCATCAGATCTCGCCCTGGGGTGTAAAATCAGCTGCTGCAGACAATCCAGAGTTCATGCAGCTTTAGGAAGAGCAGTAAAGAAAGGATGATCTCATCACACATTCCTCACACACTCTACCTGCTGGCTTAAAGCGATAGTTCAGCAAATAAAAGATGCATTATAAACTGCATGTAATTACCCTTCTCTTACCATCTGAATAGAGAAAATACCTGTTTCCCTAAAATGGTTTGCACTAAGATGTGTGTGTGTGGAAAAACACTTTAAAAAGGTATTATGAAGAAGATTTGTTAACAAAATGGTAATTATGTGAAGTGTATGTAAAAATTGGTCATTTGTAGGCACGGCTCTGGCATATTTCATTTTTTACTTGTAATTTTACGTGATATTTTAGAGTAAATTGTCAAAAATATGTACACCTATTTACCTGCATATTCTTGTGCAAATAGACTGGGAGAAACTTCAGTAATTTTGTGTACAGTTACGAAACAATTCTTTTAACTCCAAAAATATTTTCTGATATTTCATTGACCTTTAAAAGCTGTTTAAAATTAAAATTGTCAATATCCAATGAAAAACAAGTGTTTCCATTTTTTGGTTGTTTTTTTTGTTTACTACAAAAATAATTAGAACACACAAACTGTCTCTTACACTGTGACAAAATTTCATAATGAATGGACCAATAGAAATTCTCCAAAATGACCTGAAATAACCTTTTTTTACATTGACTTCCATTGAAAGATAAGAAGGTTTTGGAGATATCTGTTAATTCATTGGACAGTGACGAAATATTACATGGATTTCTTTATATTAAATCACACAACACCTTCCAATACACAATGCTTTCTTCCCTTTTTAATAAATAAAATATTTGATATTTTTCTGAGAAGAAGGATACAAGGGATATTTTATAAATATAATGTAAAAATCTTGTTCAGGATGTTTTTATTACAGCGCAGAGGAAGCTTCATAATTAACCCTCAGCCCTCTTAACTCCCTGCAGGAGCACGAGCAGCAATCAGACAAAGATCCACAACAATGGACCCATCTGAGTCTGAGGGAGTGGTGGGGGGGAATGGTGGGGGATGGGAGTGTAGTGGGCGGGGCTAAACCTGTCTGTTCCTCCTCTGCACCCCTCTGCCCCTAGAGAGTAACTCCATTAACTCAGGCAGACCCCTTTTGTTCAGCACAACCAGGCCTTTCTCACTGAGTATTAAAGTGATAGTTCACTGAGGGGTCCAATCTAGACCAATCTGATTATCCTGGCTTAATATAACCCTCACCACAAATGTAGGTGATCAGAACAGATGTTCCGCATGAGGTTTCCTGGTTTACAACCACTGAGGAACCACAGAGGAACCACAGAGGAACCACAGAGGAACCATGGAGAGGAAGTGTGACCTACCTGATCAACAGAACAAGAACACAACAGTCTCTATTAGACTTATAGATACTTGCTTATGGGTCAATTAATACAATATAATATAATATAATATAATATAATATAAAGTAAGATAATATAATATAATATTATATAATATAACAGCGTAGTTGTTTACATTTCATACAAAGACTGTATAACTATACATTTGTCAAAAATTTTAAACAAAAAAAAAGGGATTTAAACCTTTACTTTAAAGGTACAATAAGTAGTTTTTCTTTAAAACACCTTTATAATGAATCTAAACCAAAGAAATAAGAAATACCCAACAATAAAAATCACTAAATCTTACATAGTGGCATATTGTGAGGGTACAAAGCAGTTTGAGAAATGTAAAATGTCTTTCTTTTTAGAATAAACATGTGGTAAAATTCTACATATTGCACCTTTAAAGAATCTTTTCTACATTTAATGCAGTTTTCTTTGCCAGATTGCCTGGGTTTTAGCTTCTGAATCTGCCCACTGCCATTCTCCCAGTCCCATTTCCACACACCGAGTTGCCAGGTATAGTACTCAACAGCATGCAATCAGTGTGCTGCAGCCATGGAAACAGGCAAGCTGGCTATTGTTCTGGTAAACAGGTAATCACTGTGCTTCAGTAAGGTTTGCTAACCATACCTAGGTAATTTACCATTTCTAGCATAGTGAAGCTGGATATTTTGAACACTGAAGCATATAAATTCACTGATTAGCAATAGAGTAAGACTTGTCGTCGCATGCCACTGTTTGTCAATCTGGCAACCCGCGTGGGCTTTGCGTCTGGGGCTGAAAACTCAACTCAGTGTTTGTAAATTGGACTCCTGTAGCTGTTTCACACACTGAGCTTAAAGAGGTAAAGCTTTATGGTTAAGTTGTCCATCCTGTCGCAGTAAAATATCACAGTAATTAAACCATTTTTTTGTCCACACTTTGATTGTCCAGCCTGATTTGCAACACATGCGTGACAGGAAAGGAAAATTGAAAATATAAAGTGATTAAACAGAAAAATATATAATTTCTGTGTAGTCTGCCTTATGAAAATGAACATTTAAAATCTTAAGCAATTGTTGAAGGTTTTAAAGGCTAAAAAGACCAGTACTCTCATAATGACAGCAGTAGCAGCAGCCTAAAAGCAGAACAGTGTCCAGAGAGAGTAAGAAATTATGGTTAATTTAATTCATTGTTAAACTGTGGATTGAGTTAAATGTTAAATGTCTTGTTGGTGATGTCATCAGGACTATAAACAGTAGTGAGTTTGTGTGTGAACAGCATGGCTTTTGCTAAGGTCCATCACCAGCACCTGATACTGCTACACACACACACACACACACACACGCCTCTCTGTTTACACACTCACCACATGCCGCTGCTGATTAGAGGATCTGATGTTGACTTAACACTTTAGGTGGTCAGTTATTTTAAGAAGTGACAGATTTACAGTTTAAACAATGTCTTTGTTCTTAATATATACACCCCTCTACCTCTGTGTAATTATAGTACGTCCCATACGTGTTATGTATATGTGAATCAATCTGTCAGGTTATCAATGATGTATCATAATTGCATGACAACAATAAAACAATACAAATGTTTTAAACTGTTTTGAAATAAAATAATTGAAATATAAAGTTTATGTATATATATATACATATATATTTATCCACGTGTTTATCCACGATCACAGACATTCTGCAAGCAGTAATGCCGTTTATTAGTCATCCTGTTAAAGTACCAGCACCACTGGCAGACGGCTGCATGACACAGGACTACAGGACCAACAACGACCACAAATCTGTATGGAGGCTTTGGGGTCAGCATCAAGATGAACAGTTTGTTGTCACAGAAAGACTGGTTTTATGGTGTTGGGTGGAATTTCACACAATAGTATATCCCAATTGTAAAATTGTATATGTACTGTAAGTGTAATATGTGATAATGTTTGTACCATGTGTATGTTTTATATTTATTTTAGTATAATAATAATAATAATAATAATAATAATAATAATAATAATAATAATAATAATAACAATAATAATAATAATAGTAATAATAATGCATATGACATGTATCTTCTATATATACATTTATTTATATACCTATATATACATATGTTCTGTATTGATAATATATCTAATATGTGGTGGTGGTTTTATTAGATTTAAGACTTTGATTTACTGTTTTAAATTGTAAAGCTTTTGTATTGATATAGTAGCATGCATTTCCATGTTAGTAAATGTAATATAAATGATAGAAATGTAATATAATGTAGTTATGTATATGTACATTCCACATAAACGAACAACTTCATTTTAGATAAAAGCTAAAGCACCTCCCTTATTAAGGCCTTATGCTAATTGGTGGGCTGTACACCTCCACTACTCGTTAGCTACATTAGCCTTCATTAGTCCTAATCTAAAGAACTGACCACGCCTCGGCTGATTGGCAGGGATTTGAACTATTGCTTTAAACTGTGACTGTGAACTTAAACTGGGTTTAACCCTAAACTCTGGGTCTAATCTGTGATGCGGGGCAGGATGGGACGGGGCAGGATGGGGCAGGACGGGGTGGGACAGGGTGGGATGGGTGCAGTGATCCTGTTAGCGGACTCTGCTGATGGAGATAAAGCTGCTGCAGAGGCTTAATCTCTTTATCTGATCAGGACTTAATGGAGACTTAAATACATGATTACATTCAGATCATTAGAGAAGATCTGACTGCACCATTAATGTACTAAAATTACTGCTTTATTATTATTATTATTATTATTATTATTATTATTATTATTATACATCAGTATTAGTAGCATTGTTATTGTTAGTAAAAGTAGTACAATAATGTTTTTTGCTGTTGGTGTTTGATATTTTATATACTTTGATTTCATACTAAATGCTTTATTTATTGATACAGTTTCATACATTCCGAAAAAAAATAAGAAAGACGAACAAAAAATACTATATATCCCTTTCAATCCTGAGTTATGTTTTAGTAATATAAAAAATGCTGTTTCCTACCTGTATACTCACACAAAAAAAGTAAGAAAAAAGTAATACCATTAACTAAAATATTAAATCGGTTTTTTTTTCATTGTCCATAGTAACAGTGTTTAACATTTTTATTTTATATTTTAATATTGACCTTTTTTTGTCACAAACTATTACTACACAGTAAAATAAACAACATTAAAATGTTCTAAATCCTATGTCCTAAAATTTGTAAAATTGAACTCTTATTACTTAGTGTAGTTGGCTTTAGAACGGTAGCAGGCTCTAATGCCTGAACTGCCGTTTATTTCCAGTGGGCGGGGCTAATCTACTATTTCATTGGCTTTTAAAATTGTTCATTGGCTGGTTCTTGCTCTATTCTGTAGAGAATAATGAGTATCAATTAGTGTTATGTGAATTACAACATTAAAAAAAGGAAATAGTGATGTTCACTGTAATGGACTAATTAATAAATATACTAATTAATAGTATTTTTTTTTAATATTAAAAAAACAATTGTAAAAAAAAAGTTAATTATATACCATTACTACATTTTAAAAGAAAATAAAAAGTACAGCTTTTGTTGGAATAATCATAAATAAGAATCATTGAAAAATTTGACTATAGTTTGAGGCTAGAGGTACAGGTAATTTCCTTCGTCAGGTAAGACATGTTTTGTGTGTATTTTAAAGTTGAACTTAAAGATAGCAAATAAATAATAGAAGATTAAAATCCAATAGATTATACCAGTTAGCACAGGTGCTACGCTAATGTAGTTAACAAGTAATGAAAGTGTGTATGTGTTAATTTCTTAATTGCTTTTGATGTTAATTGATTCAAAATACTAAAGCAGACAGATGGAGTGACTGAGATCATTATTGATCAGAAGGACCAGCGTTTCCTGTTTCCTGTGTGGAGGAGCATTACTGAGAGCTGCTCATTACTGAGATGTAGAGAAGATCAGATAATGAGAGAAATGGTGGGTTTAGCTCCTATAGAGCAGGACACTCAAATAGCAGGACACTCAGACAGTAGCAGACCTAGGCACTTAGACAGCAAGAGACTCAGAGACTGACACTCTGTCTGTAGGACACTCAGAAAGCAGAACTCTTAGAGCCCTATTTTAGCTATCTTTAGGCGAGCTGTCAACCGTGTACCATGCAGCTTGATTTAGGGTGTGTCAGTGTGTCTTTGCTATCGTAAAGTCGGGAAAAGTACACCTTACAAACAGCATTAATAGTCCAGTTTAACTGGATGATGTTCAGCAAAAACTGATTATAAATCAATTTTTTAAGAATCTGATGCTCTGCTGATGCATATTTTCTGTTTGTCAAAACATTACAATACATGTTGTGTATCGTGTAAATATTGTGATCTAATATTTTTTACCAAATCACCCAGTTCTAGTGTATAGTTGTCATATCTAGATTATAATTCTGTTACATACAGCACTATTTGCACACACACACAAACACATGCAGTGTTTGTGAGGGTGTGTACTGCCGAGCCCAGGGGGAGACCCCGCGTCTCAGTGAGGGACCAATGGCCTGAGGGAGTGGACTAAGAGCTGCTAATGGAGCTGGAGTGGGGCGAGGTGGGGGCTTTAATTAACCCATTAAAGCAATAAAACAGTGAACAAGCTCAGATGTGTTAGTTGCAGTGTGTGTGTGTGTGTGTGTGGTACACTGGTGTACAATGTTGTATTCACACTTTCTCACTCAGCAGCAAGAAAAACATTAAACCTGAAATTTGTTATACAGAATACTGTACAAACCAGTGACCAGTGACTGTATATAAAAAATATAGAATATAGAAACATACTGTATGGTTCTGTTAGAATGATTATTTTGTTTTTTAGAGACCAGAACTGAAGCCAGACCTGTTTACTTATTTAGTTGAACCGCCTGTCGTCCACCTCCCAGAAGGAGTATCTCAGACTGCGTTCACTGAGTTTAGAGCACAAATGAATAATCCAGAAGCAGAGCAGATTTTGTACTGGATTTATTGTTTGTCCAGTAAGTGTAATCTCTTGACAGTAAAGTGTAATTTATGTACTTTATTTTCAAACTACTTATATTTCCATTAAAAAAACAGTGCTGGTACAATCTTTCTGGGTCTTTTCTGTCTATTTTATCTAAAGAAAAGACTTCTAATTTTAATAGTTACAGAGTTCTCCGTGTTTCTGTGTCTTTTTCACTTATTATGATGAAAGTGTGAATGTCTTGTGTGTAAGTGTGTAAATGTTGCAGTAGAGAGTGTAGTTACACCATCTGTTCCAGCACTGCTTTACTCCACAGACAAACCTCCAAAACTTTGTTTTCATTGGTGCTTATCAGCTGTAAACAGTTAACCAATGAATTGTTTGCAAAAAAAACACCACCTTTTTAAAAAACAACGTATGATTTTTTTTTTTACAATATACAAATGTTTGAATATATATTTACTTTTTTTTTAGTTAATTTGTTTTTCTAAAAGGCTCTGGCAATTTACTAAACAAAAAAAATACACTGGATTTTTTATAATTTCTGGTCATTGACTGAAACTTTATGAGCTTAAATGGTAAAGATAAAGTGTTCTAAAACGATATTTACAAAATATGTAAAGAGCAGTAATCACAGAGTTGATGCTTTTTGATGTTTTCTGGATGTTTGGAGCTAAATCAGCAGTTCTGTTCTGTATCTGTACATTAGGAAAGATTAAAAAGCTCAGTTTTAGCCTGAGAGACGCTCTGATCACTGTCTGTGACGCCGCAAGGGGCGTGGCCTCTTGGGTGTGGCTGTGTGGATAAGCCCCGCCCCTTCGCCAGGCCACTCCCGTTGAGCAGCACAAAGCGCGAGCCGGTCGGACAGTCAGCGCGCGGGGCGAGAGGAGCTGCAGATGGAGCTCGAGCTGGAGGAGGTGAGAAAAAAACAACCCGTTTATTTAATAAAACAACACAAACTCACACACACACACCTGTATATGTACTGATTTAGCGTGTGTGTGTGTGTGTGCACGCAAGTGTGTGTGTGTACCGGGCGCTCAGTGAGGGGAGTTTATTGATAATGAGGGGAAGAGTGTGTGAGCTCGAGCTGCTGTTTGTTTGTTATTTTGTTTGTTTGTTTGTATTTGTGTTTTTTCCGCGTTTCTCTCAGAGGGGTTTTATACTTTTCACTTTTGCACATTTACACTGATACAGTGTCTCTCACACACTCTCTCACATCAAACACACACACGCGCACGCGCGCACGCACGCATATGTTTTGATACCTTATCAGCACATGTGGTTATACATGCATATAATCATCAAAGTACACAGTCAACAGTTTAGACAAACCTCTTCCGTTCACTGTTTTTCTTTATTTCCTTATTTAATTTATTTTCTACATTGTGGATTAATACTAAATCAATTAAGGGAAATATGGAATTACATAGTAAACAGTAAAAAGTGATTATCATCCATAAATCCCTGACATAAATCCAACTAAACAGGTTTATTTTCTTGTCTAAAGTGAAAAACAAAATAACTAATATCTTCAATATTTCAGAAATGGATCATTTATTTGGCTCAAAATCTGCCACAGTCACCCTTAATTCACTGTATGTTATTGATGCACTAAATGTTTGACTGAAATGATTTTTAATACCTTTTCCTAACTTAATTTATGCACTGTTTTTAAAAACACTATCAAAATTAATAAGAACTTATGATTAACTGTGTTCGGTATACAGTATTCATCTTTCAGCCAAATGTTTAATTTTGTTCCATTTCAAATATATTCCTAATATATTTATATATTGCACTTTAAGCTATGTCCTTGATGTATGAAAAGTGCTATATAAATTATCTTATATTTTCTACAGTTGTAACATTTCTGTTGGGCAACACACACACTAGTTGATGTTAATGCTCAGTGGGAGGCTTTGTGTGTGTGTGTGTGTGTGTGTGATGACCGTAAACCATATCAATAAAGTGATTCATTGTATAATACAGTCAGTTAGGGCTCTTCTATTTCCCAGTCATGGTGTGTAGAAATACACACACACACACACACACACTTAACCCTGGCTCTGAGGAGTGTATGGAGACTCTGAACATGCTGTTTAAACAATATCAGTTAAAGAAGTGCTGCAGGGGGTCAGAAACACACAGGGAATAGAAGGACAGGTGCTTCTCAGGCATCCCGATATATAGGAACAGTGATGCCACACGGCACCACGGGCATCTGCAGCCTAGTTACTTAATTCTTCATTTTATTCACTTGACCAGCAGCTTGTGAGTGTTTATAATGATTTATTTGTGTTTAGTAATGATGTAGCTAAATACATTTACAGACTTTTTATTGCCTACCTCCTAGCTCTGATTGGACCATGTCACACCTACCATGTTTGATCCAAATTTTGGATCCTTTTTAGTTTGGTCTGAACCAGAATAGCAAGTGTGACGGAACCTAAATTGGTTCTGATTAAAAGAAGTGGGTAAAATGTGGTCAACTTATGACCTATGATCCAGCTTGTCTGTTATTTAGAGGTACACTCTATTGATTGAAAACAGGATGGCGAGAATCCCAGTCAAAAGTTTCTACAGCCAGTCCAGACAGAAACATGGGCCAGGTAAAAAGGATAATCCAGTTTAATGTTTGAAACTAGTTTATTTACTTTGAAAGCTGTTTTTGGACTAATTGGGTCCTTCTGATCCCAATTCGCAGGCGTCATTTTTAAATGTTAAAATAAATAACTTTTTCCTCATATGAGGACATTGTTTTTTTTAAAAAACAACTCCTTGTACAAAAACAAAGTTTAATTTGTATACTTGGAAGGTCCTATTATTCCAAAAGAGCTAGGAGAATTAAAAATACACACCAAAGCAGTTTTTCAGATGGTTTGGCATAGTTTGAAGCAATTACAGGAAGTTGAGGCATGCTAGCGTCAAACAATAAACAATATAAGAAGAAAAAGGAACGGTTTTGTGCTGAATCTGACTCCCCTTGGTGTGCAGGTACATCATACAGCAGTACAGGTACAACAGATTACAGTGCTGATGATTACTGTATCTACTGTAACTGTAGATTAACCCCTATTTATTTAACAGAAATAAAAGATACACAGTAGCAGATCAGCAAAATCTGGGTTAAGGAGGTTTCAGTGGAGTATTTGAACACTGCCTGACTGAGCTGCACAGTAAAACCATACTGTTACATGCCAAAAGTCATGGGACAGCAGAGTGTAAGATTAGATTACCCTGATGTCTTGTCTTAAAGAATCAATTGGGAACCCATAGAGTTCACCTCTTTTCCAGTTTTCATGTCAATTTCCATGCTCATCTTAGCAGTGTAGCATTCTTAATCTTCTGTGGGACTTGGCAAAAGTCATGGCATAGGAACTAGTACTAGTACTAGTGTGTCCCATGACTTTTTTTCCCGTTGTCTCACAGCAGATAATGAACCTTGCAGTGACCTGGAGCTGGGAGATATGTGTATAAGGTCTCCTGCAAACAATGTGGTTGTGATTTTTGTCACAGTTCACATGGACAGTTGTAGCCAGATGCCACCAGTCACAGTCAATACCTACCTTCCATCTACTGCACTGTCCACTGTGGGGGATAATGGCTTTTATTGACTTTTACCTATACCATCTATCTGGCACTCTCTATTAGACGTCACTATAACTCCCATAATTTGACGACTTATACGTATATCAATTTACATACTGCTGTCCCATAACTTTTGGCTTAATTCAACAGAAGCAATAATTCAACAGGAAACTTGATTGTGTTAATTCAAATCAACAGCCAAGACCTGTTTGTTGTTATTAACAAATAATGTAAGCTTATATTCCACCGATTAGCATTAATTAGTTAATTAATTAGCATTCACTGATTATCTGGAATACAATCTCAATTGGCGGCACTAATTGGTGGAATAGAAGCTTCCATTACTCGTTAGCTACATTAGCCTCATAGCTCCAGTGCTAAATGGTGGGGATGTTGCGTCGGTGTAAGTGTCCTGGCTGGCATGTCATCATTTGTGAGCTGATAGTGTGTGTGTGTGTGTGTGTGTGTGTGGTTAATACCAGTTTAAAGTGTGTGTGTGTGTGTGTGTGTGTGTGTGTGTGTGTGTAGCTGCTCTGGTGCTGTTGGTGCGATTGGTTGGTTGGATGCTGCAGTGAATTATTAATGTGGTAGATTTCCCTTAAATAATTAAAGAGTATTTTTGGGAGTAGCTGCTTTAAATAAATGCTGAGAAGGGAGACGTTCTATAATTGCAGATCCCTGAATACGTACATTAAAACTTCCAACAGAAGACTTAGTACAGAATCTAAATATCATATAGGACTGGTCTGTTGAACAAAAATAGGCCTACATTTTAGTATAGTAGAGTTTATCATGCAGTTAAATCCAGATTATTCTCTGCTGGAATGAGAAGAATCATTAGTTCTAAAGTGAAGTAAAGAGCCTACAACTGAACATCTGTTCTGATGTGTGTGATCATGTTTACACTTGAAAAACAACACCCTGTGACACAAGAATGTACTTATTAGTCTATTGTGTTGGATGTATTGGCTCTTATAGCACAGAAACAATAAGCAAAATAAAGCATTAAGTCATCCTAAGCTAACACTGTGCCCTTAGCTCAAATATAACTTACTAGCCATGAGATACTGCATTTAATTTGAACTTGGAGGTTGGATTTTCCAAGTACGAAATGTTAATGCTAACAGTGCTAACCTGAGTCATTGCTAACAGTAATAACCTTGAACATAAAAAAATATATCACTAAATATATGTCAAACCAGGTTTGTTACATTTCTAAAAGCTGAACGTCTAGTTTAGCTAACTGTTAATACATAATACACTGCTTGGTTTAATTTTTCAATATTTGTTACTATTTATATATTGAAATATCAATATATTGCCCCACCCCTATCCCATACTAAGAAACTAGCCATGCCATTAGCTAAGATTTAACATGCTTGCCTTAGGCTAACACGTCAGCCTATGGTAAAAATGTAGGATGATGACCACCCTACCTAATCCCCAATTAATCCTATCCAGAAGCACTGGATGGAGCTCCATCATTACAGAGAGCACAATTCTTCCACTGCTCCACAGCTCAATACTGGGGGGCTTTATGGCCGTCTAGCCCTCACCTGGCATTAGGCAGGGCATGGTGCCAGTAGGTTTATTCCAGGTAACAATATTTGGCTAGTAGAATGTTTTCTAAATGTTTCTACAGTTAACATTTAATCTGTCAGGTTTTCTGAATAGAAGAGAGAGAGAGAGAGAGAGAGAGAGAGATACCTTATAGGATATAAATAAATGAAAAAAATGCTGTAACCTCAAGATAAGTATCTCACCTACTACAGTCGTCAAAGAATATGTTGTCGCTGTCCAATGAAAAAGACTTATCTCCAAAACAGCAACTTTACAGGAGAGGAAAAAAAACATGTAAACTTTCAATGGAGGTCAATGTAAAAAGAGTTTATTTTAACGTCATTTTGAAGAGTTTCTATTGGTCCATTCATCAAGAAATTTTGGCAAAGCGTAAGAGACAGTTTGTCTGTTCAAATTATGTAGTAAACTAAAAATCGACAAAAATGGAGATAAGCGTTTTTCATAGGACAGCGACGATATACAAAAATATGTAAATACAAACAATACAAAAATATAGAATTAGACAAGGTGTGTGTGTGCATTTGCACGTTTACAGTGGGTGCACCTAAAGTAGCTTTTTGCATTCATTAGCTTGCACTGCTAAATATATATATATATATATATATATACACACACAGTCTTGTTGAGCTGATGGAGTTATTATGGGTCTGAGATCAGCACCTGTCACTCACTGTAAGAAAACACTTCCGTCCTGCTCTTAAAACGGTTCATCTAAAGACACTCCTGCATTCCTGCCCTTCACACACTCCACTGACCCTGACCTCTGACCTCTCGCTAACTGTGGCCTCCCATCCCAGACTCAGACCAGCAGTTGTTTTTGTCTTCAGCATCAGCTTCAGCAGTGTCTGTGTGTGTTTATGTGTGTGTTATATGAGCATTCCTGAGTCTTTTTATGGACACTTCTGGAGATAGCATTCCCGCACATAGCATTAGCATTCCAGCGCTAATCTGCATTCTTTGGAAGTATGCTGTTACATTGCTAAATTTAAGTTCAGCTCAGAGTGTAAAGCAGGTTGCGAATTGTACAGTGACAATTCAAGGTTATACATCAGCGTATTGATTTACTGCATGAATATTGGACAGGGTATCTGAAGATCCTTGAAAAGTTATACATTTTTTATATAAAAAGAAAGCCTTACTATGTCTTAAAATGTCCATTCCCTGAAAGTCTTAAAAATGTTTGTAGAGAAGGTGAAAGAATTGGCTGTATCCGTAAAAGCGTGCCTCTTTATACCACATGCCCTTGTAGAACTCTCTCGTTATATAGACTTCACCAGAGGGTAGACTCTTTAGGAGCAGTGCAGAGTGCAGCAAGTGATTTGGGATGTTTATTCTGTTTATGCAGTATGGGAATGACTGTATTAACACACAGTCACAGACATCACACACACAGACTCATACACACTGCTGCAGGGTGTTTTGAGGGGGAACACGTGCAGAGTTAGAATGGCTCAGTTATGATCAGGCGGGGGGTCAGAGTCGGGTCACATGATTGCAGAAACAAACCCCCGAGCTATTAAAGCTTATTAATCCTGTTATATACAGCCCCGCCCTCTGCGGCCTGATCACCCCTCCCCCCAAACACACACACACACATATAAACAGACACATAACGTACACACACACACACACACACACACATTGTTCACTTCCCAGCCCATTCACAGACTGTTGTACATTATTACTGTAACTGTACCGTACATCTGACACTGACCCCTATTATAGTAAAGTGGGCGGAGACAAAGCAGAGCTGATATTATAGACACCGAGTCTCAAATGGGTGGACTGACAGATACAAACTCTATTGGTCTCTATTGGTCAAAAGTTTTAGAACACCCCCAATGCTTTCTGCAATTATTATTAGAGAATGGGTTCTACTGGATGGGGTTGTGAGTGGATTTGATTGTGCTGGGAAGAGTTTTGAATGTTTTATCAGTAGGGGTTTGTCATATTGTATCGTATGCAATAATATTGCCAAAAAATTAGACACAATAAAATAAACTATATCGTGATATTGTGATATTTTTGTTCTGCTATTTACAGTTAATTTTTTGTAATTTTTTTAATTGCAATTTTTAATTCGTTGCTTTATTATTTTATACCAATAAGTCTTAGTAAGTTTACGAAATAGACAAACCTTTACAGATTTTTTTGTTTCTACTGAATGTATAAAACTTTTTTTTTCAACTTTGTTGTAGTGGAATATTCTTAAAGTTTATAAAAAATGTTAGTGTTTTGTCATATTCACCAAGAATATTGTTATCACAAAAATAAACTGAAATATTTAACTCCTAATTGAGAGGGAGTACTGGAAAGGGTTTTGGTTGTTGGTTGTCTTTGAGAGGTGAATGCGTTTACCATAGACCATATACTTTTATTAAGGATGGCAAAATATATCGATAATATTTCAATATATATTATATATTGTATCGTTTTGTTCATAATGATACCCTGTGTCAAATATCAGTATTTTCCTAAACTTCCTAGGACTCATCCCCAATTAGACTTACTATAATTACTGCTTCATTACTCCACATATTATTATTGTTATCATATTGTGAGATGCTCTGTGATTTCCCCTCCAGGATCAGTGACCCTGTAGCTCTTTGATTTGGGGTGTAGAGGGTTAAATCCTGATCCGGGTCGGTGCAGTGGGTTCTGGGAGAGGGTTCTGTGTGGATTAGAGGCTGCTGATGAGATTAGAGTTGATTCAGCAGATTTTTAGTACAAAAGCTCCAACTGTTGACCACTGGAAGTGTTTACTTTGTATTAATTTGCCTCAGTTTGTGAAGTCCACGTGTTTCCTTCAGATTTACTGTAACAGCTTACTCTCTCCCTGTGTGTATGTGTGTGTGTGTGTGTGTGTATGTGTGTGCTATAGAAACTCAGTGAAACCCAAAGCTCTTAAAATCAATATAATGGTGGCAATAATGCAACAGTTGAAGTCACTACTTCAGTGGTAGTAGTGTTGTTCTGACCTTCAGCTCTTAAAGTAATGTGTAGAGACCATGCTGACCTCATCTTCCAACCCACCACTTTACCCAACAATCCACCACTTAACCCAACAACCCACCACTTTACCCAACAATCCATCACTTTACCCAACAATCCACCACTTTACCCAACAATCCACCACTTTAACCAACAATTAACCACTTTACCCAACAATCCACCACTTTACCCAACAATCCACCACTTTACCCAACAATCCACCACTTTACCCAACAACCCACCACTTTACCCAACAATCCACCACTTAACCCATCAACCCACCGCTTTATCCCAACAACCCATCACTTTACCCAGCAATCCACCACTTTACCCAACAACCCATCACTTTACCCAACAATCCACCACTTTACCCAACAACCCACCATTTTACCCTTTGTTTTGTGTGCTTCTGCAAAATCAGCGACTGCAGCAAGCTCGTGCACCTCCATATTGGCATCTGAATCTCCTGGGAAATGCAAGTCATAGTGGTGCTTGTAGTCAGGAATCGGGTGTAATGTTTCATGCCCAGTCGTGTAGGGCGTGCTCTATATCTGTTCAGATTCCATATATTCTATATACTCTATATTCTCTATGTTTATAATCTGCTCCCACTTCAAAAGTCCTGTAGTGCAACCAAGGAGCTCTGGAACTTCTCAGCGTGTGTTCTGGCTGTGTGGTGCTTGGGCCCCTGTAATTACCACTCAGCATTTTTTATTACAGTAATTTCAGACAGATCAGCAGTCACTGCTGGTTCTCCCTGAAAGCAATCTAAGCAATTATGACATCATGTACACTACATGGATACTGTAGGGACACCCACTTGTTGTATTGTTTCCTGTAAAATGTAATGTGTTAATAATAGTTTATCCAGCTTTTGTTGGAGTAACTGTCTCTACTGTCCAGAACATTGCTGTGAGACTCTTATTCCCAACTTATGTCAAAAGTATTGGATGGAGCACCATCACTCCAGAGGACACAGTTCCACTACTCCACAGCTCAATGCTCAATGCTCAATGCTCTAGCCCATACCTGGCATTATGCCTGCTGCCAATAGATTCATTCACTAAATGCATCAATTGTGAGGTTTGGGTATATTTAAGCAGTTTATTATATAGTAGATTATATAGTAGATAAGCTTATTCTGCATTTTGAAAGAGCTGATGAGTGCAAAGTGTCCAAACAAGCCTGAGCATTTAGGTACTGTATGTTTTTCAGACTGAGTCATGTCAGGTATAACAGCAGTGAGCTGAAGAGTGAATAAGGGTACTGACGGGGAGGTGAGACAGGTAGCTACCTGCTCTATTACTCATATCAGTCTTGATTACAGCGTCTCACCTCATTTATGTACGAGTGAGAGATCAGAAATGCTTGAAGGCAAATCTAGCTAATACATTTTATCGTGGAATCCAAAACAATCACTGCCAAAAGTCATGGGAAGAGGAACTACAGTATATCATTGTGAGTCGCTTGTCTGGCGTGTCTTGCTCTAATTCCAACAATTCAAGTCACCTTTACATTAGTACGCTAGGCAGTAGGGGTGGGCGATATGGCTCTAAAATAAAATCATAATATTTCAGGGTATTTTTGCGATAACGATATACTTGGCAATATAGTAAAACAAAACAATAATTCATTAATTTATATACACTTAATATACACTTAAAGCTTCACAGTAAATAATGGACTTCTTTTAAGACAAACCATCCCTATTATCACAATATTTTTATATCATGATATTTCTGTGTCACAATATATTGTATACGATATGATATCGCCCACCCCTACTAGGCAGTATTCAGCTTCACTTACAAGATAGCTCCTCACAACTTATAAAGGTTTGAGTGTTGCCACTTGAGTGTTTTAGGAGTAGTGTACAGAGGATCCTAATGAGCCCAGACACACCAATTTGATAGAGTAAAACTTGCATTATCACAAGTTCGCAGACACGTTTAATGCAAGGTGATGCCACAGCCATCTGTCAGTGACCTTTTTCTCTCTCTCCTTTCCTCTATCACTCAGTGTGGTTGATGCTATTCAGCCCTGATGTCTGGTAGCTGACATCTAACAGCATTCTCCTCCAAGCGTGTTGACCTATAGCATACCAGATAGCTTATATGATGTGGTGTTTGGAAGTCTGCAGGTTGCATGTTCAGTTGTGTTGACTGGTGCCCTACATATGAAGCTTTCTGATAATTGTGTCTAGTGTAAATAGGGTTATATGTTATTTAGATAACAAGGAGACCACTCAGGTTTTCCTTAGAACCCAGAAAAGACCAAAATCAGCTCTCCTCTCACTGTATAGAGTTTACAGGGTGTCTGATCTCGTTCCCCCGCTTCCCGTTTCCTTCCCCGCCGCACCTGCGAGACGCTGAGGAGAGGAAGAATGTGTGTGAGCCCGGCTAACAGGAAAACCCCTGCAGTTACACACCCTGCACAGCACACCTCACACTGAGTGGTTAATGGTTTTAATGGTTTACTGCAGCATAGAACCAGATGATGCTTAAACCTGATGACATTTTAAAGTGGCAAAATTTTCCTTACTATGTTAAAAAAGCAGTTTACAGCTGTTTAGCCTCATTTTTTTGCTTATGGCAGTGTAGCTCGAACCATTTAGTCTACAGCAGCTTAGCCCCATCCATTCAGCCATCAGCAATGTGGCTCCACCCCTTCATCCTACAGAAATCTACAGCATTTTAGCCCTACTGACTCATTCTACAGCAGTGTAGCTCCACCCATTTGGTTTATAGCACTTAAGCTCCACCCATACGTTTACATCAATTTACTTGCACTCATTAATCCTACAGTTGTTTAGTTCCATACATTTGTTCATTATTAGTTTAGCCGCACCCATTTAGTTTACAGCAGTTTAGCCGCACCCATACAACCTACCCAGTTTATATCAATTTAGTTCCACTCTTTTATCCTACAGCAGTTTAGCTCCGCCCATTTAGCCTATAGTAGTGTGGCTTGACCTATTCGGCCTAAAGCAGTTTAGCTCCACCCATTTCGCTTATATCAGTTTAGTTCCACTCATTGAGGCCAATTTTTACTTCTACGTCTAACCTACTCCATAACTACGTGATGCAGACATCAGCAGCTGTGATTGGTCCGTTGGGCCACCAACACATTCTTTACGGTTTAACAGAAACAGAAGTATAAACATGGGCAGCTGCATAAGGCACTCGCACAGGCTATGCTGTAGACAGTGTATTGACTCCATACAGAAGTATAAATCATTAGTAATCTTTAGTTAAGCTCCACCCATTCCACTTACATTAATTTAGTTGCACTCATAAATTCCACAGCAGTTAATCTCCTCCCATTCAGTCTACATCAGTTTATTTCCTACATCAGTTTAGCCCCACCCATTGGGGCAGTGTAAGTAAATAAAGTTGCAAAGATACAGGATATGATCTCTTTAATCACTCTGTAACACACCGCTGTTTTGGGGTGGTGGGGGGGGGGGGGGGTGGTTTGGGTCAGTGATGACAGGTAAAGTGTGTAATCTGTCTCAGCCCTGCGTCCTGCAGTGACCTCATCACAGCATCCAACAGAGCTCATCTCCACCACCACTGTCACTGAATCACTCACACACACACACACACACACACACACGGGTTACACCCTGCATATCCTTCCTGATGGACACACACACACACACACACACACACACACACACACACACACATGTCTGCGCTTCTTCATTAATAAAGCATGAGCTCTGGGACACTGTGGGCGGGGCCTGCCTGTACACCCACATATTCAGTGTGGAAATATTACAAATATATGCTCTGATTCAGTGTTCACAGTATTAGTGTTGTCTGCCTGTGTTGTTTCTTTACATTGTGGATTGAATATTACAATCCTGCTGTTGTATTGTTTAAAATTATTTTTTTTAGCATATGGACAATATCATAAGGCTTAATAAACACCCGTCAACTGTACAGTTCATTACATAAAGTGTAATTACCTGTGTTTAATTTTCAGATATGTGAAGAGAACGTACTTAATAATGGGTACCACTTTAAAATAAGACTACCTTTATAAAGGGTTTATAAAGGGTTTACAATTAGTTTATTAATGGTTACTGATTAGGTTGTAAATGCCTTAAAAATCATTAATAATCAGATATGTTACACATATGTAAAAAGGGCAACAATATAGATAGCTGTGGGTTCATTATTTGCAAACAACATGTCATTGTTGCCCTTTCTCAGTATGTGTTAAATAACACACAGAAGCAATTTTAGTCATGTGTGTACCTCAGCAGGACCATTCTAATTATAAATTTACCTCAGCAATGCATTTTTAGTCATACATTTACCTCAACAGCCCCATTCTAATCATTTTAGTCATACATTTACCTCAGCAGGGCCATTCTAATCATAAATTTACCTCAGCAATGCATTTTTAGCCATACATTTACCTCAGCATAATAGTCAGTTATAACTAATTATTAATGATTTTAAGGCATTTACAACCTAATTAGTAACCATTAATAAACTAATTGTAAACCCTTTATACCCCTATATAAAGGTAGTCTTATTTTAAAGTGGTACCTAATAATGTTAGATTTACTGATTTAAACCATTTAACTAAAACAGACTTTTGTATGTATGAATGGATGGACAGACGAACGGACATACAGACAGACAGATAGATAATATTATTGTAAATCTGCTCAAAACCTGCTGTTGATTCATTTTTTTTACAAAAAACATGAATCATGAATATAGTACATTATGAAAAGTACTGTTAAACAGGGTGTGATGTCCTAAGCATCAAGTAAATGCACAGCTTAAGTTGTTTCCAGGGATCACTAAGGCATTGCTATATAGTTGCCGTGGTGTTCCATGTGGTTGCTAGGGTGTTTCTAGACAGACAACAGGGCATGAATAGCAGTTTTCTTAAATCTGCTACTGATTGATTTTATCTGTGTTCCAAAATACCACAATAAATAAATATACAATCTTTTAATATTATATATAAAATATTGTAATCTGCTTTCTGGCACAGTGTTTGGCTGTCCTGTTCCAGAAGGTTGACTGTGTTGCACTTTTCAGTGTTTTTCCTGCTCCTGACACATAACCCAGGGTTATGGGTCAGTTATGCTGGGTGTGAAACATTTATACAATATTTCTATTTGTGAGTCAAAACCAGCAAGACGTGCCTCCCCCTGATGTTCAGACAACAAATGAGTCACGACCCAGTTCTGACCCGCATTTACTGTTTCATCCAGCCCACATCACCACTGTGGAATGATGGTGGCAGTGACTTGCCAATGACACGATCACAATGGGCCGCCTTGGGCTGGTTTTGGGTCAGAATACTACAAACTGTACAAACATGGTCACTCTAATCTGCCCCAGAGTTAAATTTTCTAATACCTAAATGTGTCGGCTATTGCCGGGAAATTTTGGCACACAGTAAGCTTCCCATTGTCGTAACTGACCCTTAAGTGCCTTAACTAGGCCACATTTGGCCCATAATTGTCTGCTATGTAGACCAGATTCAGACAAATCCTGCAGTGGTATGTAGGCTGGTTGGATACTGTATATAAGTTGGTCAGTTGGGTCAGTTTTGGCCCAAAATAGAATTAGAAATGCTGTACAGACATTTCATACAGTCGTCTTCAGGTGGAGCAGACTTCACACGTCAGCACAGAGCTTATGGGTCAGTTTCTCAGACTGGAATTAAACCTAGTTTCAGACTACACAGCATTTAGAATGGGGATTTTCCATTAAATGGAAAAATAAAGTCTACCACAAGGCTTAAGCCCTGTTTGAGAGTCTGAACCTAAGTGTTGCTACAGCTGGAAAACTTGTGGTTTATATTTGACCTCAGGGCTGGAGGTGGTTGCTAGAAATATGGCTGCTGAAAAATACCTCCTAGATCAGAACTAACGGCCGTGTAATGATCATTATGATGTGTCCCGCCTATGAAGCTCTATTTATTCTAGACTTATTATACAATATTCGTGCTATCAATCATATAATCATTTTTGTAGTCTTTAATATGGTCTAATTTGTTTACTTTGCTAGATTGGGTCAATATTGCAGATCAATACTTGCTGACATTTTTAGTGTATGCTGGAAAAGACCAAGCAACACTGGCTGCACTACTTTAAAATTTATTGATTTAAACTCATTTTTATTTAATTTTCTTAATTTTAAGTGATGTATTATTTTTTCCAAAATAATACTTTATTATTTTATCTGCTATTTTAATAAAGAGGAGTTAAAATAAAAAAAACAAAAATATGAAAACAATCCTAAATAAATTAAAATAAAAAGTAATAATAATAATAATAATAATAATAATAATAATAATAATGATAATTACAATAAATTATAAATAACAATTCATTTGTTTCTAAAGTTTTACAAGGGTGTGTAGTCTCTCTGTATGTTATAAATGTGAATCAGCATTGGCAATATATACATGTATACATGTGTAATATCAGATATCCACATTAGCCCAGAATTCCCACATCGGTGCATCACTACTCAATACATGAAAATGTCATTACTTGCTTATTATTAAACGTGCGTACTTGCATTAGTATGCTATATATTATATTTAATATTTTATTATCACTATAATAGCAGTATACAATGCTCCTACAATGACAATAAAATTATTAATAGTAATTATTTATTGTAAAATAAACTATCCAGGCCTGGATAAAACGTGTATTATCTTCTGCTGTTTCCTGTATAAATATAAGCTGAGGGTATGTGTGTAAGGGCAGATTCTCCACTGAGTAACTGAGTTCATATGAGTCTTGAGTCACGACCTGCGTCTCAGACTGGCTGGCATTGTTTAGTCCAGACGGGTCACGTGACTCTTAAAGCTCAGAAACTCCTGCAGGACTGAGCCACACATTTCCTCCCTCTCTTCATTCTTATAAATGCCACTTCCGCCCCTCAGCTCAGCGGATCTGAGTGAAGCAGTCGCGGGAGAATGACCAAATAAGGGCTTCAGAGTGACTCAGCTCTGACTGCTGTATCATCACCACGCTTACCTCTAAACCCGGGATTCATTCACTCTTAAAATAACGTTAAAAAGTGCAACAACCTCAGAATCAACAGAGTTCACAGCTCATCACAGCTAAGGTTGTCACCAGGTGGGCTGTTGCTTTGTGGTTCCAGGTGGTTACTAGGGTGTTTCTAAGCAGTTGACATGGTATTCCAGGTGGTTGCTATGTATTTGCTATGGTGTTCCAGATGGATGCTACTGTACTTATAACCAGTTGACATATTAATCCAGGTGGTTGATGAGACAATTATGTTTATTTGCTACAGCATTCTAGGTGGTTGCTATGGTGTTTCTAGGCAGCTGACATGGCATTTCAGGTGGTTATGTTGCTGTGGTGTTGCAAGTGGTTACCGAGATGCTGCTAGCCAGTATAAATGGTATTCTACAGGACTGTATTTGCAAGGCTGGTCCTATGTATTTGATAGGGTGTTCCAGGTGGTTGATAGGGTGGTCCTAGGCTGTTAATGTGGTGTTCCAGATGGTTTTGTTATTGGTTTAAACAGAGAGAGTCCAGAGATTAAGTGGGAGTTGTGTTATGTTCTGTCTTATTGTTTAAATTAATAGTTTTAGGCTGTTTGCAAACCTGTAGTTCATTTCTCTGGTATGAATCAGTTACTTTGAGTTAATTTACTTGAAGCATTTCCTCCTCAGTTTGGTTTGTTTTTACACAGGCAAAAAAACAAATGTCCATGTTGTGTCAGGACCTTGTATGATGTTCGGCTCCTGTCTTGTCGTGCCTGAGATTTTTGTGTGTGTCCTTTTTTATTTGTCCATTTATTCTTCAACACATCTCTCTATGAACTGATTGTTCATTTGCTGCCTAATATATATCCAGGCCTATTAGTAGTAATGTAAATAAATACGTGTTTGTTTGCACACAGTACTGTGTATTTACGCTCATGTATCTGGTCATGTAAAGCCTGTGCAGGGTTAAAGCGGTACATGGCGGCGGATGCTGAGGTACCTGCAGCTCTGCAGAGAAGCAGATTTCCAGCTCTAATTCACTTTTAATTCCTCATCCCTGACCACACGTCCTGCCCATGCTCTGAGGATGCCCTGATGACGTCACACAGGACAGTAATACCCATAATCCCCTGTGTGTGCGGCCGCAGTGATGAAGTCAGTATGTAATTATTCTGCAGCCCAGATGGTGCGGGTTCTGCTTCAGATCCTACCCCCTTATTAAAGCAGCATCGGGCAGTGTGTGTGTGTGTGTGTGTGTGTGTGTGTGTGATGAAAACTTTCCATAATTATTTATTTTAAAGAGTACGTTCACTCCTCTAGTTCACATATGGAATCTATGGAAAGTACAAAAACAGCTTCTGTTTAAACACAAAAAGAGGCACCTTCTGCCTACAGCACTTTAGCCCCACCTGTTCAACCTACAGGACTTTAGCCCCACCCATTAAGCCTACAGGACTTTAGCCACGCCCATTCAGCATACAAGATTTTAGCCCCACCTATTCAGCCTACAGGACTTTAGCTCCACCCCTTTTCCTACAGGACTTAAGCCTCGCCCATTCAGCATACAGGACTTTAGCCCCCCTCATTCAGCCTACAGGACTTCAGCTCCACCCATTCAGCCTACACGACTTTATATCATCCATTCAGCCTACATGATTTTAGCCCCACACCCTAAGTGTATAGTACTTAAGCCCCATCTACTTAGCCTGTACTTAAGCCCCACCCATTTAGCCTACAGCAGTTTAGCTCCACCCACTAAATGTGTAGTATTTAAGCCCCACCTACATAGCCTGTATAATACTTAAGCCCCACCCATTCAGTTTAGAGCAGTTTAGCTCAACCTATTCAGCCTACAAGACTTAGCTCCACCAATTCAGCCTACAGCAGTCTATCCCCATCCATTCAGCCTACAGGACTTTAGCTCCACCCACTTAGCCTACAGGACTTTATCCCAATCCATTCAGCCTACAGCACTTTACCCCACCACCAACTATTGAGGTTCTGTATTTAGTTTAGTTGTTGGAGGGTGATCAGCTCAGTGGTGCCGCCCTGCTGGGAGGTCTGGAGATAAACTGTAGAAAAAAGCCTGGCTGTGAGTAAATGCCAGAGAGCAGTTTGAGTAAAGGTTATGACCCCTGCAGAGACTCAGCTGGAAAACAGCTGGATTAAGTCCACTGCTGGGGGTTGATGAGGTGTTGCGTTACATCCCTCCCAAAAATTCCTAGAATTTCTTCAGCATTCCAGTAACGTGATCCAGACTGTAGACCCTCTGACGTCCTCAGTCAGTCAGAAGTCGGCGCCGTGCCTATATATGGAACTTCTGATATATATGAGCTTCTGAGCTGTTTTTTACACTCTAAAGAAAACGTGGTTTGGTGCTGCAAACCATCTACTAAAGATTAGCAGCAGGAAGTGATCCAGACTATGAAGGAACACAAAAGGAATCATGAACTTAAAAGTGTTAAACAAACTAAAATACTCTGTTATCTAAATTATCTGGGGAGCTGTACACTTGTGGTTTCTGAGGCTGGTAACTCTGATAAACGTATCTTGTGCAACAGAGGGAACTCTTTATCTTTTTTTCTTGGGGCAGACCTGATGAGAGCCAGTTTCATCATAACATTTTTGATGGTATTTGTTGTGACTGCACTTGAGGATACTTTCAAAGTTCTTGACTTTTTTGGGATTGACTGACATTTTTCTCTCATTTTTCTTAAAGTATTTTTTTCTTTATGAGTAATTCAGTTAATTTCAACAGGCATTTTATCTTTTTTATCTAAAATATCTGAAAACACTACTCATTTTTGAAGTGTTTATCCATCTTACTTGGTTGAATCACTGATTCACTCAAGGACTTGACTCAGTCCAAAACATCTGAAAAAGTCTTAGTCCAAAATGTTTTTTTTGTTTTGTTTTTTTACAGGTAAACCTGTAAAAATACTTAACTTTAACTTTGTCATCTTTAATTTGATTTTTAGTAGCGGGGAAAACCGGATTTTTTTGTGAAAAGGCAAAAAAAAATCATGTAATTAACTCTTGACAAGTTTAGCACAGCTGTTAACTGAAAGCCTGAATTTTAGGTGACACTACCTCATAAAGCTGACTGAGAAAATCAGAAGAGATGTGTAAAACTGTCTCTATCTAAGCAACAGGTGCTAATATTAACCAATCTAACATCTAACATACTTTTTTGTTTATTAAACAATTACATATGTGTTTCTTCATAGTTTGATTGATTTTATTATTAATTTACAATGCAGAATGTGTTAACTATATTAACCTGCCACGTGGCAACTAATGGTCTTTTGCTTTGTGCAGTGTGAGTAGTGAGTACTAAATGTGAGCTTTAATAATACTAATCCCCTGCCCCCTCTGCTCTACCCTGGGATGGGCCTTTTCTCTCCTATAGCCCATATGCTGTGTGCTGGGGGGCAGAAATGAACCCTTTACCCCCCACCACTATGCCCCTGTACAGTGGTTGGGCCAACTATGCCAATTGTACTTCTTACACCACCAGATTTGGTCAGAGTCACTGCTGTCATTCCGTGGTGAAATACGAGCCGGATGACAGTAACTGTGAGCCAATACTGGGTTATAACCAGTCTGCTCTCTATGGGACGGTCCTGCGTTGGTCAGCATTTGACCTGATGCAACTCCTACATTATAAACCACAGGATGGATTTTTCCCACCCCTCCCCTTATCCAGCTCAGCCAACGGGATGAACTGGTCACCCTGGATGTCCTTACATACTTTCCCCCACATAACTGGACCATTAATCTGGGAATCCTGATATGAATGCAGCTGTAGATGACAGTAAATCAGATTTCTGATTGAGCAGATTTTGTCTCTTTTATTCTATCATTCTCTGTTGTCAGAATGCTGCAGAACACTTAGAGCTAAGGTCCAGTAGAAAATCACAAAGTAAAGTTTAGAAACAAATTAAAATCAAGCAATTTCCATTTTTAACTTATATTAAACCTGAAAATACAACGGCCTTCCAAAAAGCATGAAATATAATAACAGGAAGTTGTGTTAGGCAATATTACTGTGTACAATAGGATATGGCACAATGCTAGTGGGGTCTCCTGCACTGAATGATGTGAATGTGATTTCACTGGTCGGTTTACATGGAAAGTTCTAGCCAGACACCGCCGGTCACCATTATTACTGCCCACTGCACTGCACCCACTGCACTGTGTCTACTGTGGAGCCAGTGGCGGGTCTCTCTCATAAGATAACACCTCACAAATTACACAGGTGTGATTGTTTCCAATCTGTCCCCTGATGTAACCATTTATGATCAAGTTACATACTGCTGTCCCGTGACTTTTGGCCTGTCAGTGTGTGTGGGCTTACCCACCTTCACAGCTAAACATCATCATCATTTGTGTAAAAATCTGTTCTGTGATACAGCGTCTCTCTCTCTCACACACAAACACACACACACACACACGTACACACACACATGCCAGGCCTCAGGCTGGTTTACGTAATGACACAGAATCCCCACCGAGAGCTGGGTTTCACTCAGGTCCTGTCAGTGAGAGTTCATCACTCTCCGAGGTTCACCACTCGCTCCTCCACTCTGTTACACCCTATTATACCCCCTACCTTTCCAATACCGCCCGCCATTCCCATTCAGTCTATAGCAGTCTAGCCCCACCTATTAATGTCTGAAGGGGATAACCAAAGGCATGCTGGGTAGTGAATAAACGTAAACAGGGTTTATAAGGTTTATAGGTCTATATATTCCTATATTGTATGGCAGGGATCGGCAATTCAGTTTGACCGTGGGCCAGATATTTACCAAGCCATTATGTGGCGGGCCACAAATAAAAATCTGTTTTGGAAAATGAAGTGTAATGGGGGATGGAGCTACAGACTAGTAACTCTTCAGCCCAGAGGGTTGTTGAACCCAATTGCAGAACAGTTGATCTCAAAGCAGGTAAACCAAAGAAGAAAGAAAAAAAATCAATAAATAAATACACCGCTCCACATGTAGCATCGAACCTGTGTCGCCGGGGTCGCGGTCCAATACACTACTGCTTCGACTATTAAATAGGGACACCCTTATAAGGAGATAGGAAGTTCAAGAACGGGCGAAAAAACGAGAATGGGTGGAAAATAGAAATGTCAAGCCGAGCATGACAGAAAGAGACAGGGGAGGAATGTAAACAAAAGCTCACCAGAGAAACATTTATTTTTTATTTTTTCATTATCGTTCATTATAGTTCAAACTACCTCACAGGCCAGTTGTATCATGCTTGCGGGCCATGTCTGGCCCATGGGTCGCCTATTACCGACCCATGATGTACAGGATATATAGACTATATATACAGGTTTAGTATCTCAGACAGGGATTAGGCCTAGTTTTTTCAAGTTCAAGACCAGGTTTAGTGTCTGTCTGAGGAACTGCCCCATGGAGTGTATTGGGTATATGCATTTTAAATGGTTTATAGGTTAGATAAGTTTTATAACATGTATTAAGAGTATAGAGAGTATATAGGGTTTATGCGGTATATCGGTGTGTGTTTCCTCTCTGATTGGGCAGTATTAGAAACAGTGAGCTGTGCTAATTGGCGCAGTGTGTAAGACAGTCTGAGTTGATTAGCCGTCTTTGTTCGGCTGATTTGATCACCTAATACTCCGGCTCAGGTACCTGCTGGCCGCAGCACCTCGGCCCATGTCTCCTTAATATTTCATGCTCATTAATTAGCAAATTTCCTCTGGATACAGAACCGCTAAGCATGCAGCGCTCGGAGCACACGTTCAGGTTCACTCCGGGTATCGGCTGTGGGCGGGTCGTACGTTTCCCTAACCGGCTCGGTTCAGTAGATCTATAGAGTCATAAATCTATACACAGAGTTCCTCCAGACTGCAGTAAAACACAGCAGCAGCAGCAGCATTAACTTTATTATTAATTATACTGGAGTGTTAATTCTACACTGGGATCAGAGAGACGGTCAGAAACCGCAGTGAAGAGTCCGGCGCTGTCACAGGCCTGTTTAAGGTCACAACCTCATGATGATGACCGATAAAGGGGTCCTGATTGAAGATGAACTGGGGACCAGTCTAAACACACACAGCCCAGTATAAACACAGGGAACCAGTGAATTTGGCAGCTTACAAATTAGAGAGTCTTTATAAATGACTGTGTAGTTTCTGTATTAGTCATACAATTATATAAACTTTAGCTTTAGCCATATTCTATTTATTCCCTATTTTATTGCTAGCTTAAATTCTTCTATTACTGCTTACATATTTACTTCAATAGTGCTAACTGTTCCCTTCATTAATGTTAACTTATTTAAATTTCTTAATAATAAAATATTTACTAAATTAATGATAACTGATTTATTTAATCAAGACAAACTTGTTTAATTTAGTAATGTTCACCTATTTGATTATTCTAACTTATTTACTTTATTCATTCCTTTTTACTTAATTGATGCTAAATTATTTACTTCATTAATTCTAACTAATTTGCTTAATTTGAACTCATTTGCTTAATTCGTACTTATTTACGTAATTCCTATTTGTTTAATTCATTAATTAATTTAATTAATTACTGCTAAACTGGTTATTTTAATCATGCTGACTTATTTAGTTAATTCTAACTCATGTATTTAATTGTTTTGTTTTTTTACCTTAATAATGTGAAGTACTTGTAGTATGTTAAAGGTCTTACTTCATTAATTCTAAATAATTGTTGTTATTTAATATTAGGATTTTATCTTCATCTTTCTTCTTATCAACTTAAATATTGTTTGAAATATAGTGATACTCAGTGTGATCAGTGTTGCCCAGTTGGTTTGAGTGTGAATGAAGTTTTCTGTATACACACACACACACACACACACACACACATACACTCTCTCTCTCCCAGCTGGTCTTTGTGGTGGGGTTTCCGCGTGACGGGCCGGCTCCATTGTGAGCAGTGTTTTGGTGGGGTAATGGAGGGGCGGGGGGTGGCAGGGTTGGACCATCTGTTGGTGGGACAATGCGGCCGGTGCACGAGGCTGATTTACTCAAAAGAAACACATCTGGCTTCTTCCATTCGGAAACAGCCCCCCCAACACCCCCACCATCCCCGTAACGTTTAATCAGTGAATGGGTTCTAATGGTCACTACAGCATCACTACTGATCCAAACATACCCAGAACCAAACCACTGTTATCAGCAGCAAAAAAACAGTCAAAATGTTTGGACACACCTTCAATGTTCAATGTTTTTCTTTATTTCTTTATTAAATTGATTTTCTAAATTTTTTTTAAAAGATATTACAGATAAGGGACACATATGCAATTATGTAGTAAACTGTTAAAAAGTGTTATTCCTCCACATTCATTCCCTGATCTAAATCTGATGAACTGAGCTGGTGATTTAATTGAGATAAAAGTGAAGGAAAAGCAGCAACTATTTTTCAGCACCTCCAGGAACTCCTTCCTTTAAGACACTGTGAAAACTATTCCTATTCCTATAATACCTCATGAAGACACTGAGATTAAAATACCAAGAGTAAGCAGATCTGTACTCAAAGATAAATGTGCTGCTTAGAAGAATCTAAAATATAAAACATATTCTGGATTGTTTACAAAAAATATTATTTTTATTTACTGAATAATTCAGCATGTGTTCATGTTTAGCTTTAATATAGTCTTTAATATTAAATGAATACTGTAAAAAAACATTGAAAAACACATTGAATGAGAAGAGGTGTATCCAAAACTGAATGCTATTGACTGGTATTGAATAGTCTAGAAAATACTTATATTGTATCCTATCATGATATTTTGTTTTACAGTACTTTATTAGTATTTTTGTATTTAGTTTACATGCAAATATTGGTTTATTTACAGAGTTTAGAGAACCTTATTGTTCTTCAGCTGGTTTTACTGTCACAGAAAATTCCTCCTAGAGCTCTCAGCTCTAAGAAAGCACTTCAGTGAAATAAACCAACCTCCCAGTGTTTTATACTGGAGCTCTGAGAGCTGTAAAGGCTGAGAATGTGGATGAGGGGGACTCTGTGTGTGTTCTGTGTAAATGTACACTATTTTAAAACAGTTCGACCTCTTTAGAGGTTTTTGTTGCTCCAGTTTTACGGTTCCCCTCAGGGAAATACCCAGATTATACAGAATATTCCAGGAAAGCTTAGCTCTGAATTCTAAAACCCAGAACACCTCGAGTATCTCCAGCCTGAGAGCTGCTCCTCTGTCTTTAGTAACTTTATTAAGGTGCTGTAAAAGTAAGGATATGTGTGTTGCGTTATTTATGATGGTTTAGGATGGTTTTTAAAAAAGGGTGTCTGAGGTTTTTGGCACTTGGCTTAGATGCACTCCATTTACCCAAGATAAGCAGTAGTTAGACCTCTCTCTACCTTACTATATCTCACTCTACCTACCTCACTCTGCTTTGCTCTACCTCATGCTGCCTTTCTTTACATCACTCTGCTTTGCTGTTCCTCTCTCTACCTCACTCTGCCTCACTTTTACTTTCTCTACCTCCTTCTGCCTCACACTCCTTTGCACTACCTCACTCTGCCTTTCTCTACATCACTCTGCCTTGCTGTACCTCACTCTGTCTTTTTCTACATCACCCTCCCTTGTTCAGCCTCTCTCTACCTCCCTCTGCCTTGCTTTACCTCACTTTGCCTTTCTCTATTTTACTCTACTTTGCTCTACTTCACTCTACTTTGCTCTACTTCACTCTACTTTGCTCTACTTCACTCTACTTTGCTCTACCTCACTCTGCTTTGCTCTACCTCACTCTGCCTTGCTCTACCTCACTCTGCTTCACTCTTTCTTTCTCTACATCATCCTGGCTTGCTCTACCTCTCTTTACCTCTCCCTGCCTTGCTTTACCTCACTCTGCTGTTCTCCAACTTACTCTGCTTTTCTCTCTTTCACCTTGCTTTTGCTCTACTTCACTCTACTTTGCTCTACCTCACTCTCCCTTGCTCTACCTCGCTCTGCGTCACTCTTTCTTTCTCTACATCATCCTGGCTTGCTCTACCTCTCTTTACCTCTCCCTGCCTTGCTTTACCTCACTCTGCTGTTCTCCAACTTACTCTGCTTTTCTCTCTTTCACCTTGCTTTTGCTCTACTTCACTCTACTTTGCTCTACCTCACTCTCCCTTGCTCTACCTCGCTCTGCGTCACTCTTTCTTTCTCTACATCATCCTGGCTTGCTCTACCTCACTCTGCCTTGATCTACCTCTCTCACTCTGCCTCTTTCGGCAGCACTTTGCCTCAGTCTTCCTCTCTCAGCCTTCCTCTACCTCACTCTGCCATTCTCTACATCACTCTGCCATTCTCTACATCACTCTACCTTGCTCTGCCTCTCTCTACCTCTCTTGCTCTCCCTTGCTCTACATCACTCTCAATTGCTCTACCTCACTCTACCTCTCTCGACCTTACACTGCCTTGCTTTACCTCACTCTGCATTTCTCTACATCACCCTGCCTTGCTCTGCCTCACTCTACCTCACTCTGCTTTGCTATACCTTACTTTGTTTTTCTCTTCATCACCCTGCCTTGCTTTGGCTTACTCTACCTCACTCTGCCTCTCTCTGCCACACTCTACCTTGCTCTGCCTCACTCTGCATTTCTCTACATCACCCTGCCTTGCTTTGCCTCACTCTACCTCACTCTGCTTTGCTATACCTTACTTTGTTTTTCTCTTCATCACCCTGCCTTGCTTTGGCTTACTCTACCTCACTCTGCCTTGCTGTGCCTTGCTCTATATCACTCTCAATTACTCTTCCTGATTCTGCCTCACTCTACCTTATTCTGCCTTGCTCTGTATGTGTGTGTTCACTTTATAATTTATTCTTTACCGACTGCAGTTTACACTCTATGTATGACTGTACAGTTATTGATGCATTGGTCGCTGAACAGCTGGCACAAATATTGATAAAATTTATTACTATGCAGATAAACATGCAAAGAAACTTAATAAGCAATATTGATGTTATCAAAATCATTAAAGTCATGTCTGTATATTGTATGATAAGTCAATAATGTCATTATTGTAAGAGGCCTGATGTTATGATGTGTGTATGACTCATTGCTGCAGTGTGATGGTGTTTATGGTGTGTATTAGGCTCTCTGTGTGTATCTTGTCCTCATATTCCTTTATTTTGTTTGTGTGGAGGAGGAACATCATCTCAGATTGAAATCCACTCATAAGACAGGACGTTAAGCCCATCAGCGCCGGGCCGTGTGCCCCCAAGCCCAAATACAGTGGAGAAAGCTTATGTAACCGCAGCAGCTGATCTGCTTAACTCTATAGCCTCTACAGCCCCTACAGCCCCGCCGCACAGCTAGCGGCTACGCTAAGTCCAGCACTTACACTTCCCTGTGCCAACCCAACACACACAAACACACACAAACAGCTGCATATTTAACTCTCTCTCACTCTAATCAGCTTGGTGTGTGTGTGTGTGTCTGGAGTGTGTTGTCTAAAGCTTCAGTTTGGCAGTGGAAAGTTAGCATAGCTAAAAACAGTAGCAGCATCTTCAGGCCTGTACTTCACCCCATGCTCTAGATAACAGCCCAGCTACATTCTTATGTGTGGCTCCCATGGGTGGAAGATGTGCTAGTGGGGTTCAAAGTTGGTTCTAGGTGGGTTTTAGTTGGGTTTCCAGTAGGCACAGGTTCTGAGTGGGTTTGTACTTTGTGTTTTTACTGGAACAGTTTTGGACTTCCCATCATTACAGCTCACTTTAATGCACCATGTTTAATACCCTCTTGATTCCATCACTGGCATAAATTATAACAAATAAAAACATGATATAAAATGTCTGGAATTTTGCATAGATTTCTACTGTTTTAATACATTTGGTGTACAGATTTGTAAATATGTCATTATTATATGGTATATATGTGCCTGCGTCTGCATTAACCGTTACTTCACCTGCTTCCAATCAGAGTTTTAGTGTTTTTTTAGAGTTGTAGGGTTTTAACTGCTGGTCTTTAGTCAAGATTGTTTTAAGTTTGTTGGATTTTCAAGGTAGATTAAAGTTTTGTTTGCCTGTTTTTGTGGTTTAATCAATAATTGTGAGGTTTATTTGTTGCGTTTGTTGGTTTCTGGGTTATATGGTTTGTTGTTTTTTTGGTTCAAGGGTTTAACTGTTGGTCTTTCGTCATTGGATTATAGGATTTAGAAGGTAGTTTTAAGTTTTGATGACTTGTTTTGAGGTTTAGTGCTTGGTTTTAGGGTTTAGCTGCTGTTTATTGCTGATGTTGATCATGCTACTCAATAGTGGTCATGCTGACAGATCAGCTTGATTATCATAGTCATTCAGCATTACCAGCCAAACCAAACTGACTGACCAGCACCACCAACATTCGACCAATTTTATGTTTTTTGTTTGCTTGTTTTATGGTTTGTTAGAAAGTAGTATGATTTTGCTGTTGTTTTTCTGGGATTTAGGGTTTCAGTGTTTGGTTAGGGGTAGAGTTTAGCTTCTGGGGTTTGGTTTTTTGGATTTAGTCTTTACTTAACTGTTTTATGGTTTGTTTATTTGTTTTTGTGGCTGGGATTTAGGTGTTGGATTTAGGGTTTGTTTGCTGGCTCTTGGCATTTGGCAGCTGATTTAAGGTTTTTATAGAAAAACTATTGGAATTAGTTGGGTAGTTGCATCCAGCGGGTTTTGGGTGATTCTAAGGGTTGGTCGTTTAATTATAGAGTTTATATTTATATTTTACAGACAGTTCTATATTCTGGGTTTAGTTGATGGGTCATTGTTAGGGTTTACCTAGTGTGTGTGTGTGCTTTAAGGCTGTGATCTGGGCCTGTGCACATGTCAGCGGGTCATTAATAGTTGATGAGGACTGATATCAGTGAGCGGTGACCTTGGGTCGGGTTTCCTGGTGGAACCTGCTCTTATTGATCTCTCCACTCTGACGACCTGTCCGACAAACCACTCTCTCAACACCCCATTGGCTGCTGAACGCTGCTGAATGCTGCTGAGCGGCACGGCCGTGTGGATGAATGCTCTGAGTGAGTGAGTCCCTCACCATCATCTCCACAGAACACACACAGCAGACAGGAAGCTACCATGCGTCTCAGTAATCAGCCCGGGTTCCTGTGATTCTCCATGTGTTCTCCAGGCCTTATGTAGAACAGTAGAGAGTGTGTGTGTGTTAGTGTGTGTTTGTGTGTGTGTGTGCATTAGTGTGTGTTAGTGGTTTGGTCAAAAATAGACCCGGCTCCTTTCAGACGGGAGTTTCTGGCCTTTGTTGTTTTTTAATGACCCAAAAACAGGACGCGACTCACGACTGTTTAGAGCAGAGCTGAAGATAAAGAGCTCCTCCTGAGACCAAACACAGTGTCCAGATCCTCCTAAACCAACGGCCATGGACCGATACTAAACTGAGAAAGCTCTGATGTCACAGGAACCACCTTATTTACATCATTTACATACACTACACAAGACAAAAGTATTAACGAAACCAGTTTAATTGTTGTTTCTTCTAAAATCAAAGGTATTAAAAAGCGTTTATCCTGCTTTTGTTGGAGTAACTGTCTCAGTGTTGTCTTAGCAGCATGACCAACATCCCCAACGTCACCATGCTGGCTGACCCCAATGACCAGCGAGCATCTAAGCCAAGCATGAACATGCATGACCATTATAACTGGCATAACCAAGTGATTGGTCAGCTTGACCAAGGTGGTTAAACAGCAGGATTAACATGTTATCATGCTGGTCAATGGTGGTCATGCTGGTCAGTGGTGGTCATGGTGGTGAATTGTGGTCATGCTGGTCAATGATGATCATACAGGTCACTGGTGATCATGCTGGTCAATGGTGGTCATGGTGGTCACTGATGATCATGCAGGTCACTGGTTATCAGGCAAGTTGTTGGTGGTCATACTAGAAAATGGTGGTCATGCTGGTCATGCTGGCCAATAGTGGTGGTGAACAACATGAAAATTAAGTTGAGTAAGTAACATGCTAGTCAACAAAGTGGTCTTTCTGATTTTTGAAACCTCAACTAATTCTATTTCTCTATACAATCAAGTGGCTTTAGAACCAAGTTCTACACTTTATACTTAAAAAAATATATTTATCACCATCTGCACACTTCCATATCACCAATGCCAGATTTCAGCTCAGAATGATAATAATGATGAATGAGATGATTGATCAATATTGCTTGTTGTGTGTGTGTGTTACAGGGTGATCGTGTGTGGGTGCGGGAGAAGGGTCAGCTCCATCCCTGCACGGTCAGCTGCTGCTATGATGACAATTCTGTCGTCTTTACCTCAGAGTATGGACAGGTAAGTGTACTGGATATTAAAGCTGTTAGAATTAACTTTTATTACAGATTCTTTCCAGATTTTTCAACGTTTCTCAATCAGGTTAGAGATGTGGTTTTAGAGTGACACTTTGGCCCAAGACTTGTGATTGAGAATTTCGGATCATGCTGCTTCTCCGGCAGCAACCGGAGTCCGAGAGAGCACAGTTGGATTTTTTCTGTCTGGGTGGGTACAGTAGGTGGCGCTCTGTCCCCTCATTACTGATTAGCAGATATATCAGGGCAGTGGTACTTCAATGACGCCTCCTAGTGTTAGGGGCATTACATGTCCTAATGAGTAGGTGGGTTAAGTGGTTAAGCTAAATTTAAGAAAAAAAAGTAGAGTCAGCTATTTTTTGGTTCATTTTATTGTTTAGTTTTAATTTATGATTACCTGGATGCAATACAAGATATCAGACTAATGATCTGTATTTATCTATGATATATATTTGAAATAAAATATTTGTTTATTTTGTTGATAAGAGTGAATGTGGTGTTTTGAACAGTAGCTCATACATAATCAAATATATTTAAATATATTCCAACATAAACCCCACATACAGACACTGTGGGTGTGCCTCAGGCTTTTTTGAATATTAAATTGCTCCCAGGGGATTGGTCACAAATCTGTTGCAGTTAACTGGACTAAATGTGAGGCTTTCTGTATAAACATTCAGTGAGAGGTCCTGGTCTGTAGTGGTCAGTAGTTTTACCTACGCAGTTCCATAAATAACACATTTTAGCTATTAATCATTATATATATCGTTATAAATATCGTTATTGTGATATATGGTATGTATACATGGCATCAAATATGCTTCTTTTCTCCGCATGGTGCATCTTATTACATGTAAGAGACGATCTGTTGTTACATAATTACACAACACTTCTAAAACACAATAAGAGTTAAAACTCTACATGTCTGAGGGTTAAGCCCTGGGTTTCCTGTCTCTGGCGTATTTCATTCTCTGTCCTCGGTGGACGCTGGTGTTTATTTAATCTGTAATCAGCCGGTGTGATCCCGACACATGGAGGGTCCTGGTTGGGGGGGTGTTCCTACTCTGGCACAGTGCCAGCCCTCCTCCCGTCTGATGGACATTAATGAGCCAGACACACAACAGCTTGCCGCCCGCCTCCACTGTTTACTGCGTTATCTCATTTTCTGTTAGTTACTGTTAGTCCTGACTGACTCCCCCACCCACCCTCAACCTCACCCTCACCCTGTCCACTATGGACCACACACTGTTCTACAACTTCTACTAGAAATTCTACCAGGGATTTGCTGGGTTGCGTGGTGTCTAATTAGTTGGGTGATTAGGTGTTGTGAATGCTGTCTGGATGGTGGTTTGAGTGATATTTGGTAAATGAAAGGCCTTAAGGTGGTTGAGATCAGTTGAGTTGTGTCTGGTATACCAGTGTACCTGGTTGATTGAGTGGTATCTGTGGTATCTTAGTTGATTGAGTGGTATATGTGGTACCTGGTTGACTGAATGGTATATGTGGTACCTCGTTGCTTGAGTTTTATTTGTGGTATTTGATTGGTTGTGTGATGTTTGCTGGAAGTGTTGACTCATTAGTTTAGTGGTATATGGTTGGTTGAGTACTATTCTGTGGCTTGAGTGATATTTGGTGGGGTTGAGTGGTATCTGGTGGATTGAGTGGTATTTGGTGGGTTGAGTGGTATCTGGTGGATTGAGTGGTATTTGCTTGGCTGAGTAGTATTTGGTGGGGGTTAAGTTATATCTGTTTGATTGAGTGGTATTAGTGGGTTGAGTGCTGATTGGCTGATTGAGAGGTATTGGTGGGTTGAGTGGTATGTGGTGGATGAGTAGTATCTAAATGTTTGATATTGGTTGAGTGGTTTTACTTGGGTTGAGTTGTTCCGAGTTTGTTGCTTAGTAGCTGGCAGGCAAGTAGTATATAATTGGTTGAGAGATATCCAATGGGAATAAGTGGTATCTGCTTGACTGAGTGGTATCTAATGGGTTAAGTAGTAATTGTTGAGTTGAGTGGTGTTTGGTTGTATGTGGTGGGTTGAGTGGTGTCTGGTGGATTTAGAACTATTTTTGGGTTGATTGGTGTTTGGATGATTCACTGCTATTTGGCATATATTTGATCAAGTGTCTGGTAGGTTAGATTGAGTCAGATTTGGTGGATTTATTGGTAATTGATTGGGTACATGGTGTATATTTGGTTGAGAAGTATCTGATTGGTAGTACCTGCGTGGTATGTGGTGGGTTATGTGTGTGGTAGTATCTGATTGGTTGAGTCACAGTAAGGAGCCTAAAGTTTGGAATCCCTGAGATGAGATATTACTTAACTGAGCGTGTTTAGAGGATTTCAGTGGCTCCTGCTGTTTGTAGTTGGAGTGTTAGGGTATCTGGGCTTATCAGAGTGTGTGATTAACCCGGTTGGGGACACACAAGCTTATGTTCCGCCTGACACACACACACACACACACACACACACACACACACACACACACACACACACACAAACACACACTCAGCCCCGGGGAATTCAGAATTTAATACAAAGGTCCTTTTGATGGAGAATTTACCCAGAAATGAGCAACAGTATTTATAATGTGCTGCTGTAGTGAACGCAGTGTGAGTGTGAATGTGTTTTATTGTGATGATCGATTATTTAATTGATGTATTGATGCGTTTGAAGGACATCCTGTCTCACTCTGCTGCTTATTCATATATTATTCATATATAGTCCTAGAAATAATTGCGTCTTAATGGTGCTCTTCTTATTATCATTTGATATCACTAATATATGTATGTTATATTTATGTTGTATATTTAATTGTTATATATGTATATGTGTATCCTGTATAGTTATGTATATTTTTTATTTATTTGTAAAGTTTGAAAATAATTAGAAAACGTGAAGTTGAGGGCTTTAAATGAAACTGTGGATACAGGAAGTGGTGGTTGTTAGGGTAGTTCCTGTAATTTCTCGGGTGAATGCTAGGAGGATTTTAGATGGCTTCTACAGTATCCCAAAAGTGGTTTATAGGGTGTTGCTACATGGTAGCGATACAGTAATGTCCCATGTGGTTGCTAGGGTGTCGCAAGGTGGTTGCTGCAGTGTCTCAAAGTGGTTGCTAGGGTGTTGCTACATGGTAGTGATACAGTAATACCTCATGTGGTTGCTAGGGTGTGGCAAGGTGGTTGCTACAGTGTCCCATGTGGTTGCTAGGGTGTCGCAAGGTGGTTGCTACAGTGTCTCAAAGTGGTTGCAAGGGTGTTACTACATGGTAGCGATACAGTAATACCTCATGTGGTTGCTAGGGTGTTGCAAGGTGGTTGCTACAGTGTCCCTGGTGGTTGCTAGGATGTTGCTACATGGTAGCGATACAGTAATACCTCATGTGGTTGCTAGGGTGTTGCTAGAGAAAACCCTGAATACTAATGAATAATAGTGCAATTACACCCTTTTGTAAAGCAATACTTTTTTAAAGAATATTTACACTAGAATTAAAAGAATAATAATGTTAAATAATCTAAACAAATAAAATAAAACCCCTGTTTTCAAACAAAGTTGGTACATCAACTCTTTCATGTTATTGGGCTCCTCTCACTTATTAATAAACAAAAATGTAAATATTAGTATTAATATATAGTATTATAAGTATTAAGGCTATGTCTATAAACTGTACAGTAAGTTGATAATGCAGTTTTTGTGAGCGGCTTGGTAAACACACTTTTACACAGGGCAGTAATTGTAATTATTGGTTTATTAATTATGTCAGTACAGTATCTGCAGGCCTGCGAGGTTTCAGGGTGTGTCGACTGTTTCGGAGTCTGTGCCAAGTGTTCTCCGTCTTTATCAGCTGCAGGAATGTAGAGAATTCCATGCTGGAACGTCTTAAACCCCCCAAAACTTCCCCACCGCCCCGCTGACCTCTGCTGTGGCTGGTTGCTCACGTTCCATACTGTGTGTTTCCTCTGACCTTAACAGCAGTGCTTCCTGCTGAGTCACAGCAGGATCCCAGACCACCGGCCAGACGACTCCCGCTCGGCTCTAACCTTAAAACTCACCCTCAACCTTCTACACTCTTAATTATATACCAATTATAACCATTCACTTTTTCTGTGCTAAAGAAGCATTTCTTTAAATCAGATATATAGGTGAGATTAATCCATTGATCCCTTTAAAATATGCAGTGTTTCCTCTAATATTTCATTCAACAGCAGCAGCAAAATCCCAATTAAGCAACCCCCTAGCAACCACATGGGGTATTACTGTATCGCTACTATGTAGCAACACCCTAGCAACCACCTGGGACACCGTTGCAGCCATCTAAAATCACCCTAGCAATCACCCATGAAATTACAGGAACTACCACCAGTTCTCGTATCCACGGTTTCATTAAAAGTCCTCAACTTCACGTTTTCTAATTATTTTAAAACATTTACAAACTTTCCCAATACAGGGGTTTAGACAGAGGTCTAGTCATGGACAATATTTTGCTTTTCTTTATTTTTATTAGAGCCATGTTTCCCAAGCCTCATAGGAATTATTTGTATTACAAAGTTGTTCTCACAAACTTTAAGGCTGTGATTGATGCAGTGTCCTAGGTGATTGCTAGAATGTTGCTAGGTGATTAGGTGCATTGCTACAGTATCTCAGGTAGTTGCTACATATTTGCTTTGTTAGGTTTGCTGCTATGTGATTGCTACAGTGTCCCAGGCAGGGAGTTGCCAGGCTGTTGTAAGGTGGTTTCTACAGTGACCCAATTGGTTGCCCATGTGTTGCTAGGTGGTTGCTACAGTGTCCCAGTGGGTTGTCAGGGTCTTGCTATGACATTGGTATAGTGTTCCAGGGGGTTGCCAGGGTCTTGCTAGAATGTTGGTACAGTGTTCCAGGTGGGTGCTAAGCTGTTGCTACGTTTTTGCTTCAGTGGCCCAGTTGGTTACTCACGTGTTACTAGGTGGTTGCTACAGTGCCCCAGGGGGTTGCCAGGGTGTTGCTAGGTGGTTATTCTAGAACAAAGTGTATAGGTTCTGCTATAAGTATATAAGTTAAGTTGAAGGTTTTGTTAGAAACATGTTTCCAAGCAAAGTTTCCAAGTAAAAGTGTCCATGTATTTACATTTCTTTACACTAAAGTAATGTTTTTTTTTACACTAACATTAAGATTGTGTTTTTTAAACTACACTGTTATGGGGGTCCATTACAACCTGTTAAAGGTACTACTGCATTAAGGAACCACTGAAAGGTCCTTCGCTTGTGGTAATTTATCCATCTGTGAGCAGAATCTGAACTTCAGTCTAATCAGCACTGTGGTATCTTTAAAACTGCAGCTCTGGCGCCCTCTATAGGAGCTCAGTCAGGCCTGGTTACTGTAAAGTGTGTGTAGATGACTGAGCAGAAAGATCTGAGCAGCCGGTGTGTAACAGAGCGCGCTCAGTGAGCACTGCTGTACTACACTGTGAGTATACCTGCTCTCACTTATACCTACAGACCCCCAGGTCCTCACTGTAGTCCCATTGTCTTTCTCTCTGTTGTTATCATAATGTTGCAGGATGGTTCCCACAGTTTCCCAGTGGGTATCTGGGATATTGTTAGGTGGTTGTTTGGGTGTTATATGATGGTTTATATAGTTTTACTTGGTGATTTCTACATTGCTCAAGATGATTGTGATCCAGGTGGTGGCAAGGTTTTGCTATGTGGTTACTACACTGTCCTAGTTGGCTGCTCGGGCATTGCTATGTGGTTGATACAATCCTAAGTTAGATGCTTGTTAGGTGGTAGCTGTACAATAGTATTCCAGGTGGTTGTTATGGTATTTCTAGGTGGTTGCTAGTGTCCAAGATGATTGTTAGGTTACTAGGTGATTGCTACAGTATCCCAGGTTTTTAATTAGGTGTTGCCAGGTGGTAGCAGCAGTGCTCCTGGTGGTTGCCAAGGTGTTGCTTTGTGGGTGCTAGAGTGGTTGTTACAGAGGCATTTGTTAGGTGGTAGCTGTACAATAGTGATTGCTTGTTTGTTTTTTTGGTGGTTTCTATAGTTTTGCTTGATGATTGCTAAACTGTCCCTGGTGGTTCATAAGGTATTGCTAGGTAGGTGCTACAGTGTCCCAAATAATTGTTAGGTTACTAAATGTTTGCTGCAGTGTCTGATGATTTTATTGGGGTGTTGCTAGGTGATTGTTACAGTGCCCCAGTCGATTGATAGGTTACTAGGTGAATGCTACAGTATCCCAGGTTTTTAATTGGGTGTTGCTAGGTTTTGAATTGGTTTCAGCAGTGTTCCCGGTGGTTGCCAAGGTGTTACTACATGGATGCTACAGTGGTTGTTAGGCATTTGTTAGGTGGTAGCTGTACAATAGTGGTTGCTTCTTTGTTATTTGGTGGTCTTTATATAACTTTGCTTGGTGGTTGCTAAAGTGTCCCAGGGGGTTCATAGGGTGTTGCTAGGTAGGTGCTACAGTGTCCCAGAAAATTGTTAGGTTACTCAGTGATTGCTACATTGTCTCAGATTTTTATATGGGTGTTGCTAGGTGTTTGTGACAGTGCCCCAGATGATTGATAGGTTACTAGGTGATTGCTACATTGTCTCAGGTTTTACTTGGGGGTTTCTAGGTGGTTGCCGCAGTGTTCCAGGTGGTTGCCGAGGTGTTACTACATGGATGCTACAGTGTCCTAAGTGGTTGTTAGATGTTTGTTAGGTGGTAGCTTTACAATAGTATCCAAGGTGGTTGTTAGGGTATTTATATGTGGTTGTTAGAGTCACCACTAAATGAACTCTCTCTCTCTGTCTCTCTTTTTTTAGGTGATCACTATGAACGGTGCAGATATAAGCAGACTGAATGTGATGATGATGGACGTGTCCAGTATGAACGGGGTGGAGGACATGTCCACTCTGTCTGAACTGCATGAAGAGTCCATCCTGCACAACCTGTACACTCGCTACTGCAGCAACCTGATCTACGTAAGACCATCTAACACACACACACACACCTGCTACACTAATAGATCAGCAGATAGCTGGTGACCTGTTGTGTGCTCCTAAGGCTTACATTTCAGATTTAAGCTTAAATAAAATAGATTTTAATGATTTTTGAGAAATACAACCCAAAGCTCAGAACCCTGGGCTCATTCCACTGCAGACCGGGTCTAATCTGGGTTCTGTGGTCTTTCTTAACGAGATTAGAGCATCAGCTGGTGAGTGCAGAGTGCAGGAGCATCCACCTAACCAGATTACAACAGAGGACAGATTCCTGTCTGAATATAAGCAGGACATACAGGACGCTGGAGGTCAGACGAGCTGACCACAGGTCAATACTGAGGCCGGCGCTAATGACCTGACCTGCACCCCCACCAGCAAACACAGTCCATCAGTCTGTGCAGTGCTTCGTCAGCTTTGCAGTGGAACCTACCAGTTAGCAATGGTGCTAAATGGCTAACGAGTAAACGATGGAAAGCTAACGGAAGTTTTTTTTTCACACCAATTAGCACTGGAGCTATGGTCAAAGTAATGTAATAATATACCCCACCAATTAGCACTAAAGCTATGGTCAAATTAAAGCAGTCATATAGCCCACCAATTAGCAATAAAGCTATGGTCAAAATAATGCAATAACATAACCCACCAATTAGCACTGCAGCTATGGTCAAAGCAATGCAATCATATACCCCACCAATTAGTGCTGGAGCTTTGAGGCTAATATAGCTAAAAGCTAGTGCAATCTTTTACCCCACAATTTAACACAGCATCTTTAATGCTAAAGAAGCTAACAATTAATTAAAACTTATATCCCACCAGTTAGTACTGGAGCTAAAAGGCTAATATAGCGTAAAATTTAAGCAGTCATTAATCCCACCAACAAGCGCTGAAGCACCGAAGCTACAAAGCTAAAGAAGCTAATAATTTATTTTATTAACATATTAACATAATGCAAGCATATTATAAATTAGCAGTTTCTCACAAAACATTCCCACATAGCAAAATGTGTTTGCATGTTGCGCAACCACCTGGAAACCATTTAGCCAACCATAGCAACCAACACGTACACCATAGCAACACCGTAGCAACCACCTAGCAACACCTTATAAACACCTACACAATGATAACACCTTAGCAGCCACCTAGCAACCACTTAGCAACACCTTAGCAACCACCACGGACAGCATAGCAACACCACAGAAACCAGACACGAATCAGAACTGCAATCTATTTATTAATATTAATTTATAAATTTAAAAATATAAATTTTTCTTCTGACCACAAATTAGTTATCTGGTTCAGGACTGTTCTTGAGAGTCTAAACCAGATCACAGATCTATTTTATGATCTATGTATTATGATCAGAAGTGTTAAGCTTCATGTTCTCCCTGCAGACCAACATCGGCTCCATCCTGGCAGCAGTGAACCCGTATAAGCAGATCTCAGGCCTGTACGACTCGGCGGCGGTGGAGCTCTACAGTAAACACCAGCTGGGGGAGCTGCCCCCCCACATCTTCGCCCTCGCCAACGAGTGCTACCGCTGCCTGTGGAAGAGACAGGACAGCCAGTGTGTGCTGATTAGGTAACACCAATACACTAGTAAAACACTGTATCACAGAACGATGGGATTTTACATTATGATCTGAGGATCGCTGGTTTGGATCCTACATCATACTGCTTGCCATCAGCAGCCGGAGTCTGAGAGAGCACAGTAGGCTTTTTGCTCTCTCTGGGTGGGTAGATGGTGCTCTATCCACTCATCACTCCTAGTGTGATGCATTAACTGATATCAACTGCAACCTGTACCCTTTACTTCTTTTTATTATTAAAATAAATCCATTTAAAGTTCAATTTAGAAACTCAACATGTTACTATATATTGTATTGTACTGATTTTTGGTGTCAGAAAACGTTGTAATGAATTTATCAGTGCAATGTTTGAGCTTTTCCACCAAAAGAACTCTGTTCTGTTTAGGCTTAAAAGAACTGTGGTGATTTTCAGTGAACCAGCCCGCGTTTCCAACAGTTTTAGCAGAACCATCAAAATGTCATATCTAATGTCATCAGCAGAGGGCACTGCACAGTGTTCTCTGGTCCAGCTGCAAACAAACGTTCCTGGTTATGGAACCTACTTTTGTTGGTGGAAACGTGGTGAACCGGTTCAAAATTAGGTTCACGAACCAGTATGGTGCCGGTTCCAAATCAGTGGGAAAGAGCTATGTCTGATTTTTATTCACATATAATATGACTTGCTGCTTAAACTATAATTTTTTAATTTCTTTGGGGTCTAAGGGCATTTTCGCAATAAAATATATATTATTCAAAAACAGTTTACTCAAATCTATCATCAATCATGTTTATGTTTGCATATTTTGTGTGTGTGTGTGTGCAGTGGAGAGAGTGGTGCAGGGAAGACTGAGAGTACAAAGCTGCTGCTGAAGTTTCTGTCTGTTATGAGTCAAAGTTCTACTGGAGCTGCTCTGTCAGAGAAGACCACCAGAGTAGAGCAGGCCATCGTACAGAGCAGGTAATACACACACAAACACACACACAAACAGAGCATTAGTAATTACACATTTCTGTACCTTGGCAACCACTTAGTAACACCATAGCAACCACCTGGAACATTATAGAATTACTAGAAACTGTTGTAATCACCTAGTAACACACAAACAGCTGTTGGGACCATTTAGCAACACCCCAGCAACCACCTTCATTACTATAGTGACCACCTAACAAACCAACAAGTAAGACCCCAGCAACCTGGAGTTATTTATGATATATTTCCCAGCCTACTGCTGGTGCTGTATAAAGTAGGACCCTGTTTTTAAGAAAAAATGTGTGTGTTTTTTTTTGTGTTTCTCCCGTCAGCCCCATCATGGAGGCGTTTGGAAATGCCAAAACCGTTTACAACAACAACTCCAGCCGCTTCGGCAAGTTCATCCAGCTGCACTTCTCCCAGAGCGGGAACATTCAGGGGGGCTGCATCATCGACTACCTGCTGGAGAAGGTCTGACTGATTCTCATTGCTTTTTTATGCCTTTTTAGCTGCAGTAATTGGTAAATTGGTGGTTTAGGGTCCTTGGAACCCAAAACCAGCAGATAAGAGCACCTAAATGCTTCAGAGTATTTTGGTTTATTTAAAACTTTTAAGTTACTACATGATTCCTCATGTGTTTCTTCATAGTCTGGATGAATTCAGTTTTATTTACAGTTATTGGGACTCTTTTCTCCTAATTAAATATGTCTGCCCTGATGTCACATCATCATTTTTTTACCAATTTTTGTTTTTTATCCCAAAAAATAAATATTTTATTTTTTTACAGAACCGGGTGGTCCGGCAGAACCCAGGGGAACGAAATTATCACATCTTCTACTCACTACTATCTGGGGCTGACCATGAGCAAAGAGGTAAGGGAGTTAGAGGAGCACGCTGCTTCCTACATTATAGAGCATTATAGAACTCCTTCTACACTTACTATAGTGTATACAGCATTATAGAGCTCCCCTACATTTACTGTAGTGTATAAAGCATTATAGAGCTCCCTTTACATTTACTATAGTGCATACCTCATTATAGAGCACCCCCTACATTTACTATAGTGTATACAGCATTATATAGCTCCCCCTACATTTACTATAGTGTATACAGCATTATAGAGCACCCCCTACATTTACTATAGTGCATACCTCATTATAGAGCTCCCCGTACATTTACTATAGTGTATACAGCATTATAGAGCTCCCCCTACCTTTACTATAGTGCATACCTCATTATAGAGCTCCCCCTACATTTACTATAGTTTATACAGCATTATAGAGCACCCCCTACATTTACTATAGTGCATACCTCATTATAGAGCACCCTCTACATTTACTATAGTGCATACCTCATTATAGAGCTCCCCCTACATTTACTATAGTGTATACAGCATTATAGAGCTCCCCCTACCTTTACTATAGTGCATACCTCATTATAGAGCTCCCCCTACATTTACTATAGTTTATACAGCATTATAGAGCACCCCCTACATTTACTATAGTGCATACCTCATTATAGAGCTCCCTCTACATTTACTATAGTGCATACCTCATTATAGAGCTCCCTCTACATTTACTATAGTGCATACCTCATTATAGAGCACCCCCTACATTTACTATAGTGCATACCTCATTATAGAGCAACCTCTACATTTACTATAGTGCATACCTCATTATAGAGCACCCCCTACATTTACTATAGTGCATACCTCATTATAGAGCAACCTCTACATTTACTATAGTGCATACCTCATTATAGAGCACCCCCTACATTTACTATAGTGCATACCTCATTATAGAGCACCCCCTACATTTACTATAGTGCATACCTCATTATAGAGCTCCCCCTACATTTACTATAGTGCATACCTCATTATAGAGCTCCCCTTACATTTACTATAGTGTATACAGCATTATAGAGCACCTCCTACATTTACTATAGTGTATACAGCATTATAGAGCACCCTCTACCCTTACTGTTGTGTATACAGCATTACAGAGCGCCCCCTACACTTACTGTAGTGTATTATAGTCTCTTAGAATGAGTGTATGGACCTTATGAACATTTTAGAGCATTATAGAGCTCCCCGAACATTTACTATAGTGTATTGCAGTTTGTCAGAGTAAGCCCTTGGATCATATAATTGTTATACAGTATTTTTATTATATGAAATATTATACATTTGTTTGTGTGTGTGTGTGTGTAGAGCTGTACCTGCTGCTGGACTCTCCGGAGGCGTATCACTATCTGAGTCAGTCAGGCTGTGTTCAGGACAGCAGTCTGGATGATAAGCAGCTCTTCCTCAGTGTGATGGTGAGAAAACTCCACATTCAGCTTTACTGCTGTTCCACACACATACACACACACACCCATACACACACACACAGCAACACACAGCATTTTATTGCACACACACACACTATTTCCAGTCTGGAGTTTCAGCAGGAAACAGACAGGCCGAGTCGATCAGCCTGACGGAGCTGAAGAGGAGATGCTGGCTGGCTGCAGAAGACAGTGGATGTTGTAGCTTGTGTGGCGCCGTGGGCAAATCTCGCTTCAGACTAAAGGCCCTTTTAAACTGCGTACAAACTTTTTGGACAAAAAAACGAGAGTCACTTTTAATGTACAGGAAATTTAACACCGACTTTGACAAGTTTTTAGTATTCTATCCTCTTTAAATGGGGCCAGACAGGCATAAGCTCTCAAAAAATAGATATTCATGTCTATTCTATAGCAAAAATAAAGGGATTTGGAATGGACTGTAAATGCGTATGTTTTAAAAAATTGGATGTGGTGTTCAATGGCCTTTAGTCTGAGCTAGAATTAAAGAAGAGGTATTATAACATTGCACCTCCAGAGGGCAGCACAGCCTTATCTCTCACACACGTTTAATGGGACGTCCCATGAACTCAAACAATATACCAGTACATAATAAACACATATCTAAATCTGGACCTTCCATCAGAACAAAAATTAGGACAACAGAGGCAATTTCACATTCACAAATATTTATTTTATCACTTATATTACTATTATATTAGTTATTATTATTCTAGAGGCTGTTTCAGCTATACCCCATCCATACTCGACAGTGTGCATCAAAACTACCCATTTTTAATTTTTAATTTATATTTATTTTGTATAATTTTGCATATATTTATATTCTGCATGTTATTTCTAATCTGTAACTATTTCTACATTACTCTATAATTACTCTATAATTATAATTATTCTATAATAAATCCAATTAAAGAAAACTAGGGCATGATGCAGATAATAATAATAAAAAATATTGCAATCAAATTAAAGTCAAAGGACATGTAAGAAACAGACATTATAAACCAAATATATTCTATTGAACTTCATTGGTTAAATAAATAAATTCAGAAAGTTAAATGACACAACGTAAAAAGAGACTTTTCCACTAACAAAAAACAGTTTTTATAAGCAGTACTGAAAATATATGATAGTGATGATATAATGGTGTGTGTGTGTGTGTGTGAGTGCAGGAGGCTCTGAAGGTGATGGAGTTTACGGAGGAGGAGGTGCGGGATGTGTTTAAGCTGCTGTCGGGAGTTTTACACATCGGCAACATCGAGTTCATGACAGCAGGAGGCGCTCAGATCACCACTAAAGGAGGTGAGAGACACACTGAGCACAGGTACACCAGAGCAGAGACATGATAGTGTTCACTTATTTAATTTATTGAATCATTCATTTTAGTTAATTAATAATTTAATTATTTTATATCTTACCGAATGAGTTATATTAGTTACTGAGTCATTCATACTAATAGGTTACTGGATCATTTATTCTGTATCAGAAACTGAATTAATTATTTTAGTTGCTGAATCAATTGTTTCAGTTATTGGACCTTTTTATACTTTCAGATTCTGAATCATTTCTACTGTGTCTGTAACTGAATCATTTATTTTAGTCACTAAATAATTTATTCCAGTTACTGAATCATTTTTACATTTATCAGTAACTGAATAATTTATGTTAGTCATTGAATTGTTTATTTCAGTTACTGAATTATATATATATATATATATATATATATATATATATATATATATAATTTACTAAAATATTTATTTAGGTTGCTTAGTAAATTATTGAAATTACTACATTACGTGCAGTAGATTCTAAAGTAGAGCTGTCTCTGGTCTGAATGGTCTGCAGTGGTCAGCAGTGTGAGTGATCTGCTGGGGCTGGACGGGTTCCAGCTGTCTGAAGTTCTGACTCAACGCTCCATCATCCTGCGGGGGGAGGAAATCTGCTCACCACTCACTGTGGAACAGGTACACACACACACACACACATACTGAATACTGCGTCCTTTACTTGTAATGTTGTGCACTCTCCATTGGAATATTATGGAATAATTGTGCCCTTTTGGTGAAATATATTAGATATATAATAGATATTTAATATTGTGCCTCTTAGTAGAAATATTGTGCCACTTTGTTGGAGTATTGTACAGTATTTAGCCCTATCCGGACTGGATTAGTTTCTTAGAGGGGCGTCTGTAAAAAAAATATTTTACACTTCTAGTCAGTAATTAATAGATTTTATCCAGACTGCAATCGAAAAAAAAACAGGAGGACCAGTGAGTTTTTTGGCTTTCTCAGTCACATGACATCATCGCGTTCAGTAGCTCCTCCATTTCCACTCGCTGTTGTGTTTATATGGATCTTCGTGGAAACGCACGCCCAAAGGGTAATTACGGTGCACGGTAGTGGACAAATAATTATTTTATTGGATAACGAAACTTGGGACTAAAATTACAAGAGGACCACGGAGTTCAGTGAAAAACTGTAGAAAAACACAAACTTGGTCGTTCCGGATGAGAATAAAATCGCAGAGGACCCCCATAAAAGAGAAAATTACTCCAGGACCCCCTGAGAAACAAATTCTCTCCAGATAGGGATTCTGTTGGAATATTGTGCCCATTATTTGAAATGATTGGTACTGTCCAATGGAATATTGTGTCCTTTATTTGGACTGTGTCCCCTTCTTTACTGTACATTGGAATACATTTTTGGAATGTTTATTCTACGTTGGAATTTATATATAATGTTGTGCACTCTCTATTGGAATACTATGCTACTTTTTTGGACAATTGTATCCCTTATAATGGAATATTATGTCTGTCATTTAAAAAAGTGTCCCTTTTTGGAATAGTATGCCCCTTATTTTGAACATCGTTAGAATATTGGGCCTCATAGTTGGAGAAAGTCCCCTCTGTTGGAATACTGGGCGGCTTTGTTGGATTGCTGTGCACTCTCTGTTGGAATATTGTGCCCTTTAGCGTGAGTGTGTCTCTCTGTTGGAATATTGTGTGGCAGCGAGTGAGTTCAGAGGGACGGCTGTAGTTCAGCAGAACTGACTGACTGCCAGTAAACTCTGCTCACATCCACAGACAGGTCCCTACATGCCTGAGAATCACACACACACAGAGCCTCTCTGAAATAAGCCCCGCCCACCTCCTTCAGAAAGCGGCCTTGCGTGACTCTGGAGCGTTTCCTGTTTTTTGTCCCCTCAGATTCATGCAGTAATAAATCAGTGATAAAATCTGTAGTAGAAACACAATAGAGTGTAAGAGTGCAGACCGGGGGCGGTGGGGCGCATTTGTGCGGGAATAACAACACACACTTTTCTAAACACACACACACACACACACACACACACACAGCTGAATAAAACACTCTCCCTTTAATTCAGTTCATTATTACTGTCTACGACTTTCCCACAGTGATTTACAATAAAATCTACTCATTGTCTAAAACTACTTCTCTATATCTGTTACCATCCTGGATTACCTGAACTTCGTCTGCTCTTCACACTGTCGGCATTCCACTATGGATGGACCAATGGGAGAGCTGGAAAAACACTGATTTATGAAATTAATTTACGTTAATTTATTTTACCTATTTATATATATAATTCTGAGTCCCGTGTGTTTATTTGCTTTAAATAATTAATGGATCCGGGTGGAGGGGAACAATTTGAATTGTTTGATAGTAAATAAAAAAGTATTTCAGATAATACTAAAATAAATGTTTAAAAGTGTTTTTAAAGTTTACAAAAGTTTTTTATCCATTATTTTGGCCTGTAGTGTGCAGCATAGTGAACAAACTCCCACACACACTCATTCCTGAAGACAAACACACTCGCTGTCAGCCCTGTGTGTGTGTGTGTGTGTGTGTGTGTGTGTGTGTGTGTGTGTGTGTGTGTGTGCTTGCGTGTGTATGTTAATAGAGCATTATTCCTCCACACACTGTTCTCTCTGTCACACACAGCTTTATTACAGCCACACACACACACACACACTCTGACACTCTGACTCACTCCTCTCTGAATAGTGAATTGGTCACACACTCAGATCAGCAGTTTAACTCTTAAACGTCATTTTTGTGAGCATTATGGTTTTTCAGGTAAAAAAGAAAAATATATATTAAAAAGGTATGGTACGAATAAATCATTATTATATTAGTGTTAATTATTTGTTTCAGCATTTCAACATTTCATGGCTTCCCTTTTCTTTAAATCTCACAGAAATAATCAATTTAATATTAACAAGAGGCACTGCAACGGCAGGTTAAATAGATTGGATTATCTTATAACGTAAAATCGCCACAACCGAGCACTCTCGCCGCATTTAGACACTTTGGCCCGTTTACTGCACTAAAACTGCGCAGTCTCGCCACATTTAGACTCTTTTACCCGTTTACTGCGCTACAACTGAGCACTCTCGCTGAATTTAGACTCTTTGGCCCGTTTACTGCGCTACAACTGAGCACTCTCGCTGAATTTAGACTCTTTGGCCCGTTTACTGCGCTACAACTGCGCAGGTTCGCCGCATTTAGACTTTTTGGCCCGTTTACTGCGCTACAACTGTGCAGTCTCGTTGCTTTTAGACTCTCTGGCCTGTTTACTGCGCTACAACTGCGCAGTCTCGCCGCATTTAGACTCTTTGGCCTGTTTACTGTGCTACAACTGTGCAGGTTCGCCGCATTTAGACTTTTTGGCCCGTTTACTGCGCTACAACTGTGCAGTCTCGTTGCTTTTAGACTCTCTGGCCTGTTTACTGCGCTACAACTGCGCAGTCTCGCCGCATTTAGACTCTTTGGCCTGTTTACTGCGCTACAACTGAGCACTCTCGCTGAATTTAGACTCTTTGGCCCGTTTACTGCACTACAACTGCGCAGGTTCGCCGCATTTAGACTTTTTGGCCCGTTTACTGCGCTACAACTGTGCAGTCTCGTCGCTTTTAGACTCTCTGGCCTGTTTACTGCGCTACAACTGCGCAGTCTCGCCGCATTTAGACTCTTTGGCCTGTTTACTGTGCTACAACTGCGCAGGTTCGCCGCATTTAGACTTTTTGGCCCGTTTACTGCGCTACAACTGTGCAGTCTCGTTGCTTTTAGACTCTCTGGCCTGTTTACTGCGCTACAACTGCGCAGTCTCGCCGCATTTAGACTCTTTGGCCTGTTTACTGTGCTACAACTGCGCAGGTTCGCCGCATTTAGACTTTTTGGCCCGTTTACTGCGCTACAACTGTGCAGTCTCGTTGCTTTTAGACTCTCTGGCCTGTTTACTGTGCTACAACTGCGCAGTCTCGTTGCTTTTAGACTCTCTGGCCTGTTTACTGTGCTACAACTGTGCAGTCTCGCCGCATTTAGACTCTTTGGCCCGTTTACTGGGCTGCAATTGCGCAGTCTCGCCACATTTAGACTCTTTGGCCCGTTTACTGCGCTACAACTGAGCACTCTCGCCTAATTTAGACTCTTTGGCCTGTTTACTGCGCTACAACTGCGCAGGTTCGCCGCATTTAGACTTTTTGGCCCGTTTACTGGGCTACAATTGCACAGTCTCGAAGCATTTAGATTCTTTGGCCCGTTTACTGCACTACAACTGCACAGTCTCGCCGCATTTAGACTCTTTGGCCCGTTTACTGGACTACAATTGCGCAGTCTCGCCGCATTTAGACCCTTTGGCCCGTTTTTTTGTGCTAAAACTGCGCAGTCTCACCGCATTTAGGGTCTTTGGCCCGTTTACTGCACTACAACTGCGCAGTCTCGCCGCATTTAGACTCTTTGGCCCGTTTACTGGACTACAATTGCGCAGTCTCGCCGCATTTAGACCCTTTGGCCCGTTTACTGCGATACAACTGCGCAGTCTTGTCGCTTTTTGACTATGTATAATTAGTGTATAATCTACTATAGTATTCAGATGTAAATGCAAAAATATGTACAATACAACAATAAATGTAAGAACACTTACATTAATTATTATCAGGTTATTATAAGATATCAGATAAAGGCGTGTGGAGTTATGTAAAGTTGTATAAAGTTATTAACTGTATTTTCTCTCTGTGTGCAGGCTCTGGACTCTCGGGACTCTGTGGCCATGGCTCTGTACTCTCAGTGCTTCTCCTGGATCATCGCTCGGATTAATCAGAAGATCAAAGGAAAAGACAACTTTAAATCCATCGGAATCCTGGACATCTTCGGCTTCGAGAACTTTCAGGTCAGTGTGACTCTACAGTGTTTATACTAATACAGCTGAAAGATAATACTAAATAATGTTACAAATTAAAATGGGGTTAAAGGTCGTTAAAGGTTCTGTGTGTTTTACAATCTTTAGCTCCGCCCACATTCTCTGATTGGTAGCATTGAGTGTAGTGGTTGCATGTAGTCATGTTGTTCTATCTGACGACAGTAACAGTTTTTTTTTGTGAAAAATTCCCAATACTAACCAGTATTTTTAACCAGTGATCTTTTTGCATTTATCTTGAAACTACCTCCACCATGTTTTCCAGGTGAACCGCTTTGAGCAGTTCAACATTAACTACGCCAACGAGAAGCTTCAGGAATATTTCAACAAACACATCTTTTCCCTGGAACAGCTGGAATATAACAGGTTAGTTCTGTGCGCTGGACATGTCCAGGTAGCTGCGCCATTATATAAGCAATCCGCCAAAGTCAAAAGACACCCATAATTAATTAAGAGAAGAATTAGTATGTGCCTTTTGTGCATTTCCAGCTGTTTAAAGGTGTAACACATTTCAGATATATCATACAAATAATTATTTTAGTCCATAAATTTGGAATGCTGATGGAGGAGATTAGTCATATTTACAGCAGATTGCATTATGGGAACAGCTATATAGTCGTCTTTAAGCTTTAGTTAGTGAGGTTGCCAGATCCTTACAGTAACGCCACATAAGAGGGAGGTCTGGACGTTCAGTATCTCACTCTAAAGAGGAGGACCCTGGTACTGATCACATTATCACATGACCTGTGTACAGTACTGCCATTGTACATGTTGTTTCTCTCTGTAGGGAGGGAATCCACTGGGAAGCCATAGACTGGATGGACAACGCTGAGTGTCTGGACCTTATTGAGAAGGTACTGAGAGTCTCTGACCACTGACTGAGTGTCCATTCTCTTCTGAAACACCCAGTAAAAACACAACCTGTTACATTCACCCAGTTACAGCTAATTCAATACAGCAAGTTGTACTATGTCTATTTTTTTATTATTTTATTTTGATTCCTGCATATACACAGCTCTGGAAAAAAATAAGAGACCACCTAAAAATGATGAGTTTCTTTGATTTTACCAAATTGAAAACCTCTGGATTATAATCAGGAAGAAGAAGCTGAACTGCTTGAATTTTTGCAATAGGAGTAAAAGCATAGAGTTATCCAAAAGCAGTGTGTAAGACTGGTGGAGGAGAACATGATGCCAAGATGCATGAAAACTGTGATGTTAAAAACCAGGGTTATTCCACAAAATATTGATTTCTGAACTTCATTAGAACTTTACTGAAAAACTTTATGCATATGAAATTGTTTTCTTTGCATTATTTAAGGTCTGAAAGCTCTGCATCTTTTTTGTCATTTGAGCCATTTATCATTTTCTGCAAGTAAATGCTCTAAATGCTCTAAATGACAATAATTAAATAATTATAATTTAATAATGTTCATTTTTTACTCAAACATAAACCTATAAATAGCAAAATCAGAGATTCAGAAACTCAAGTGGACTTTAATTTTTTCCATTACATTACTCATCTATAATAAATTAATTTACTTTAAAATTTCTGTTTAATGACACTCTTCACCTTTTTTATGTATTTCAGAGTGAAAATAAAGGTTGATTGTACACAGCCAGTTAATTACACCTTGTTCATTGTGGGGGATAACACAGCTAACCAGCTCAAAGGGTCACTATTGATTATTAATGAATGTGTGTTTGTGTGTTTTACAGAAATTGGGAATTCTGGCATTGATTAATGAAGAGAGTCGATTCCCCAAAGGAACAGATCACACACTGCTGGAGAAACTACACAGCCGACACACGGTACGTTCCACACACACACACACACACACACACACACACAGTAATGATGTAAACACTGCAGGTTTATTCTTACTGCTGACTGCCATAATCTACATAAAATTACAATCCATTGTTCAACTTTCACATATTTACTTTACTCCATTACCCATAACCAGAACATTAATTAAACTATGTTTGTGTGTGTGCATGTGCGTGTGTGTTTCCACAGGCAAACCCATACTATGTTAAACCCAGAGTGACGGACCACCAGTTTGGCATCAAACATTACGCTGGAGAGGTAATCTACCCCCCCTACACACACACACACACACACACACACAAACACACACACACACACACACACACAAACAAACACACACTACATTACTCACGTTGTACTGATAGAGATCAGGCTAATGCTAATACCCAACAGGTGAGGTATTATTGAGATCAGTGTTTGTGCACGCACACACACACACGCTTACACACACACACACACCACAGACATGTAAGTGGCATACAGTACATCTGAGAGCTGAAAGAGCTGGAACATTCCTCAACGCTGAGGCTCCAGTGTTTAAAGAAGCCTAAAGCCCTTCACCCCAAACACCACCCCCCCAAACATACACACACACACACACAAACCTTCTCACACACTCTACATGCTCTCATCTATCCCCACAATACTGACACTACAGTTTCATTATGGGGACATGATAATTCACAGTAAAAGATTAAACGTTCAATGTAGAAAATTAATAATTCATAATAGATATTCAGTATTTAATAGTGGATTCTGAATAATTCATGATAGATTCTGAATAATTTAAAATTTCTAGTAGATGCTGAGTATTTAATAGTGCATTTTGAATAATAATTTTAATAAAGTCATGGTAAGTATTATCAACACAATATTATCGTACAATAAATGGACATGACCTCAAATATATCGTCTATCATGTTTATTTGCATGTTGGTTCACATATATAACAGTGAACAGTATTTAAGCCAGTCATGCTAAATGACCAATCAGTGCTATAATAACTGTTGTTTTTTTAAAGGGTATAAATGCATTGTTATGCTGCTGTTTTATCATGATGTCAGTGGCTTCTAATGGTCTCAAAATGACAATAATATTGTTTATTGCAATCATTTCTGGGATAATATATTGTCCACAAAAAATAATATCTTGACAGGCCTGGATACTGATTATTTCATAGTGAATTCTGAATAATTCTGTGTGTTTCAGGTGCTGTATGATGTGCGTGGTGTTCTGGAGAAGAACAGAGACACTTTCAGAGATGATATCTTAAACATGCTGAAGGACAGCAGGCTGGACTTCATCTACGACCTGTTTGAGAGGGTGGGCAGCAGGAATGGAGAGGACACGCTGAAGATGGGAACCGCCCGCAGAAAACCCACCGTCAGCTCACAGTTCAGGGTCAGACAGTAATACAGTATATTAATCATTAATAACACTTAACATTATTCAATCATATTTATTTTTGTATTTATTATTACAATGTATGTAACTACTGTGTTTCAGGATTCCCTCCACGCCCTCATGGCGACTCTAAGTGCCTCCAATCCTTTCTTCGTCCGCTGCCTCAAACCCAACATGGATAAGGTAGGAATGACCTCAGTTCATCTGATCAGGACTGACTCTGAGTCAGAATCAGAATAAGAGTCGATGTTAGACTCAGCGTCACTGGAAGACAGATGAAAAAGCCTCTACAATCTTGACTTTACAAGAAAATGAAAATATTATCTTAACTTTGAATGGAAGTGAATCTAAAAAGATTTTATTCCAAGTAATTTTGAGGCATTTCTATTGGTCTATTCATCCAGAATCCGTTACACAGTCTACAGAACAGCTACTGGGTTAAAATTGAAAACTAAAACCAGAAGAAAAGTTTTAAAATACATGTTTTTCACTGGAAAGCAGCAGTAGAATCACGGTTAGAATCAGAATCGCTGAGTCAGAATCACAACTATTGTGACTCACGTTATGATTCTGACTCAGGAGTCAGTATCACAGAATCAGTATACAAGTAACATTTATTCAGACTCAGTATCAGAGTGACAATCAGGAGCAGAAACAAAATCAGCACCACAGTCTGAAGCAGAATTGTAGAATCAATTCACAGAGTCAGAATCAGAATGAGTCATATGATTCAAGTCAGAATCACAGAATTAGAATCAAAATGAGTCACTGTTGGAGCCAGAATTGCTTAGTCAGAATCACAGAGTCAGAATCAGAATAAGTCACTCTTAGTTCAAATCAATAAAAAGTGTGTCAAAATCAGTGCCACAGTCTGAAGCCGAATTGCAGAATCAGAGTCACAGAGTCAGATTCAGAATGAGTCACTGTTGGAGTCAGAATCTGCAATTCTGACACTTAACAGTGACTCATACTCTGATTAAGAGTAAGAATAAGAATCAGAATAATTCACTGTTGAAGTTAGATATGCTAAGTAAAAATCACAAAATTAAGAGTATGAGTCACTCTTATTCAGAATCAGTATCAGATTGAAAATCAGGAACAGAAACAAAATCTGAATCACTGAATCACTATTTGAGTCAGTCATAATCCATGTTAAAATAATAGAGTTGTAGAGTCAGAATTAATTTCAGAATCAGTGCCATATTTGTATGTGAGTCAGTGTGTGAATCAGTGTGGAGGTCTGGCCTTTTTCTATCCTCAGCACCACCATCACTGTACTGCAGTATAACAGCCTCTGTGTGCACACCGAGTGTGTATATATGTGTGTGTGTGTGTGTGTGTGTGTGTGTGTGTGTGTGTGTGAGGAGTGTGAACAGTGCTGCAGTGTGTGGTGGGTGGTGGGTGGTGTTGGGGGTCTTTGTGTGAATCTGCTCTGGCTCTTCTGCCAGCACATTCCAAACCCACCCGCGCAGGGGTCAGAGGTCACGGCTGCCCGCTCTCACTGCAGCCAGCCCAGCGTCACACAGCTGACCTGCACCGGAGGAATGCAGTGATAACACACACACACACACACACACACCCACACACACACACACACACACACACACACTCTGTGAGGCTGTTTCATTGAAAGACTGAGCTAATATCAGTGCAGTAAGGAAGAAATACACTAAACTGTGGTCAATACACTATGGACAAAAGTATTGGGACACCTGCTCATTTATTGTTTCTTATGAACAATTAGGTTTCATCGTAACAATTTTGATATTTTGAAGTTATTGAAATCAGAACATTGCATTGCAATTAGCAGCTCAATGCTAGCTAACAACCCAACTCAGCAGTAAGGATCGGAGCATGTTAACTGTTTTCTGAGATAAATTAAATGCTAACTTCTCCTCTTTTATAGGATTCTCTTTTTTATTTCATGACTCATATTCATATGACCATGTTCCCCTTCTCTCCAGAATGCAGATAAGTTTGATCCGGACATTGTGCTGAATCAGCTGCGGTATTCTGGCATGCTGGAAACGGTGAAGATCCGCCGGGCAGGATTCCCTGTCCGCAGAAACTTCTCCGATTTCCTCAACAGGTGAGAAACACACTCACACACCTGATATCACTCGCTCATCTTCTCTAATAATGCTCAGTTTACCAACGGACAGGTGTAACTCTGACCACACACTGATTCCAATCAGGTCTGATTCGGTGAATCAGCAAATCTCACATTTCACCCTGAACTGAACTGATCTAAACTCATATGAACTGAACCGATTCAGACTGAAGTGATCTGATCTGAACTCTACTGAACTAATAAGACATGATATATGATAGATAGATATGATATGATATATAATAAACTGATTCTCATTTGTTATGAACTGATCTGATCTAATCCAAACTGATCTGATTCAGACTGAACTGATTGGCCATGAAATATGATAGATATGATACAACATAAACTGATTCAGACTGATCTAATCTGACCTGATCTAAACTGAACTGATTCTGACCGATCTGATCTGATCTGAACTGAAATGAATCAAACCAGACTAAACAGCCCCACATTGCACAGATCCAATCCGAACTGAATTAAACTGAAATAATTAGACTAGAAGAACAGGGTGATTTTTAAGTACTAACAGCGCCCCCCTGTGCAGAATACAAACTGTTAAACGTGAGTGAGCGAGTGAGTGAATAAGCGAGTGAGTGAATAAACAAGTCACCAGGTGCTTTACATACAAAAAACACTGGTTGTAAAAAGTAAATAAACAGAAAAAACACACACACAAAAACATTTTTATCTTATGTTAATGTATATTATTTTAATCAGTCGTAATGTTGTGTAATGGTTCTGCAGGTACCGTGTGCTTCTAAAAGAAAAAAGACAGACAAACGTGGAGGAGAGGAGGAAGTGCGGCGACCTCCTCACTCTGTATGATAACACCAGGAAAGAGTGGCAACTGGGCAAGACAAAGGTACACACACACACACACACACACAGATATACTGTAAGTTATAGTCCTAATAAAGTTATAGTTGAGGTATAGTGGAATAAGGAGTTACAGTTGAGTTGTAGAGGTGTAAGTAGAGTTATAGTAGAGTTCTAGTGGAGTCAATAGACTTATAGTGGATTGAGCCGGGTTATAGGAGAGTTGTAGTGATGGGTAGAGTTGTAGTAGAGTTATATTGAATTGATTAGACTTTTGTGGAGTGAAATTATAGTAGTTTGGGTAGAGTTATAGTAAAGTGAGTAGTGTTATAGTTATAATACTGTAATAGTAGATTAAGCTGGGTTATAGTAGAGTTATATTGATGACTATAGTTGTAGTTGAGTTTTAGTGGATTGAGTCTGGTTATAGTAGAGTTATAGTGATGAGTAGAGTCATAGTAGAGTTATAATGGATTGAGTCTGGGTATAGTGATGAGTAGAGTTGTAGTAGAGTTATAATGGATTGATTAGGCTGGAGTGACTGAAATTATAGCAGTTTGGGTAGTTATAGTAAAGTGAGTAGTGTTATAGTTATAATAGAGTTATAGTAGATTAAGCTGAGTTATAGTAGAGTTATATTGATGACTATAGTTGTAGTAGAGTTTAAGTGGATTGAGTCTGGTTATAGTAGAGTTATAGTGATGAGTAGAGATGTAGTAGAGTTATAATGGATTAAGTAGTACAGTAAGTTATAAGTGTAGCTAAAATATAAAATAGTGACTCAGTCAGGAAGTGAGGTTTTGGCAAATCAGTGGTGGTGAATGGTGTTATAATCTGATTGGGTGTCAGAATAAGCTGCAGTAGAGGACTTACACTCTCACACTGCTCTGTCACACACACACACACACACACACACACACAGTGTGCTGGTGGAGAGCTGAATAGAGTCATGCCTGGCTGATTGTCAGGCTGTTAAATAGCCTCATTGTTGTGCAGGGCTGGTTGACTCCAATTTGTTCTCTGAGCAGTAAACCATTAAGATCAGCTGCTGGAGCTCATCCTGCCCCTCCACCCGCACTGCTGACCTGCACACAGCCTCACCCACCCTTACTGAGCCTCGTCCAATCAGATTCATCCTTATTCACCTCACTGAGCTTCACACAGCCTAACTGGCCTTCACCTATTCTCATTCAGCCTCACTCAGCCTCACTGACTACTGATTTGAGTGTATTCTAATGTTATATAGAACTAATGACAGGTAGACACTCTGACCATTGACTCATTTGGATTTATTGTAATGTTATATATAATGGATAAAGGGTTAATTAAGGGTAGACACTCTCAAAACCCACTGTAGGTTATAGTCCTAGTAAAGTAATAGTAGAGGTATAATGGAGTGAGTTATAGCTGAGTGCTAGTGGCATCAATAGAGTTATAATGGATTGAGCCGGGTTATAGTAGAGTTATGAAATAAGTAGAGTTGTAGTAGAGTTATAGTGGATTGAGCTGAGTCATAGTAGAGTAATGGAATAAGTAGAGTTTTAGTAGCGTTATAGTGGATTGATTACATTTATTGTGGTGTGACTAAAGTTATAGTAGTTTGGGTAGAGTCATAGTAAAGTGAGTAGAGTTATAGACAGGTAGATAGATAGATAGATAGATAGATAGATAGATAGATAGATAGATAGATAGATAGATAGATAGATAGATAGATAGATAGATAGATAGATAGATAGATAGATAGATAGATAGATAGATAGATAGATAGATAGATAGATTTAGTATAGTTGTATAGTATAGTTGTAGTAGAGTTATAGTGGATTGAGCTGGGTTATATTAGAGTTATAGTGATGAGTAGAGTTGTAGTAGAGTAATAGTGGATTGAGCCGGGTCATAGTAGAGTAATAAAATAAGTAGAGTTGTAGTAGAGTTATAGTGGATTGAGCTGGGTTATAGTAGAGTAATGGAACAAGTAGAGTTGTAGTAGAGTTATAGTGGATTGAGCTGGGTTATAGTAGAGTAATGAAATAAGTAGAGTTGTAGTAGAGTTATTGTGGATTGAGCTGGGTTATAGTAGAGTAATGGAATAAGTAGAGTTGTAGTAGAGTTATAGTGGATTGAGCTGGGTTATAGTAGAGTAATGGAATAAGTAGAGTTTTAGTAGAGTTATAGTGGATTGATTAAATTTATTGTGGTGTGACTAAAGTTATAGTAGTTTGGGTAGAGTCATAGTAAAGTGAGTAGAGTTATAGACAGGTAGATAGATAGATAGGTAGATAGATAGATAGATAGATAGATAGATAGATAGATAGATAGATAGATAGATAGATAGATAGATAGATAGATAGATAGATAGATAGATAGATAGATAGATAGATAGATAGATAGATTTAGTATAGTTGTATAGTATAGTTGTAGTAGAGTTATAGTGGATTGAGCTGGGTTATATTAGAGTTATAGTGATGAGTAGAGTTGTAGTAGAGTAATAGTGGATTGAGCCGGGTCATAGTAGAGTAATAAAATAAGTAGAGTTGTAGTAGAGTTATAGTGGATTGTGCTGGGTTATAGTAGAGTAATGGAATAAGTAGAGTTGTAGTAGAGTTATTGTGGATTGAGCTGGGTTATAGTAGAGTAATGAAATAAGTAGAGTTGTAGTAGAGTTATAGTGGATTGAGCTGGGTTATAGTAGAGTAATGGAATAAGTAGAGTTGTAGTAGAGTTATTGTGGATTGAGCTGGGTTATAGTAGAGTAATGAAATAAGTAGAGTTGTAGTAGAGTTATAGTGGATTGAGCTGGGTTATAGTAGAGTAATGGAATAAGTAGAGTTTTAGTAGCGTTATAGTGGATTGAGCTGAGTCATAGTAGAGTAATGGAATAAGTAGAGTTTTAGTAGTGTTATAGTGGATTGATTACATTTATTGTGGTGTGACTAAAGTTATAGTAGTTTGGGTAGAGTCATAGTAAAGTGAGTAGAGTTGTAGTTATAGTAGAGTTAAAGTGATGAGTAGAGTTGTAGTAGAGTTATAGTGGACCGAGCTGGGTTGTAATAGAGTTGCAATGAAGAGTAGAGTTGTAGTAGAGTAGTAATAGATTGATTGAGTAGTACAGAAGTGAGAAGTGTAGCTAAAATATAAAATAGTGACTCACAGACGTTATGTTTATTTTGGTTTATTCTAATGTCATATAAAGTTAATTACAAAAACAGTTTTACTTATAATAAAATTAATATAAATAACTAAGTGAAATATATTCATTCGTATTTCATTAGTAAAATCAGCCTTCATTTCTGAAATAAGGCTTTCAGAATTTAGAGGCACTGTTGGTGCGTGTGATTCTGAGGCAGGCTGTGGAGTGTGGTTTTATTTTATAGAATCTGTGTGTAATTATACCATAGTATGAGTGTTAAACATTCCCAGTATTGGGGGGTTGTGTGGGAAGGGGAAGGATGTGGTCAAGGAAACTTCCTCCTGTGTGTGCGCACGTGTGTGTGTGTGTGTGTTGCAGCTGTGTGTCAGGGATTACAGGAACATCTGTGTCACAGGCTGCAGGAAGTCTCACAAAGGGCTTTGAGACCCTGTAGAACCCTGTGTGTGAAAATATATATAAAAGTAATGGAGGTTTATACTTCACCAATCAGAACTGCTATGAGGTTTTGTGGGGAAGGGCAGGGGTGGTGTTGGTGAGGGGTGTCGGGGCACTAGGGTGTTAGTGGCAGATTTAGTGGCAGAAAGTGAGCACAGGGACTGTAGTGCTAAAGGGGGATACAGTGTAAACAGAAGTGCTTAGCGGTCTAATACTAGATCTGTGTATTTTTAAATTTGTTTGTGCAAAAACTAAAGATAATGGTCCAAAATAGCTGCTGAAATTAGAATGATTTAAGATTAAAATGACTAGACAAGCTCACAGACTCTGGTCAAACTTATAATTTACATTTTTAACTGGAGATAATATTGTTATTTTTATGATCTAAGTACTAATTTCCATCAGGATATACAAAATCCTGAAATAAAAAAAATCCTACTCATCAAAAATGGCGCACCTGGGTGATTCTGTTTGTGTGTTGCTCTGCATCGTCTTCTTTGGAAAGGTATTGGCAGGATCACTAATTTTACCCTAGAAAAAACAATGCTTTTTTAAATTTGTCAATTTGTCCATTTGTTTTCTGTGAAGCAGCTGAAAGAGTTTGATGTCATATGGAATTAAATTATTGTATTTGGATCCATTTGAATGCTCCTTTATTGCGACATCACAATAAGAAAACCTGCATAGAACCACCCTGTTTCTACCCCTCACCCGTCAACCCCCTCCAGAGTCCCACCTACTAGAACTTTAGTTGACGAAACACCATTTTAATTACTAAATTTTGGTTGAGAATCTTAAGACAGTACACAGCATGATTAGCCAGCAGACGTCTTCTGAGGGAGGGATCTATACCTACAGTCTGTGGCAAGTCAGCAGATGAGGGATAAGACTTTCGTGCTTCTATTGCAATTCATCATGAACTTGCTTGTTGTGTTTTACTGGTCGGTAACAGCTTATTTGCATAAAAGTGACAAGAGCTCTTAAGCGGCTAATTCCGAAAGAGGCTAAAAGTAGCAAGAATAGAGCTGGTGAGATCTTAATCCTTATGTGAGAGTGATTTAGTGCAATGAACTTTGTGAACATGTTTTGTCTAAAACATACACCGATTTTAACTTGTGTAAAAAGTTATGTGAGTTTAATATATCCACTTTAAAAAGTTATGAACATTTCAATTAAAACTTATTTAATTTTTAAGTTGCTGTGATTGTAGTTGGCTGGTCTAAGAGAGAATCAAGGGTTAAATTTTTGTTCTAGTCTAGCTCTGAGGAGAGGAGTGGGTTAAACAGAGGGCGAGCCTCCCACACTTGGACAGAGAGAGATAGAGAGAGAGAGAGGGAGAGGGAGAGAGGGTGTGTCTGTATGCAGTCAGGCTGGTGGAGCTGGAGCAGGAAGTGGCTGAGCTGAGTTTCTGCACAATGGCAAATCAGCTCCACTAGCGCGCACACACACACACACACACACACACACACACACACACTCAGAGCTATAACCCCGCCCTCCCCCTGCTCCCCACTACAGGTCTTCCTGAAGGAAGTGTTGGAGCAGAGGCTGGAGAGAGAGCGGGACGCGGTGCGGAGAGCAGCGGGCATGCTCATCAGAGCCCACATACTGAGCTATGTGGCAAGGTCAGTACTGTCTGTGCCTGTGTGCATGTGTGTGTGTGCGTGTGTGTGTGTGTGTGTGCATTAGAAGTGTGAGTATAGTTGTGTGTGCAGCCAGAGCTCTGTTGAGTATGAGTTGTTGCACATTGAGAATGACTGTACATGCAAGTGTGTGTGTGTGTGGTTCTAAATGTGTGTGTGTGTGTGTGTGACGGTTTATGTATAAACATTAGAGTTACCTAACTCTGCTACAGTGATGGCTGTTTGAGGTTTAACCCTTCCCTGGGTGTAGTTCTGCTCTCACTTTTATCAGATTAAATCTATAAAAGAGTTCTCTCTCTACATTGGTAAAGTAGTGTAACTCATTTTTGCTGCAATTTAGAAATATATAGAACACATTTATACAGTTTTGGAAGCAGAGTTTGTGACATCATAAGTTTTTTAGAAAGAGGAACAAGAATTTGGTTTAAAATAATGTTTTATTTTAATGTTAAGAGTTTTCTGAGCTCAGTACAGGGTCAAAATGATCCAAACACGCTTTTAGATTATTATTATATAAATTCAGCAGCGCTAAAAGTCCCAGTATATCTTTTAATTTGCCAAGATTAACTTTCCTGCTAGTGATCATGATGGACTACAACTGATAGCGGCTTCTTTTTGTTTTATGTTTCTCAAATAAAAAGTAAAAAAGAGTTTGGTTGGCAACACCAACTGGTAAAAATTAGAGGTGTAAGAAAATATTGAAATTATAGGAGTATCACAATATTTTTTTGCTATACTGTATTGTCGATTGTGTTGTATTTTTTCTGGTAAATTCCACTGTTCTAATTGCATAAAAAGTAACCTTTCATTTTACTGAGATTTCATAAATATGATAGTGTGAGTTTTCCTAAAATTTGGTTTATTGCATTACCCCTGTATCATGACACTTATTATATTGCCAAATTTTGCCAATACACAGCCCTGTTAAACATGGTGGTGGGAGCATCACACTGCTTACCAGCTGGTGCTGTTTTATGTGGTACAAAGAAGCTTTCAGCTGTAGCCCATCATGATCACTAACAGGATATTAAGAGACTTATTTTACTTTAGTTAAAAGACATTTTGTAATTTTCAGCACCACTGAATCAATAGTCTAACTGTCTGTGTGGAAATTTTTTATTCTGTAAGATTATATATATTTTTAAAGATATAGAATATTATTTACTGTATTTACTGGTTCAGAAAAAGAAACTGAAATCTTTGGAAGAACAAAGCAAAACATTTTGGAAGAAAACTCTTACAGTGTGGGCAGTGGAGCGGCTCTGTGTAATCATCAGCTCTCAGAGAGTCTGGCCTTTAATAAGTTTAACTTTTAACTAAGACCTTAACTGTGGCTCCTTACATCAGGATGGACAGTTTGGTAACAATTTACACAATACTGAATCTATTTAAACAGTGAAAATAAATAAAGTTTTGCAAAAAAATATTCATAATGTGATCAGTTATTAATTAGAGCATTCAGATTTTAAAAGTACAATTGTTATGTGTGCAGCATTTTTTAAAGTATAGTATTTAAAGTGCATTTTTCTAAAACATGTTGTTTTATAAGTATATTTTATAAGTAAATATATATTATAAGTATATTTTAGAAGTATATTTCTAAAATTGCTGTATTTCTGATAGCATAATATTTTTTAAAAGTACAGTATTTTTAAACAAGCTGTATTTCTAATAGAATAGTTTTTTTAAAAGTACAATATTTCTAAAATTGCTGTATTTCTAATGGAATAGTATTTTTAAAAGTACAGTATTTTTAAACAAGCTGTATTTCTAATAGAATAGAATTTTTTAAAAGTACAGTATTTTTAAACAAGCTGTATTTCTTATAGAAAAGTCTTTTTAAAAGTACAATATTTAAAAAATGCTGTATTTTTAATATAATAGTACTTTATTAGAACAGTATTTCTAAAAGTGCTATATTCTGAATAGTATTAGAACAGTCTTTTAAAAAGTAGTGTTTCTAAAATTGCAGTATTAAAAAAAACAAATAGCCGTGTGGAGCAACAGTGGTTAAAGTGTGTAAATAAGTGTGTGAATATTAAATATAGGTTTCCATATTTTTGCATGTTGAATTTGCATGTCTTTTCCTCTTAAACTTCACAGAACCACCCGATGGTTCCAGACTGTAATTCCTCCTCCTATAACCTAAAAATAACTCAGCTGGTTGTTTATTTCTGTGTAATTACAGAATAATAAACTTTAGACTGTAATAAACATCACAAGTTAAGAGGATAAACTCTTCGGCGTCTGTAATAAAAACGTGCTGAAATGTTTTCTATATTTAAAAGCTAAAATCTGGTGAAGAATCAGATCTTGAGCCGACTTCCCTCCTCTGTTTTTCTTCACAGGAAGCACTACAGGAAAATCCGTGCCAGCACAATCACCATTCAGAAGAACTACCGCGCTCACTTCTGGAGGAAGGTGTTCCTGCGGGTTCGCACCGCCGCCGTGGTCCTGCAGAAACACCGCCGGGGACAGGTCGCCCGCAGCCACTGCCAGCAGCTCCGCGAGCAGAGGAAGAGGGAGGAAGAGGAGAGGAGGAGACGGGAGGAGGAGGAGAGGAGGATAAGGGAGGAGGAGGAGAGGAGACGAGCAGAGGAGGAGCTGAGGCTTCTGGAGGAGAAAAGGAAAAGAGAAGAAGAGGAGAGACAGCGGCGTCTGGAAGAGGAAGAGCAGAGGAGGAAAGAGGAGCAGGAACAGGAAGCTCTCCGGAAACAGCAGGAAGAGGAGGAGCTCAGGAGGAAGCAGGAGACCGAGGAGAGAGCTGCAGCTCACAGCAGGTACACTCACGATCTCAGAAACATCTCCAAACTATTCCAACTGTTCCAAAAACTGTTTAAAACTATCACAAACTCTTCTAAACCATACTTAATGTTCCCAGCCAATCCCATACTATCCTTATGCTTCCAAAACTTTCTCAATCATTCCCCAAATCCATCTATAGCTCTCCAAAACCATCCCAAAGTCCCAACCATTTCCAAAACTGTTTTCAACCCTCCTAAACCATCCAAAACACTCCCAACCTTTACCAAACTTTTAAAAGTGTTTACCCAACCCTCTAAAACCATCCCAAACTCCCTAAACTGATCTCTCCCAGCTGTTCCACAAACTTTTCCAACTAAAACTCTCCTAAACCATCCGAATCTCGCCCAACTGTTTGCCCAACTTCTAAACCATCCCAAACTGTCCAACTATTTCCCAAACTCTCGCAAGCCAACTCGCAAGAAACTCTCATAAATCATCCAGAAGCCACCACAAACTCTTCCAGTTGTTCCACAAACTCCCACTTTCCCCTTAACCATCCTAAATTCTCAACATTATCCCAAACTCATCCCAGCCATTCCTCCAAATTTGCCAAAACCCTCCACACACCTTTGATACTTTTCTATCATTTTCCATTCTTTCCCAAACCTTTCCACAAATAGTTCCAGCCCACATGTCTTTTCAAATGTTCAACCTTTTTGTACCCTCTTCAATTCACACAAACCTTTTACAAACTGGCACAAACTTTCAAAACTCTTCCAGACCCTTCATATCTTTGGCAATCCCAAGCTATCTCAACCATTCTCAAATTCTTTCAAAACTCTTTAAAATTTTCCCAGCCTAGACCTACATTTTAAAGATGTTGTTACATTACCAGGTTTACAGGAATCTTGATAGTAAGACAAATAATCAAACAATACACTAAAGAAAAAAACCCTTAGCATAAGATTCACCTTCCCAGCTATGCAGCTGAGACATTACCTATTCACCCACCGCTCCTAAAATTGTTTCAAAAACTCCTCCAAACTGTTCCAGAACCTTCCCAAATTCTCACATATCTTTGCAGCCCCTCAGGAGCCATCCCAAACTCTTTCCAGTCTCTGAAATCCCTTCCAAACTCTCCCAGACTCTCCCACACACCCCAAACACTCCCCTGTCCTGATCTGAATTTAGGGCATTTAAAATCTCTGTCCGTAATCTGCTCAGAATAAACGGATTCATTCCCTGCTTGTCTGTCCCTCTAGGAATCATCTGGAAACAAATCACCATTGTGCCAAGGTAATGCAGCATATCAGCGCATATTTTATTTAGTGAAGATCCCACAAGGGAGCTGATTGTGTTCTGTCTGATTGTAAATTCTGCTGATTAGAACAGTGCTAGATAATCTGGGGTAGAACTGGGTCAGGTAGAAATGAGCCTGTATGACAGTGGGTTTTGTGTGTTTGGTGCTGCTGCAGAGGGAGGTGCGGGTGTCCCGCGGCGGCTGGCAGTACTCCTCTGAGGAGGAGAGTCGGCAGATGGAGGAGATCCTGCGGCTGGAGCGAGAGATCGAGCGTCTGCAGCAGCAGAGGGAGGACGGCGTGGCGCTGCTGAACGAGAGTTCGCGGGAGGAGCTCCGTCAGCGCCGGGACGCCGAGATCTACCGTCTGGAGAAGGAAGCTTCTCGCGTCGCAACGGAGTTCCTGGAGATGCTGGACTTTGGGGGGCTGGAGCAGTCACTGTCCAGCGAGGAAAACCTTCACGATCCGGGCGAGAGCACGGCTCCGCTGGCTGAGGACGAGGTGGATGAGGGTTTTCACGCTGAGGACGAATGCGTGCCTCTTCCAGAGCTGCCTACTCCAGCTGCTGCCCCTCTGGACCCGACCGTCTTGTCCAACCTTCCTCCTCCACCAGCCGCATTCTCTCAGGGCTCTATGGACGCTTCCACCTCAAAACCCATCTCAAACAGACACAGCAGACTTTTAGAACTCCCTACCCCACTGACCCCTTCTCCACTGACCCCTGCTGCACCACCCCCAACCCCAGCTCCAGCTCCCCCACCCCCACCACCACCACCCCCATGTTTAACAGCTCCAGCTGCTCCATCTGCTGGAGGTTACAGTGAACTACAAAAGGTCTTCAGACAGTCGGATGAGGATTTACCTGAACAGGAGTTCAACTTCAGCATCCTGCCGGACACAGAGTCCGACTACGACCAGGAGGAGTTTGAGGAGGCTCCAGGGAGCAATACAGACGGCAACCTCACTGACGAGGAGGTGCTGAGGAGGTCCTCCTGCACCTTCAACAGCATGGACTCCTTCAGAGGCAGCTCTGACTCTGTAAGTAACAAAATGCAGATTCTATACAAGTCTCCTTATTATACCCTGGTTTGTAGAGAATTTGAAAGGTTTTGTAAAAGATAGATCTGTCTGAACAGATTATAGTGGAAATTAGGATTAGATTTGACACAGTACAGCTGTACAATTATAGTCAAAAGTTTGGGAAAAAAACTTCAGTAGGAATAGAAGTAAGAGAAACTCTGCAGTTATCAGAGTATCCTTTTTAGTTTTAACTACAGATTTTGCTTAAATAAGATTTTGATAGTTTTATTCTGAATATTGCTATAAGCACACATTGCCATTTTTAAAGACTAGGTATAGTTGTAAAAGCTAATGTCTAGTTTTAGGTGTTAGAGCTGGAGTTTGGTAATAATGGCTGGGGATTAGTGTTTACTGATTGGGATTAGGTCTTAGATTTTGGGGTTTTGGTTTAGAGCAGGGGTGTCCACATTTTTTTGTTGGGGGCCAGAAGCAGAAACATATGTGCAGTCACTGGCCACAGACTCTTTAATAAAAAATAAATAATGAAATATACCACTTATAATAATACATTTTCTCGATTACTATCATTTACACACCATTTTATTTGAGTTACTATCTTTATCTATCTTGGACAGTGTTGTGTAAATTAAGATTTTTCATGTTGATGTTTCGTTTCATAATGTCTCTTAATATTAAACTCCTTAATTACGGCAACTGATTCCTGACAAATTAAAAACACACATTTCCCTCTGAACTCAGTTAAAAAATAGTAATTTTCCCAATGTGCCTGAAATTTTCTGCATTATCTGCACTATTGCTGCTTTTAGACTCTTTGTCCCGTTTTTCGTGCTTAAAGTGAGCGCTCTCGCTGCTTTTATACTCTTTGGCCTGTTTTTTGCACTACAAGTGAGCGCTCTCGCTGCATTTAGACTCTTTGGCCCGTTTTTCACGCTACAAGTGAGCACTCTCGCTGCATTTAGACTCTTTGGCCCATTCTTTGCGCTACAAGTGAGCACTCTCGCTGCATTTAGACTCTTTGGCCCGTTTTTCACGCTACAAGTGAGCAGTCTCCCTGCTTTTAGAATCTTTGGCCCGTTTTTCACGGTATTACTGAACACTCTCGCTGCTTTTAGACTCTTTGGCCCATTTTTCGCGCTACAAGTGAGCGCTCTCGCCGCTTTTAGACTCTTTGGCCCGTTTTTCGCGCTACAAGTGAGCGCTCTCGCTGATTTTAGACTCTTTGGCCCGTTTTTCGCGCTTAGGGTTTAGGTCTCAGGGCTTGGGCTTTAGTTTTTAAAAGTTGGGTTTTAGGTGTTAAGAATTGGAGTTGTGGTTTATATTTTACCATTTGGGGTTACATTTTTAAAGCTTGAGGTTTGGTGTATTTTTTTAACAGTTTAAGTTTAGATGTTAGATCTTGGAGTTTTCAACGGTTGGTGTTAAGGTGTTTAAGCTCAAGGTTTAGTCTTTAATATATTGTTAATATATTGAACTGAGTAATTTCAGCTGTACTATTAGGACAGTTATGTGTTTAATTCAGGTATGACAGTCACTAGTGCTGGTCTGTAGGATGGCTGTGAGCTTTAGCTGCAGGGTAAATGTGTTGAACCTGCTGGGGGGTTGGGGAACGTTGGGAGGTGTTGGGAAGTGTTGGGGATTCCCAGGATGTTCACGCTTTAGCTGAGAGCTGACTCACCCAGTCTGATCTGATCTGTAATCTCTGGTTTGTTTTGACTGAACTGAACTCTCTGACCTGGTTGAATGTGGTTTAGGGTGCAGGGTGATTTACTGTGAGCTATAAACATTATTTGATTACCTGCCTTCCCACCTGCCATTATCTACCTACCATTACCCCTCAGTTACTACTTTCATTTATACAGGCTGAAGGATTAGTGTTTAAGGGTTTAGGGGTTAAGGATTTTTTAGAGTGTTCAGAGATTATTATTTAGAAAGGAGGTGTTATAGAGTTAGTTTTAGGGTTAGTTTCGAATTTGGGTTTAGTGCTTTGGGTTTAAGAGGTTATGGACACATGTTATGGAACTAGGGGTCAATCAGTCTTTCTCATTAAATGTGTAAAAATTAAATAATTTGGTTATAAGGGTTGTTTTAGAGGTTGGTCTTTTGGATTTAAGAATTTAAGACTTAGGTACTTATGTTTGGGTACTAGAGATTAGTGTTAGGGATTTGAGGATATAGAGTTAGTCATTAGGGATTTGTGTTTAGGAACTAGAGCTTAGTGTTTTAAGGCTTCAGTGATTGAAACTTTTCTAACTCTACCTCCATAAACCTTTAAAACACAAATCTCTAGTTCCTAAATACAAATTGTGTGTTTAAGAGTATATTTGTTTAGATTTTAAGGATTTTAGGGTACGGGTTAGTGTTTAGGGGTTTGTGTTTAAGAGCTAGAGATTAGTGTTTTAATAGGTCAGGGATGTCCAAACTATGCGGCCCGTTTCCTTTTTTGGAGCGGCCCGCGAGGTATTTTAGAAATAGAATGAAATTTGGCCCGCTGTTAAGAAGGATTTTATAATGTGAGATTCAAAGTTTGAATGCTAGGTGTCAGAAACGGGCCAAAGAGTCTAAAAGCGGCGAGAGTGCGCATTTCTAGCGCAGAAAAACAGGCCAAAGAGTCTAAAAGCGGAGAGGGTGCGCATTTCTAGCGCAGAAAAACGGGGCAAAAGAGTCTAAAAGCGGAGAGGGAGCGCATTTCTAGCGCAGAAAAACGAGCCAAAGAGTCTAAAAGCGGAGAGGGTGCGCACTTGTAGCGCAGAAAAATGGGCCAAAGAGCCAGAGAGAAATTAAACATCAATTTGAAAAATCTTAGTTTACACAACACTGTCAAAGATAAAGATAGTCAATTAAAATGGTGTGTAAATGAAATAATCAGGAAAAAAGTATTATTTAAAGTGAAATATTTCATTATTTGTTTTATTATAGAGTCTGTGGCCCGTGTCTTAAAATATATTTCTCTCTCTCCCTCTCTCTCTCTCTCTCTGCAGTTTATTGACAGTGATGATGAGAATGATGGATTTGCGGATACAGATGAGGAGGTGTCGAACGGCCGGGTCAGTCTGCTGAACGGCAGCGGTCCTCCGTACTTCCACAGCTACCTCTATATGAAGAGTGAGTGTTTAACCCCTCAATAACCTCTACAGTATACATGTATATAACATATAACTGTACAATAACTTGCTTGAATTGTATTCTCATTATTTACACTGTTCTATACATAAATATTACAGCAAAAAGCCATTCAATGTTCATTACAATTAAACAATAATTAAGATAAAATGTTCTATTTTTTGTAGTAACTACATTAAACTGAATGATCATAATCTTGCAGGTGGTCTGATGATCCCGTGGCGGCGGCGCTGGTGCGTGCTGAAGGACGAGACGTTTATGTGGTTCCGGGCGAAGCAGGACTCGGTGCGGTGCGGCTGGCTGTATAAGAAGGGTGGAGGGATGTCCACGCTGAGCCGACGCAACTGGAAGATGCGCTGGTTCGTCCTGAGAGAGGCGAAGCTGATGTACTACGAAAACGACAGCGAGGAGAAGCTGAAGGGGACCATCGACATTCGCACGGCCAAGTGAGAGACACAGATATACACCAATCAAGCATAACATTATGTTTCTAGACCCATTATCCACAGGATGCTAATGGTGGTCTATTTTTAGAGCTGTTTAAAAACTCCAGCAACACTGCTGTATCTGTGATTTTATATACTGTGGGTTCCTGAATAGTTAAGAACAACAAGGTACCAGAGCCCCACCCACTAGTCGAAGGTCTGTCATTTTGGTTGAGAAACACAGCAGGATTAGCCAGCAGACTTCGTCTGAGGGAGGGATCTGTACCTACTGTACAATCTGATCTCCTGTGTTGTTTGTGTTTACAGGGAGATTGTTGATAACCACGAGAAGGAGAACGCTCTCAACATTGTTACAGAGGACCGAACCTACCACATCTACGCAGAAACCCCAGAGGAAGCCAGGTACTGCCCACCTGCTCACTACTGACCACACCCCACACACCTGCTGACTACTGACCTCCCCACACTTCCCCACAAACACCGAACACTTCCTGTTCAGCTGGTGTTCAGAATGTGGACAGAAATCCACACTGTATTAACGTGCTGCGCCCCCGGTGGTGGTGTGTTATAATGTGTGTGTGGTGTGTTTCTCTGCAGTGGCTGGTTCAGTGTGTTGAGTCGGGTCCACAGCGCCAGCCCTGAGCAGCTGATGGAAATGCAGCATGAACAAGCCAACCCTAAAAACGCTGTGGTGAGTGATTAATAAACAGTTAATAAACAAACTAGCATTAATAAACAATATAGGAAACTTTAATTATATATATTTTTAAACCTAATCCTTAAAACATAAAACCTAAACCTTAATCCTAAACTTGAGAAAACAGATCTTTATTTATCATACACATTTTATAAAACAAAGCAAAAAGAGAAATACATTACTTAAAGAAATAGCTTAAAGCAACTCAGTATAAAAAGCACACACATTTTGAGTGTTTTAAATGGCAGTTTAATCAGTATAGTGTCACTTTATCTGTGATTTTCTCCTTTAAATGTATAGCTTGTGATCTAGAAAATAATCTGAGATGGTTTTAAACAGTTAAACAGTGTTTAACTCAGAGTTTCTGAGGAAAATAAAAGTGGGCCAAGAGTAGAGCCTTGAGGAACACCACACAGTATATAACATACGTTCACTTTAGGCTAGCAAGTCTTCATTCCTTGCCCAAATGGAAAAAAAAAATGTTTAATTTAAAAAATGTGTTCCAAACACTAAAATATATTTATATCTGTATTCTGTCTGTGTTTATGTCTGTAGGGAACTCTGGATGTTGGGCTAATTGACTCAGTGTGCGCCTCCGACAACCCTGACAGGTATCATACAGGTTTACAGAACATGAAGATTCTCCAGGCTAAATAAGTGTTACAGTACCTTTATTTAACTCTGCTTTCCCATAATCCTCTTCTCTTAGACCCAACTCCTTCGTCATCATCACAGCCAATCGCGTGATCCACTGCAACACGGACCTGCCAGAGGAGATGCACCACTGGATCGGCCTCCTGCAGAAACCCCGCGGAGAGTCCCGCAGCGACGGGCAGGACTTCATAGTGAGAGGTGAGGGTCGATTAACCTTGCACTTGTTACTATTATAAACAATGTTAGCCAATCACAATCAATCAGCACTCAGTACATAGAATGCCAGCTGTTAAGTACATGTAGCACCCTGAATACCAGTCAATCAGTACTCAGCATCCAGAATGATAATTAATTAGTGCTGAGTAGTCAGTAGGCAGAGTGCCACCTAATCAGTGTTCAGTAGGCAGAGTGCCACCCAATCAGCATTTAGTATTCGGAATGCCAGCCAATCAAAACTTAAAAGTAACCTGAATGTCAGACAATTAGCTATCAGTAGGCAGAAAGCAAACCAATCAGCAATTAGTGTCCAGAATGCCAGTTAGTCAGCACTCATTAGACAGAACGCCATCCCATTAGCACCAATCAGCACCCAGTATTCTGAATGTCAGCCAATCGGCCCTAAGTAGCCAAAATGTCTTAAAAAATCAGATAAAAAACATAATCATCCATTCACTACAATTAAGTATGCTCTCTCTCTCTGTATCTCTCTCTCTCTCTCTCTGTCTCCCTCTCTTTCTCTCTCTCTGTTTCTCTCTCTCTCTCTCTCTCTCTCTCTCTGTTTCTCTCTCTCTCTGTATCTCTCTCTGTCTGTATCTCTCTCTCTTTCTCTCTCTCTCTGTTTCTCTCTGTATCTCTCTCTCTTTCTCTCTCTCTCTGTCTCTCTTTCTCTCTCTCTGTCTCTCTTTCTTTCTCTCTCTCTCTCTCTGTATCTCTCGCTCTCTCTGTCTCTCTCTCTGTTTCTCTCTCTCTCTGTTTCTCTCTCTCTCTGTATCTCTCTCTCTCTCTGTTTCTCTCTCTCTCTGTTTCTCTCTCTCTCTGTATCTCTCTCTCTCTCTCTGTTTCTCTTTCTCTCTCTGTCTCTCTCTCTATCTGTCTCTCTCTCTCTCTCAGGCTGGCTGCATAAGGAGATGAAGTCCAGCAGTAAGAGCACGTCTCTGAAGCTGAAGAAACGCTGGTTTGTTCTGACCAATAACTCTTTGGATTATTACAAGTCGTCGGAGCGCAGTGCTTCTAAACTGGGAACACTGGTGCTGAACAGCCTGTGCTCAGTGGTCCAGCCTGACGAGCGAGTCTTCAAGGAGACAGGTGAGGATCTACACTCAGACTGACAGATGGATGCGAGTTTCTCAGTGTGATGGTGTGAAACTGAGGCGCTCGAACTAAAGCTACAGCAGAATATTTTTTAGAATTTCTAATTTTATTTTTAATTTAAGTAGATATTTTAAACCTGCAAGAACAAAAACAGTATCACACAGAGTTCATAATGAACTTTATTTTTATATTAACTTTAAAGATCTCTTAGATTTATGTCTGTAATACAAAGCAAGTCTCCTTTCTAGGATATTTTACTGGATTTCTTTTTTCAGAGTGTCTGTTAACCCCGCCTAGTACACCATGTGACTATAGGCCACCAATAGAAACTCCTTACGCAATATTTGGTGCCTGAATTTCCCATATCAGACTAAGTAGGTCACAAAAGCTTGTTTAAAAATATTCACAATTGATTACATATCTAAGTGATTGAGCTTAAGCTACTTTTACATAGTATTTTGTTTGTTGGCAAATCTTATACTTGAAATTTTATACTATTTACATTAAGTGTATATATATATATATATGTATGTGTGTGTGTGTGTGTGTGTGTGTGTGTGTCCACTAAATGTACCTTTTAACACTATGGTACTATTTACAGCTCTGGAAAAATTTCGACCACTTCAGTTTCTGAATCAGTTTCTGATTTTGCTATTTATAGGTTTATGTTTGAATAAAATAAACATTGCTGTTTTATTCTTTAAACTACAGACAACATTTCTCCCACATTCAAGCAGTTCAGTTTGGTTTGATGGTTTTCAATTTGGTAAAATCAAAGCATAGCATCTGCCTTTTATTTATGTTTTACAGTAAAATAACTGTGATAAATCTGTAGGAGACTAAATTGGCTACCAGTTGATGCTCACATCAAATTCAAAGCTCTTACAATCGCCTACAAGGTGATGACAGAACAGGCTCCTTCCTACCTGCACTCGCTCCTGAAGGCTTACGCTACCTCCCGGCCGCTGCGCTCCTCCAGTGAACGTCGCCTCGCTTTGCCAAAAACTCACACAAAGCAATCCAGACTGTTCTCATACAGAGTTCCCCAATGGTGGAACAAACTACCTTCCACTACCAGATCAGGAGAATCTCTCACTATCTTTAAGAAACTCCTGAAGACAGAGCTCTTCAAAGAGCACATACTCTCCTAACACCTCTAACTAACTACCTTCTACTACCAGATCAGGAGAATCCCTCACTATCTTTAATAAACTCCTGAAGACAGAGCTCTTCAAAGAGCACATACTCTCCTAACACCTCAAACTAACTACCTTCTACTACCAGATCAGGAGAATCTCACTATCTTTAATAAACTCCTGAAGACAGGGCTCTTCAAAGAGCTCTTACTCTCCTAACACCTCTAACTAACTACCTTCTACTACCAGATCAGGAGAATCTCTCACTATCTTTAAGAAACTCCTGAAGACAGAGCTCTTCAAAGAGCTCTTACTCTCCTAACACCTCTAACTAACTACCTTCTACTACCAGATCAGGAGAATCTCTCACTATCTTTAATAAACTCCTGAAGACAGGGCTCTTCAAAGAGCTCTTACTCTCCTAACACCTCTAACTAACTACCTTCTACTACCAGATCAGGAGAATCTCTCACTATCTTTAAGAAACTCCTGAAGACAGAGCTCTTCAAAGAGCTCTTACTCTCCTAACACCTCTAACACATTAACTACTTCTATCCTCATTTCCTTCTTCCTCTCCTTCACTCCTCTATCCTATTATTTCCCTTTGTCCTCCTTTTATCCCTATCCAAAGATGTTTTACCTTTAAACTTATTTTACATTGTACTCAACTATTGTTTTGGACAAAAGCGTCTGCCAAATGTAATGTAATGTAATGTAATGTAAATTAAACAGCCTGACTGCCTTACTTTGTATTATTTTATTAAACTCCACTTCATTATAAGTTATTGAATGTGTTTATAATGTGCTCCTCAGGTTACTGGAACATTATCGTACACGGGCGGAAGCACTCGTACCGTCTCTACACCAAGCTGCTGAACGAGGCTATGAGATGGGCCTCTGCCATCCAGAACGCCATCGACAGCAAGGTCCCAATAGAAACACCCACCCAGCAGCTCATCAGAGACATCAAGGCAAGCTTTCTTATTGATTATATAATGCAGAATATAAAACTAACATTATAATAAGTGTAAAATGACTACAGTTTAATAATTCAGTATATTAATACAAATTTCATGCCAAATTTAATAGATCTGCTTGTTTAATTATAAAGATACACTATATGTCCAAATGTTTATGGACACTCCACTTCCAATTAATGCATTAAACTTGCTGAAACAGATGTGCAAATAAATACACATTTTTTTCTGGTGAAGAGAAGTATTGTCAAATAAATAGGACTCTCTGGAGTCCTAAGCTCTCTACAACAATAATCAGGGTTCATACAGTCATGAAAAACCTGGAAAAGTCATGGAAATATAAATATACCCAGAAAATTTAGGAAAAGTCATGAGAATTTGGTCTACAAATCTTTGCGTTTCAGTTTATTGATGGAGAAAATCTATTTTGAGCTAACAAATACGTCAAATCAGAGTTAGTTCAGTAATTTAACCCTACACAATGGAGCTCTCAGGATCTGACACACATTTTATTATTAATTTTAGGCAGACAATAATCATAATTTCAATTATAGTTTTATTATAGTTTTCATGTCTGCACTGTTTTAAAAACCATATGGTCATGAAAAAATGATGGAAATGTATTGGTAAAAATGTATGAACCCTGAAACATGAACTTATTGGCACACTACAGAGTGGTATAATACCCTCAGTTTCACAATAAAAAAGTGGGTGTCCTATTACTTTTGTCCGTGTAGTGTATCTGAGTGAAAGGCTGGTGTGGCTGATCCTGGTTCTGTGCTGAAGATAAAGTGGATGTTGTAACTGTGTTGGTTGCAGCTGTTGAAGCGTAGCGCTGTAGCGTCCCGCAGGCTCTCCGTCAGGCGTACAGGCTGTAGTGCTGAATGAGGTACAGGCAGTGTGTGCTCTGAGTGCTTTCCCATCATCCTCCTCTCTGCACTGCCTTCCTCCTCCAGCCTGAGCTGCTGTCAACACTCTGACTTTCATTACTCTACACTCTCAAAATCCATGTGTTAGAAATCACCGCTCTGGTACTATTAGACATGTATAAAATACATAAAGTAAAGCCTCAGACTTGAGTAAAAGTACAAGTGCTCAAAAAAGTGACTTAAGTAGAAATTGAAGTTTTCTTTAAGCTCCACAGTTAAGTGGAAGTACTAAAGTATTCAACATTTTTGTACTTAAGTACTGCAATTAGTTTGATGTAAAATCAGTACTGTGGTACGGAAAGTTTTTTTAGGCAAACTGCTCGAGGTCTAGTGTGAGGTTTCCACAATCAGTGATGGTTTGCAGAGACAAGTCATCTGCTGGTGTTGATCCACTGTGTTTTATCAAGTCCAAAGTCAGTGGATTATCTACTAGAACATTTTACAGCATTATTCTGTCTATATCAATGCAAAATTAGCTCAAATTAGCTCAAAAATCAGGTCAAAGTTGTTGATGAGAGAGTAAGTAGTAGTTAAGAGACTAAATCCATATTTAAACCTATATAAAATGTAATCTACCTTATCAGCTCAGTATTGACAACGTATTTACTTTGCTATAAAAACACTTAAAAAAATGCTAGTACATCATCAGGCTCTGTAAAACTATTGATTTACTGCTGAATGTTGGGAACAAAACAGATTAATAACACAGGAGTTTTGAGAGTGATCGTATGAAGCTTCAGTGAATCAGTGTGTTTTGTTTCATGGCTGAAGGTGGTAAAGGCTGAGTGTTTGGTTTGGGTGTGTTTAGGAGAACAGCATGAACGTGGAGGCGGTGGAGCAGACGTACTGGAGGAACCCCATCCTGAGATACACTCAGCATCCTCTGCACTCGCCCCTGCTGCCCCTGCCCTACGGCGAGGTCAACACCAGCCGTGAGTCCTGCACACTATTCAGATTTTTAGGGCACGATAATCTCCCACAATGCATTGATCATTTCTAGTGAACAGTGTATCTCAGTTATGGCTGTAAATTATGATAAAAAATTCATATCTCTCTCTTTCTCTCTCTCTCTCTCTCTTCCTCCAGTCCAAAAGGAGAAGGGTTACTCCAGCCTGCAGGACGAGGCAGTGAAGATGTTTAATTCTCTGCAGGAGATGGAGGCGGTCTTGGACCCTGTGCCCATCATCCAGGGCATCCTGCAGACCTGCCAGGACCTGCGGCCGCTCAGAGACGAGGTCTACTGTCAGCTGATCAAACAGACCAATCACATGCCTCAGCCGAACAGCACCGCTAACCGCGCCCACTGGCACCTGCTCACCTGCATGAGCTGCACCTTCCTGCCCAGCCGCGCCATCCTGCGCTACCTGAGGTTCCACCTGAAGAGGTACTGACTGCACCCTGCCCTACACTTCACTTTACCTGTGAACATTTTACCACAACTGACCACCACAGCTAACTACAACCCACCACCAGCCATGATACCCCACTACAACCAATCAAAATCAACTACAACCCAAAACCTAAACCCACTGCCAGCCATCACACCCCACCACAACCAACCAGAACAAATCAAACCCACTATACACCACAATCCAACCTACCACCACAACCTACCACAACCAATCAGCCACCATCTACCACTACAACCAATTACAACTCACTACAAGCTACCACAACCCACCACAACCAACCAAAAAACACCACAAACAAATACAATTAATAACTACTTGCATAAAATTATGGATATTTTATTTATTTATTTATTTATTGACCTGCCCACAAATGGGTGGTGGTCCAAACATTGAAATAAACTAATTTTTTACATGTACCAGTCTGTGATAATACATCAATTTATGTGCCTCAGTTTCAAATAGTCAAAATAATTCATACTGTTTGCTTATTATTACTCTAAAATTATGTATATTTTTTATCATACATTCCAAAAATAAGTGTACAATTTGTGGTAATGAGTTGAAATGAAGTTGACTATCAAGGTGACAATTTTACATACCTGTATCTGTGAAATTTCTGTTTTTGACAACTTCTTATATAGAATACTCTTTTTTGTAGGTTTACATATATTTTGAACTTAATTTAGCTTTGAGGTGTAGGGTAGATATCATTGCATTGTTCGACAGTTCTCTAGTTGTGTCTCCCTCACCTTGAATCTGGCTACTGTTTACAATTTTCTTCTTGAACTGTTTCTGCTCCTCAGGATCAGGGAGCTGTTTCCAGGCTCAGAGATCGAGCAGTTCGCTGCGTTTATCGGCGAATCGCTGAAGAAGACGAAGACGCGTGAGTTCGTTCCGTCTCAGGAGGAAATCGTAGCTCTGAGAAACAGACAGGAAATGACCACCACTGTTTACTGCCATGGGGGCGGATCCTGCAAGATCTCCATCAACTCTCACACCACTGCCGGAGAGGTGAGCATACGGAGGGGGCGGAGCTTATCTAATAACAAGCGAAGCAAATAGGTTAACTGCAGTAGTTCTAGATTATGATGTTTGACACTAAGAGGAGCTTCATTTGCTGTGTTTTTTTTCTTTTTGTGTGTGTGTGCGTGGGTATATGTGTGTTTTTATGTGTGTTTGTGTCTGTTCATATATAAATGTGTATGTTTTATGTGTGTGTTTATATGTGTGTTTATGCATGGCTATGCATATGCTTATATATGTTTATGCATGCTTGTTTGTGTGTGTATGTTTGAGTGTGTGCATGTGTGTGCAATGTTGCACGTGTTCACCTGTGTGTGTGTCATGTGTTTGGTTGTATGCATGGTGTGTGTGTGTATGTGTGTGTACATGTATGTGTTTGTGCATGCACGTGCATGTTTGTGCATTTGATTTTGTGTGTCTATGTATGTCTGTCTGTATGTATGTGTGTATATGTGTGTCTGTGTGTATGTGCTGTGTGTGTGTATGTGCTATGTGTGTGTATGTGTGTGTGTGTGTATGTGTGTGTGTGTGTAGGTGGTAGAGAAGCTGATCCGGGGCTTGGCGATGGAGGACAGTAGGAATATGTTTGCTCTGTTTGAGCACCGCTGTTCTCTGGACCGCGCCGTGGAGAGTCGCGTGATCGTAGCCGACGTTTTAGCTAAATTTGAGCGGTTAGTAATTTTTACTTATTGGCCACTTTATTAGAAACACCTACCACATTGTTCTTACACTCACTGGCCACTTTATTAGAAACACCTACCACACTGTACTTACACTCACTGGCCACTTTATTAGAAACACCCACCACATTGTACTTACACTCACTGGCCACTTTATTAGAAACACCTACCACATTGTTCTTACACTCACTGGCCACTTTATTAGAAACACCTACCACACTGTACTTACACTCACTGGCCACTTACTGTACTTACACTCACTGGCCACTTTATTAGAAACACCTACCACACTGTACTTACACTCACTGGCCACTTTATTAGAAACACCTACCACACTGTACTTACACTCACTGGCCACTTTATTAGAAACACCCACCACATTGTACTTACACTCACTGGCCACTTTATTAGAAACACCTACCACACTGTACTTACACTCACTGGCCACTTTATTAGAAACACCCACCACATTGTACTTACACTCACTGGCCACTTTATTAGAAACACCTACCACATTGTTCTTACACTCACTGGCCACTTTATTAGAAACACCTTCCACATTTTAATTACACTCACTGGCCACTTTATTTGAAACACCTACCACATTGTACCTACACTCACTGGCCACTTTATTAGAAACACTTACTGGCCACTTTATTAGAAACAGTGTACAAAGCTAACATTTCTTTTCATCTCAAATAACTGTTTTGTGTGTGTGTATTTTTGTGTGTGTGTGTGTGTGTGTGTGTGTGTGTGTGCAGGTTGGCAGTCACAGAGGCAGAAGAGGAAGGCCAGTGGAAGTTGTATTTTAAGCTCTACTGTTTCCTGGATGTGGAGAGCATGCCCAAAGAGGGGGTGGAGTTTGTGTTCATGTTTGAACAGGTCAGTCTCTCGTCCAATCAGAATTTTAGCAGATCTGGACTGTATCCTGATTGATTGATTGGTAAAATAAATAAATAAACAGAAAATTGCTTCATAACAGTAGCTGTGCTGTTACTGGACATTACTTACATTCAGGGCATCTTATACATATGCTCAAAATGTTTTGGTGATACTGAGCTAACAATAAGTATTCATTTGCTTGTTGTTTGAATTTTTCTGTTTCACTTAAAATTGTGCAGCAGCAGCAACCATTTAAACAAGGAACTTAGCTAACTGGCTAGGTATCGATGTACCACCAGAAATTTATTTTATGTTTGTTGTGAAGAAAAGGGCCATAATACATTAAAAATACATTTAAAAATACAATAAGATCAGATAATGCAACGGTTATCATTATTTCTAACTAAGAAAAAATAGATTTGTGAGTTTCTCCTCTGATTTGAGTCCCTGTAGCCCTAAAACTTATTTAGGGGTGTAATGGGATAATACAGCTCTGGAAAAAAATGAAGGGACCACTTCAGTTTCTCTGATTTTACTATTTATAGGTTTATGTTTGAGTAAAATGAAAATTGTTGTTTTATTCTATAAACAACAGACAACATTTTTCCCAAATTACAAATAAAAATATTGTCATTTAAATAATTTATTTGCACAAAATGAGAAATTTGATGGATTGTGATCATCCATCTTCTTCTTGATTATATTCCAGAAGTTTTCAATTTGGTAAAATCAAAGGAACTCATCATTTTTAAGTGCTCTCTTTTTGTAGTCGTAAAGGTAATATTTAGAATGCTCTGCTCCAGTAAACTGATCTGATGTGCTTTATTATTTCCAGGCTCATGAGAGTTTGATCAGCGGTCACTTCCCGGCGCACGAGGACACCCTGCAGCACCTGGCTGCCCTGCGGCTGCAGTACCTGCACGGCGACGCGGCGCGGGTCAGCTGGTGCCTGGAGCAGGTGTACCCCACCGGCCGCCTGCGGCGCCGCATCCTCACCTTCACCCGCGCCGGCGGCTCCACCGGCACCGCGGGGCCTCCGCTGGACAAGCGCAGGAGCAGCTTCCTGGAGGGCACGCTGCGGCGCGGGCTGAAGGGCGGCTCGGTCCGGAAGCAGCGCAGCCTGCAGGAGGAGCAGATGATGGACATGTGGGTGAAGGAGGAGATGGCCGGGACCAGAGCCAGCATCGCCGAGAAGTGGGGTCGCCTGCAGGGCCTGAACCAGCACCAGGCCATGCTCAAATACATGAGCATCATCAAAGAGTGGCCCGGGTACGGATCCACCCTGTTCGACGTGGAGGTGAGCTGTACAAACAATTAATAATCATTTATATAATAATAATAATTAAATATATAATATATTTACTATTACAATTAAAACAACTACTACTACTAATAATAATAATAATAATAGTAATAATAATGATAATAACAATAGTAATACAATTGTTGTAAAACAACTGTTATTATTATTATTAGCAGTAAAAGTACTGGTAGAATTTTATTCTTGTTGCAACAGCAACTTTTAATTTTTACTTACCGTAATACTACTAATAATAGGTATATATATAATAATAAAACAATAGCTTAAAATTATACTGCTATCACTAGTACTAAGATTATTATTGTAGCAACACTTTTTACTTTTCTGATTTGAACTTTTTTTGATACTAAAAACACTTACAATAATCATAATTCAATATTCAATATTTTATTCAGTAGTTAATATTGTTTAAAAATACTACTACCATTACTATTACTGCTACCAATTACAATGTTATTATTGTAATATTATATTATAGTTGTAGTACTGTAGTTAAATGTCTTATATATATATATATATATATATATATACTACAAGTATGACAACTACTTCTAATTATTATTAATAGTAATTATTAAAGCAGCTACTGGAACTTGTAACAATATAAAAAATACAGTACTACTAAGAACATAATAGTATACTAATAATAATAAAATAAATCAATAATTTAACTACTTTACTACAGTTTAAGATTTATTAGAATCTGTATATTTGTGAATTGTGTTATTTGTGAGTGATGTGTCACACTGCTGAATTTAAAGTTTGATACAGGTTAAATATGATTAAACGTGTGTGTGTGTGTGTGTGTGTGTGTGTTCAGTCTAAAGAAGGCGGGTTCCCGCGGGAGCTGTGGTTGGGGGTGAGTGCGGAGAACGTGTCGGTGTATAAGAGAGGAGAAGCGAAACCTCTGGAGACGTTTCCGTACGAGCACATCGTCTTCTTCGGAGCTCCGCTGAACAGCACCTATAAGATCACTGTAGACGGGCGGGACATGCTGTTCGACACGCCTCAGGTACCTGCAGAACACACACACACACACACACAACTCACACTACAACATCTTTAAAGCCCCGGAGCAGTTTCTCTACAGAGACTAAACTTAGTCTTGGACTACACAGCATTTTAAATAAAGATTCACTCTTGCAGTTTTTATATGTAAAGATATACAATCTCCATTTTAACTGCATTAAACCTACACAAAAAATCCTTCTCCAATAGGGTCAGCAAATTTCTCTTATTTTGATTTATTAAAAATAAGCTCAAATTCCTTGAAATAAGACTTGAATCAAGTAAAGAATCTCTGATTTTAAATCTTAAATCTAATTTTAAAAAGAGGGTTTAGGGCTGTGGCCAATCTATGTAAAGAACCAGTTAACTAAAATGTGACAACAAAGAAAAATTAAAAGCTTAATTTGTATTGTTTGTATACAGTTGGTTAAGAGCTAAACTAAAATAAATAAATAAATGTTTAGTTTGTTTCTAAAGTTATTAAGTTAAGGGATGTCTAGTCTCTCTGTAAGTAGTAAATGTGTATATTGGCACTAGCAGATATATACAGGCGTGATATCAACTAGGGGTAGGCAATATGGCCCTAAAATAATATAACAATATTTCATGGTATTTTCGCAATAGTGATGCTCTCGGAAAATTACATTTTATTATTGCATACGATATGATATGACACACCCCTAACTGAAATATAATTTTTATTTTTTTTGATCTTCAGATTTGTAACAGAAGTCAATGATTCAGAATGCACTCCATATATCTCCATATATCCAGGATTAAAGTAAAATAAATGATACTAGACAGATATAATTTGTCTCTAGTAGATATATAATGGGAAATGTGAACAGTGATCTTTTTTTTTTGGCTAAAAACAGTTAAAAAATTAGTACCCTGATGTGATAATTAGGGGTGGGTGATGTGGCACCATATTTCAGGGTATAATATCGCTCACCATATTCAAAAATGTTATTGCGTACAATACAGCACATCCCTAATTAAAATTTAAATCAATTTAAATAAATCAAATTAATCTAATTACCCTCCCTGCACTAGCGAGATGTATTAAGGTTCTAGTCCAGTTTACAGAACACAGAAAATAAAAACATGTTTGACTTAAAAATCATTAAAAATCATTCTCTGTGTAAAAGGGCCTTTATGCTGAATAATAACAGACCTAACGTTTATTCCTGCTCTCTGATTGGTTCCCTGGTTCTGACAGGTTGGAGAGATCACTAAGATCATGAAGGCCTACATTAACATGATCGTGAAGAAGCGCTGCAGCGTCCGCTCCGCCTCCAGCTACGGGAGGGGATGGATCAGATGATGAGGTGCTGGACGATGGTGAGCAGGAGCTCCTCCTGGTGGTCTGGAGCAGAGCAGAACTGCACTGATGAACACGAGTGGCCTACTGACAGCTTCTCCACCACCATCTACCATCCACCCTACATCTACCCGAACATCTCAGCTACCAAACACTTACTAAACACTACTGCCGCACTGCCCACACTGCAGACAGGCTACAGACGGTGTGGTGTTCGCCTGTGAGAGACTGTGGGTTACTGCACTGACTGTGTTCCTCACTCTGAGAGGAAGTGAAGAGCAGTGTCTCTACTGAAGCTGGAACTTGCCGTGTACCTTAACTCAAACAAGGGCTGAGTGACTTCATGACTTTAGGATGTTTCGTTTAGCTGACATTCCTCGCTTAAACTCGTATCGCTGTGTCCTGATGGAACTAATCTCGACACAGGAGGGCAGATGTTTTGGGTTAGAAGCGAATTTATAACACTGATGCCTTTAAGGCTGCGTTCACACAGCAGGTAAAAGTGGCCCAAATCTTTTCTCTTAAAATCTGATATTAATTTCAGGCTGTTACACTATTTATTAAATGTGATATCTGACATTGGATGCTCATGAGCTATAGGTTTCATCTTCTCCAACATCACATGAGCTATCATCCCAGCTAACAGAGAACATTATAAGAACGTTTAGCAATGTTTTGAAAAGGTTCCAACATGGTTAACCTATAACGTTACAGAAATAATGTTCCGGGAATGTTCTGAAAGCATGTAACACATTAATGGTTTTCAACACAATTATAAAAATGTTTTAGCATAATTTTGAAAAGATTCCAGAAATGTTAGCCTGTAGTGTTACAAAAATAATGTTGCAGGAACGTTCTAAAAATGTGTGTTCTAATATTGGTTTGCAGAACAAAATTATTAGAACATTTCTCCCATAACTAGACAAATACTAACACTATTTTTTGAACACACTCCTTATCCGACATTGGATGCTCATGCGTTGTAGTGCAGCGCTTCACATAAAGTTTCGCCTTCATCTTCTCCAACATCACAGGAGCTATCATCCCAGCAAACAGAGAATGTTGTAAGAACGTTCAGCAATATTTTAAAAAGGTTCAGGAAGGACGGCCTTGTAACTTTACTGAAATAATGTTAAGAATCGCTCTAAAAATGTGTGTTTTAATAATGGATTGCATTATTAGAACACGCCTCCCATAACGTTCCCAGCTAACAGAAAATGGTATAAGAATGTTTAGTATTTATGCTTAAAAAAAGGTTCCAGGAAGGTTAGCTGCTAACATTACAGAAATAAAGGTCATCAGCTAGACAAATACATTCCCAAAACTAAAAATTTAAATATAGTCACAAAAACATTTTAAACACTGACAGACATATTCTAAGAAATGATAAGAACGTTATTTGCAAAATTCAGAAAACTTCCTACTAACCAAAAATTGTTAGCTGGGGTTATGAAAACATTAAAAGCACCATTTCCAAAAAACTAATCGTTAATAAATTACGTTGCAGCGATGTTACCAGAGCATCGTTTTAAATTAAAAATATTATAAGAACATCCAAAACCTTTGATAGACTGAACACACTGAGAATGTTAAACATAACGTTCAGAAAATGTTCTATCTGGGACTATGAAAACATTGTAGGCAACACGGCCAAAACTAAGAATTATTTAAATTAATGAGGTTGCAGCAACGTTACATTCTAAAAACATTCTAAGAATGTTAATTATAACATCCAAAAAAAAGTTTCTGACTCGCTTGACTAAAAATGTGTAAAACTGCCCAGTAAAAATGGGCCCATTACTCAGCCAGACCTTGGTTGCTGTTGTTGTTATTATTATTATTTTTATTATTATTTTCTTGATTTTTTTTTCTTCTTTTTGGCATCAAGAGTCACGAGTATATGCGTAAATATACTAAAGTGGTCCAAATCAGAATTAGAATCAGAAATTGTTCAATGCAGTGTGTTTGTTTCATTCACACTGACACACAAACACTTTTATCTGTATCACATAAAACAGAAATACTGTATTTGGGACACATTTAGCTGCTGTGTGAACGGAGCCAAAGTCTTGCTGTTGTCCAACTTTCACTCGTCCTTCTGCTGAGCTCAGTATAAACTGCAGGGCCTGGACCGACTAACGGGGCGAATAACACTAACACGGTCTGCTCTGTGAAATCCAGTGTTATTGTTAATTATCTTCAGATCAAATGAATTAATGTTGTATTATAAACAGAAAGTAATGTAACCTGATTTCTAATATAATTCTCTTTTTGTTTTTGTTGTTTTTTAACGAGCACATGTAGCCTGGTAGCAGTGTTACTGAAGGCCTGAGTCTGTGAGTGTGTGTGATGGATGCTGATGGAGGGGTTGGGATGGGTATTTATTAGTGTTGCTGTACGTTTGGGTGGTTTAGTGAAGGTGGATGATGAACGCTGGAGCTACACGCGACTGCAGAGCTGATTCAGAGCGAGTGTGAGTGAGATTTCTAATATAAGTGAATGAGTGAATGTTGGAGACTCACTGCAGTTTCAGGGACGACGGATGGACGGACGGACGGACGGACGGACAGACAGACGTAACCGTCGCACCGATGAGATCAGATCTCCGGATCTGATGAGTCTGGTTGGCTGCGGGCAGCTGGGCCAGGGTGCACTCACTTAGCTAAAAAAAAAAGAAGAAGAAAAAATTGGAAGAGAAAAAAAAAAAGATCAGTGATTTTTTTTTGTAACTGGATTTACAAGATACAAATTTAATAAATTATTGCATTTCACAGTGTGAGAGTGTGTAGTGTCTGTTTACATTCATTATTTTTTTTTACCATAACTAACCAAAATATATAACTATAAGTCTTACCTTTTATAAGCATTTTTGAAACATTTTTCAAGAATCATATTTTATTTGTGTGTCAAATATGTCTTCTGGTCTGAGGTCATGGGCAGGTTATCTAAGATCCAGGGTCTGGTCATCCCTGTTTGTCCCAACATATCACTACTTAACGATACCTCCTCATTAACAGTACCCAAAACATATTAAACGCTTTTTAATGATATCTTTTACCATTGCTAAAAAATAGTTCTACTTAACTTGAGAAACAGAACTCAAATTTCTAAAAAAATAAATAAAATCGTTGTAACCTGGAGAGAGTGACTGCAATTTTACAAAACTGTACAAAACTATTTGATGAAACCTTATTGTATTTTCTACAATACATTCGGAGATAACTCCATCTCTTTCCACAACATACTAAAGTTGGAATGACGTTCTACTCTATTTCATGTTATAGAACTATGCATTTTCCTTACAGTGTGAATGGTAAAAGCCCCATACATATATTTTGTAGTGTTGATATTTGTATGTGCATCTTATCTTTGTCTAATAACCTCAACTTTAGGCAATCCTCCATATGTAGCTTCAGTTTTAGGAATATGGATGGTGGAAGGGGAAAAATGGGGACCTATTGGATCTTTTTTCTTGCTCCAAATAGAAACATAATAATAACATAGGGAAAAAAATATAAATGCACAAAACGTGTAAATAAAAAAGTTATGGCCCCATAAGGGGCTGGGGGTGGTGGTGGTGGTGGTGAGGCCAGTATTAATAATTTATTGTATGTATAGTAAAAAATTATAACAGCACAAGTTTTGGTTATAGAGTTATATTTCTAAAAATAGCACTAAAACATCTGTAAAATCAGGGAAAGTGTCCATAAATTATTTATTTATGTTTTTAAATGACTCCACAAGGTGCAACATCTTTAATCAAATGCAAATTCATGTTTATTTATGACTTTCTGGTGTTAAAAATAAAAACATCAGTTGTTGTGGTAATAAAGTTATATTCCTGAAACTAATATATAATAGTCTTTGAAAGTTCAGGGAAAACATCAAAAATTAATTTACTGGCGCATCATTCAAGTGTCAAAATGTATTGGAAAAATCACTTAATTCTGTGTCAAAATGCCTGATTTTTTTTATAACGGACTTGTATTGGTATCTTGCAGTCCATGCTAGGAAGGGCAGCTATGTACATCCTGGTCATCCGCTGCGACCCAACCCGAAGAAGGCTGAAGTCCACTTTTACCTATTGTGTAATTTTATGGTGTTTTCATACCTGTATTTCATGTATCTGGTCTAAATCAGAATAACTTGGAGTGTTTTCCCCCTTGGCCTGGTTTGGCTTCATACAAGGGAAACTGCAAGTGCAACAAAATGCACCACAACAAACTATATAAGCATGTTTTCTCCTCTTATTGGTCAGCGCTGTCTAGGGAGGATTGAGAAAGTAAATACAGAAAGAAGGTTCTATTTTCCAGATCAGCACATATTTTATTATTTTCAGTGTAATTTAGCATGGAACAGCTGCAGAGATGCAGCAGAGGCATTAGTTTATAGCTGTATTAATTATCTAGGTAATAAATCAGGTTAAACTGCACCTTTACAGCTGTTTAGCTCAAACATGAGGAGTATATTTGACACTTGGGTCGGGTTGAGGTCAGATCATGGTCTGTTAATTTGGGCCACATCCGAGTGGGATTACTGTATTTACACCTGCTGAAACGAACCACATCAAGGGTTTGAAACAAACCAGAGTCCGCTTTGACTGGAACAAATAGTGCTGGTGTGCAGAGCAGTGGATTCTTCAGGAACATGGTTAGAAACCAACAACAAAAAAGAAACCTAATTCACTAAGATAATTTAAGAGAATCACAAGTCAGAAGTTTCTGCTTCAGTCTTAGAGCACTTGTGTGCCTTTAAAGTACACGAATGCCTAAAGCTCTTCCCACACTCTGAGCAATAATATGGTTTCTCTCCAGTGTGAATGCGCTGGTGCTGTAGGAGACTACTCTGCTGAGTAAAACTCTTTCCACAGGTTGAGCAGTCAAACGGTCTCTCTCCAGTGTGGATGTACTGATGGTTTGTGAGAGTACTTTTGTCACTAAAGCTTTTTCCACAGAACAAACAGTAAAACGGTTTCAGTCCGGTGTGAACGCGCTGGTGTCTCTGCAGATGACTCCGCTGCTTAAAGCTCTTCCCACAGTCTGAGCAGTGATACGGTTTCTCTCCAGTGTGAATGCGCTGATGGGCTTTGAAAGGACCCCAGGCCTTAAAGGTCTTCCCGCACTCTGAGCAGCGGTAGGGCTTCACTCCGGTGTGGATGAGTTGGTGTTTGTTCAGGTTGCCGCCGTCTCTGAAGCTCTTTCCGCAGTACGAGCACTGATACGGTTTCTCTCCAGTGTGAACGCGCTGGTGTCTTTGAAGATTCATCAGTTGGGTGAATCTTTTTCCGCATTCGGAGCATTGATACGGTTTCTCTCCAGTGTGAACGCGCTGGTGGGCTTTAAAAGGCCCACTGTCTCTAAATCTCTTTCCACACTCTGAGCAGCTAAACGGTTTCTCTCCAGTGTGAATTTGTTGGTGTTTTTTGAGATTGCCTTTGTGACTGAAGCTCTTCCCACAGTCTGAACACTGATACGGTTTCTCTCCAGTGTGAACACGTTGGTGTAGTCGGAGTTGACTCTGTATATTAAAATTCTTTCCACAGTCTGAGCAGACATACGGCTTGTCTCCAGAGTGAATTTGTTGGTGTTTTTTGAGATTGCCTTTGTGACTGAAGCTCTTTCCACACTCTGTGCACTGATACGGTTTCTCTCCAGTGTGAATGCGCTGGTGTTCTTTGAGGATACTGCTCTCAGCGAAGCTCTTTCCACAGTCCAGACAGTGGTGGGTTCTCTCTTTGGCTTTCTTCTTTATCTTCTTTGTTGGGATGCTGGATGTATTAGAGGTGGGAGAGTCAGCAGAGGACTCTTGCAGAGGACTTGAGATTCCAATGGCTGCCATATTAAAATGACTCAAATTATTCACTCCTGATTTGAAGAGTCTGAGAGGTTTATCCTTGGCATCTCCTGAAGTGCTGCTTGTAGAGGAATTGGGACTTTAGGAGAAAGAGAAGACAGGAGGTCCTGCAGTCCTAAAAAAATAAGAAACAGGACAAATGTACTTAAAATTTAAAATGATAATAAAATGATTGACATTCCTACTGTTAGGTCCTTTGGAAAGTGATCATAAAGTTTTAAGTCGTGTTAAACACTAGTCAGCGTGCACATGGAAAGGTGACGTGAATAATGGGAGTCAGAGCCAGGCCTAATTGTAGGTGCCAATTTAATGGGTATTTCAAAATCCAGGACTTTATTTATTGCTATTTATATATTATATTAGGAGCCGTTTTAACGCCTTAAAAGGGGGCTATAGACTTCTATGTGATGTGAATCTAGCATTAATTTACAAGTGGCAGTCCATATTATGTTTCTAAACTGAAAGCAGAACAATTTCTGAGTGACAACTGAGCACTCTCGCCGCTGTAAGACTCTTCGACCCGTTTTTTGCGCTACAACTGTATATTCTCCCCGCTTTTAGACTCTTTGCCCCATTTTTCTGCGCTACAACTGAGCACTCTCGTCGCTTTTAGACTCTTTGGCCCGTTTTCTGCGCTACAACTGCGCACTCTCGTCGCTTTTAGACTCTTTGGCTCGTTTTCTGCGCTGCAACTGGGCACTCTCTCTGCTTTTAGACTCTTTGGCCTGTTTTTCCGCGCTACAAGTGTGCACTCTCGACGCTGTTAAACTCTTTGGCCCGTTTTCTGCGCTGCAACTGCGCACTCTCCGCAGCTTTTAGACTCTTTGGCCCGTTTTCTGCGTTGCAACTGGGCACTCTCTCCACCTTTAGACTGTTTGGCCCGTTTTCCGCGCTACAAGTGAGCACTCTCACTGCTTACCAGCTCTTTGGCCCGTTTTTCATAACGATAGTTAAACATTACCGTGGCTGCCTTGTTCAGAACAGGTGCAGGAACCTTTTAACTCGTTCTCCATGACTGGGTTTGGTTTCTAAATGAGGTACTGATATGACTGTGGGTTTTCCCTGTACTTTCCAGATGGTACAGATGTGTGCATGTTTAGACAGTAGCAGTAAAATAATGAATAATGAGATTACGTTATCAAAAAATCAGTAAAATAACTTAACTAGCAGTTAAGAACTTTAAAAAATTCACATAACTTCTATTTTACTTTGAATTAAAAATCAGATTGGGTTGTATTTAGAGATGCAACAATGTGAGAATTCTGAGCCAATGCCGATATCTGATATACATTTATAACTTACAGAGAGACTAGACACCCTGGTATAACTTTAAAACTTTAAAACTAATACAAATAAATACAAATGGATTCTAAAGTAGCACAGTCAGTATCGGCCAATTGTAATTGTAGAACAATTGACAGATTAGTCCATCCACTGTACAATACAACATGATCTATTTTTTAATACTACTTCTACTTATGTACTGGTTTTTAACATCCTGTTTTTACTTAAAAGCACAGAAAAACAGAGACCTGGAGGGAATCTCTAGGGAACAAATGTATAGGAAGCAAAAACAACCAACTATAGTAGAACATTAACTACCACAATATATAGATTTTATAATTCATACTTTATAGCACAATGTTTTTCTAAGATTTGTCCAATACAAAATAATTTAGATTTTAAAAAATGAACAGTATAAAAGCCTCCACTGTGACGTAACGTGTGTTTATTTTACGATGGTGAAATATACCAGAATACAGTATTTTTGCAATACATTGACAGACAAAAAACATCAGTAATGGCAAATATAAACAGTTCAGTGATTTCTATTTATACATGATTTTTACAGTCTCTGCAATTTAATGTACAGTTGGGTCAGTATTCTTTAAGCACAGATGATATCCTTAGTATTTTTATTAAAGCATATTGTTCAGTCAAAAGTTTGGACATACTTTCTCAGTACCTCCAGAAACTCCTTCAAGATGTTGAGAAAACTATTCCAGGTGAAAAATACCAAGTGTGTGCAGATCTGTCCTTAAACATTAATGTGATATTTAATCAATAATTCAGCATGTGTTCCTGTATTGCTTAAATATAATGTTCAGTACTAAATTTACAATGTAAAACATTAAAAAAAGAAAAGAAAACAGACTGAATGACAAAAGTTTAGTATTCAAACTTTTCCCTGGTACTATATGTGTTTATATTATTATCTATAATAATCAGGATCTGAGGTTCTAGCTGGGTTCTTCTCAGACAGAAGATGATACCGGTTCTCCTGATCTGGTTCCCCATGTTCTTCTACTCCCAGTATTTTACTACTGGTGTAATAAAGTGTCCTACCTTCATCACAGCAGCTCCTCTTCCTCTCCTCCAGCAGCTCTGTACACCTACAGCAGATCTCCTCAACAACAGTTTCTGATCAGCAGTTTCGCTGTGAAGAGGAGGGGCGATATTTTGAAACCCCACCCGTATTCAGACAGGCCACGCCCCCTGATATACGATGGGCTGGCCCTTTACATATGCGGTTCTCCGATTGGCCAGTTGAGTTGAACCGTGATGCTATAGTGAACCCATGCAGTGCTGAATTAGTGAACATACTTGGACTATTTCATTGTTTAAAAAAAATTAATACGCTTTCTTATATACGTTTTTTAGACACAGTCTAAACAGTCTAGACACTTTTATTTTTTTATGTTTTATTTTTTTTTTTAACACCTTTTTGGACCTTTTGTCGTTGAGAAATAATACCATATTTGTAATGTGCTCTCTGGCAATTCTCAATAAAAAAATAAATAAAATAAAATAAAAAAGGCAGTCCTGGAAAATAAAGGTGGCCACACAAAAAAATGACACTTTAGCCATTTTCAGAAGTTGAGACATTAATGGATGTACGTTATTGTGAGTTATTTTAAGGGAACAGTATTTTATTCATATATAACATTTAATTTAAACATGCAAGTCATGAGGAACATATGCTTATATTCACAATAACAGGAATCACAAGTCCTGAGTTTCCACCACACTCGTAATGCACTTATGTCCCTTTAAAGTACTGGAATGTCTGAAACTCTTCCCACACTCCACGCAGGAGAACGGTTTCTCTCCAGTGTGAATGCGCTGGTGTTGATGAAGATGACCCTGTTGATTGAAGCTCTTCCCGCACACAGAGCACTTAAACGGTCTCTCTCCAGTGTGAATGTGTTGGTGCTTTTTGAGGGTGCTTTTATCACTGAAGCTTTTTCCACAAAACGAACAGAAATATGGTTTAACTCCAGTGTGAACGCGCTGGTGTCTCTGCAGATGGATCTGCTGGTTAAAGCTCTTTCCACACTCCAAACACTGGAATGGTTTCTCTCCGGTATGAGTGCGCTGGTGGGCTTTAAAAGGACCTATATCCTTGAAGCTCTTCCCGCACTCTGAGCAGCAGTAGGGCTTCTCTCCCGTGTGGATGTGTTGGTGTTTTTTGAGATTTCCTCGGTCGCGGAAGCTCTTCTCACAGAATGCACACTGATAGGGTTTTTCTCCAGTGTGAATGCGCTGGTGTAGTCGGAGATGGCTCTGCTGATTAAAACTCTTCCCGCAGTCCGAGCAGTGAAACGGTTTCTCTCCAGTGTGGAACCGCAGGTGGAGCTGGAGATGATTCTGCTGAGTGAAGCTCTTCCCGCACTCCACACACTGATACGGTTTCTCTCCAGTGTGAATGCGCTGGTGGGCTTTGAGGGTACCCCTCTCGGTGAAGCTCTTCCCACACTCCAGGCAGAGGTGGGTTCTCTCCTTGACTGTGGTTCTGTCTGTTGGTATGTGATCTATACTGGTGTAGAAAGCAGCAGTAGTAGACGATACCTGCTGAATGGTGGAGCTTCCAGTAGACGCCATATTTTATATATTAATATAGTCTCTTATGGTTTAAGAGTTTGACTGATTATTCTTAGTGGCATATTCTGGTGGCATGTGTTTGTGGAAGTTATTTTTTTATTTTATTTAAACTGCAGCAAAGGACATCAGGAGAAGAATGAGACAAGATGGCATTCAATCCTGTAGGGAAAAAAAAGAAGGACAAGGATCAATTAAACTATCAATTAAAACAAAATTCTATGTACAGATTAGGGGTGGGCAATATTATATCGTATACAATATATCGTGACACAGAAATATTGTGATATTAAAAATCCATATCGTGATAATAGGGCTGTTCTGTATTAAAAGTAGTCCATTATTTACTGTGAAGCTTTAAGTGTATTTATTGTATAATTGTTTTAGTTTGCAGTTTATATGCATGAAAATATTCTGCAATATTTTTTGCTGCATTATATTATTTTATGCTATATTATTTATTTTGCCACATTATGATTATACTGTTATACTATTATACTATATTCCAGAAATGAATGAATTATGTTAGTTTTCCTATATCGCCAAGTATATCGTTATCGCAAAAATACCCTGAAATATCGTGATATTATTTTAGAGCCATATCGCCCACCCCTAGTACAGATAGCACTATTAAAGGAACAATCAGTACAGTGAATGAGAGTGAGCATAATAAATAGCTACTGTAGTCCTTTTTTTTTTTACACTGGAAAGAATGATCTGGTCTGCTTTTTCTGTTTAAGCCACTCGTGATTGGTCAAAAGATGTGGTGGAGCTGAACAATTACAAGAACAAAATAAATGTCACAATCGTTTTTGTCTAATTAAGGCCTTTGATAAACTACAGGAGTTATGCTGCCTTGAAAACTAGATTGCTTCCAGGCCACCCATGCATTTTTCAACAAGATAATGCAAAATCACATGCTGCACACATCACAAAAGTATGAGGGTTACAGGAACCGGACTAAAAAACTGCAACCAATATTTAGAGTGAATTTAAGGACACAACTGATGTATCCTTCATGGCTGTCCTTTACCCACAGCTCTCTGCAGCAGTAAAAAAACATACCTAGTAAGGAATGGATAAAATAATAATCAATGACAAGTCTCCTAAGAAAATCATAAAAAAAAAAATTCTAAGAGAACTTTTTGAATAACTGCATTTATTAAGCACATTTTTATGAATGTGTTTATCTGTGTTTTATCTAAAGTCCTTTGTCAGTCGTCAACATGTGTGCATACCAAGAAATTACAGTGAAATGCTGTCAGATATTTATTACTGTAACCACCTAACACAAATTCCTGGTATGTGTGCGCCTACCTGTCCATTAAAGTCTGATTTTCAGTTCTCCTCAGGCAGGAAAGGGTACAGGTTCTTCTGATCTGTGTCCTACCTTCCTCCTCCAGCAGCTTTTCTTCCACTCCTCTCCTCCAGCAGCTCTTTTTCCTTCCCTCTTTCAGCAGCTCCTCTTCCTCTCCTCCTTCAGCAGCTCCTCTTCCTCCTGTTCTCCAGCAGCTCCTCCTCTTCTCCTCCAGCAGCTTTTCTTCCTCTCCTCTCCAGCAGCTCCTCTTTCTTTTCACCTCCAGCAGATTCTCTTCTTCTCCTCCTTCAGCAGCTCCTCTTTCTTTTCACCTCCAGCAGATTCTCTTCCTCTCTTCCAGCTGCTTTTCTTCCTCTTCTCTCCAGCAGTTCCTCTTCCTCTCCTCTCCTCTCCTCCAGCAGCTACTCTTCCTCCTCTCCTCCAGCAGCTCCTCTTCCTCCAGCAGCTTTTCTTCCTCTCCCTCTTCTCCAGCAGCTCCTCTTTCTTTTCACCTCCAGCAGCTCCTCTTGCTCTCCTCTCCAGCAGCTTCTCTTCCTTTCTTCCTGCAGCAGCTTCTCTTCCTTTCCTCCTACAGCAACTCCTCTTCCTCTCCTCCTCCAGCAGATTATCTTCCTCTCTTCTCCAGCAGCTCCTCTTCCTCCCTTCTCCAGCAGCTTTTCTTCCTTTCCTTTTCAGCAGCTCTTCTTCCTCCCCTCCTTCAGCAGCTACTCTTCCTCTCCTCCAGCAGCTCTTCTTCCTCTCCTCCAGCTCCTTTCCTCCTCTCCAGCAGCTCCTCTTTCTTTTCACCTCCAGCAGATTCTCTTCCTCTCCTCCTTCAGCAGCTTTTCCTCTCCTCCTTCAGCAGTTTCTCCCTCTTCCTCTCCTTCTTCAGCAGCTTTTCTTCCCCTCCTCCAGCAGCTCCTCTTCTTCTTCTCCAGCAGCTCCTCTTCTTCTTCTCCAGCAGCTCCTCTTCCTCCTCTCTTCCAGCACCACTGTGTACACACACAGCGGATCTACTCTACTGCAGCTGGAGATCCACATACAAACATACACACAGCGCCACACCTGGATTGGAGAAGAACCACTATAAAAACACGTGATTCCAGAGCACGCTGGAGCTTGGCAAACCCCGCCTCCTTCATCATGATTGGCTAAGAGCGTGCAGGTTTTCAGGAGAAGGTCATTGATTGGTCAGTTGAGAAGAGATTGGGAATAGAAAATAAAATACAATCACTGTAGCTATTTTCTTCTACTGAGGATCAAAGGTGTGTACAGTTTCTCCATTTATTACTCTGCAGTTAGAAGTAAAGATACTAGAGTTTAAAATATTTCTGTAGAAGTTGAAGTATTAACTCAAGTGTTGGAAAAAGTACTGGATTCAAAACTACTTAAAGTATAAAAGCAAAAGTAATGAAAGGAGAAAAAAATGAATCCATTAAAAACAAAAGCTTAGGCCACGCCCACAGAGTGCACTAGAGAGTCTAAAAGTGGAGAGAGTGTGCATTTCTAGCGCAGAAAAACAGGCCAAAGAGTCTAAAAGCGGAGAGAGTGTGCATTTCTAGCGCAGTGTGGCCCGTGACTTCAAATATATTTCTACTTCTGGCCCCCAAAAAAAACGTTTGGACACCCCTGCACTAGACTGTTCGTTCCATAGTGTTTCAGCTGCCCATATGCCTATTGAAAATGAATGTATTTCAGTACAATGTAAATACAGCTCTGAAAAAAATTAAGAGACCACTTCAGTTTCTAAATCATTTTTATCAGATTTTGCTATTTATAGGTTTATGTTTGAGTAAAATGAACATTGTTGTTTTATTCTATAAACTACAGACAACATTTCTCCCAAATGAAATATTGTCATTTAGAGCATTTATTTGCAGAAAATAAAAATGCCTGAAATAACAAAAAAGATGCAGAACTTCAAATAATACAAAGAAACAAGATCATATTTATAAAGTTTTAAGAGTTCAGAAATCAATTTGTTGGAATATCCCTGGTTTTATTCACAGTTTTTTATGCATCTTGGCATGCTCTCTTCCACCAGTTTTACACACTGCTTTTGGATAACTTTATGCTGATTTACTCCTGGTGCAAAAATTCAAGCAGTTCAGTTTGGTGGTTTGATGGTTTGTGATCATCCATTGTCTCTTGATTATATTCCAGAGGTTTTCATTTTGGTAAAATCAAAAACTCATCATTTTTACAGTTATTTTTTCAGATATAAAAAAAATCAAAAACCACAAATTCAAATCTAATTACTTTTTGTATATAAATGCCTGAATAAAATAGGTGTACATGCATATAAAAATTGTATGAATTGAAAATATTTTAAAAAGCATTTTATACAACAGCAAATTTCACAACCTCACAAGCAAAAAACACATTTTTTTGAAGTTTACAAAAAGTTAGATCAATTTAATTCAACAATACAAAATACAGATTTAAATACTTAGGCTAGTTTTTAAGCTCCATAACCTTTAACACACTTATGGGCTATCTTTGTTGTAATTTCAGCAGGTTTTAATAGCCAGGGTAGATTCACACTTCTCTAATAATACTCTCGATTGCTAGAGAAGAGCTCTAAATATAGGTTTTTTTGCTAAAGCTTGTAAACTGCTGCACTGGAACTCGGTTACTGACCAAAGTATTGTGGGTTTGATGCCTAAGCTCACTTAGCTGCCACTGTTTTAGGTTATACATTTAGGTAAGACAGTTTTCCTGCACCAATACATTTCCTTGTAGGCAAAGGAGCAAGAATAACACACTTCATTTTGGTGAAAAAAAAAAATACAATATTTACATCATAACATCATAATCTGTAAAATAAAAAAAACAATCACTCCATAGTCACACCCTCCGAGATGCCTTATTATACTATTCATATTTTTTACCCTATTCTGCACTACTAGCTAATCTAATCTCACTAGCCTATCTAATCTCAATTGTGGGTTACCACTCAGAAGGTAAATTGTCAAACTAAATCTGTAACGTAATACCAGTACCAGTGTAAAATAAAAAACACAGGATGTAAACAATGGATGTTTTTTCTGAATATATTTTTTATAGTTTTAAAGTGAAGTGCTGTTTTAATGGGGGTCTGTGTATGTGCTCTTTACTTTAATAAAAAAAAAAAAACTGTTTGGAGAGGCTGGATGTTGATGGTGAAAAAAGGTTGATGTTAGGTAGATTTCTGGACCATGCTGTAGATTGGGGATTCTTCATACCTGCAACATTTAAAACATTGAGATTATATATTATTTTTGTGCGGTGGCAATCCATTCTGCTTTCAAAAACAGCTCTGTAAAAAACTAAGAAATCATATCAGTTTCTGAATCAGTTTCTATGATTTTGCTATTTATAGGTTTATGTTTGAGTAAAATCAACATTGTTGTTTTATTCTATAAACTACAGTCAACATTTCTCCCAATTTTAAAATAAATATATTGTCATTTGGAGCATTAATTTGCAGAAAATGAGAAATAGGTGAAATAACAAAAAAAAGATGCAGAGCTTTCAGACCTCAAATAATGCAAAGAAAACAAGTTCATATTCATAAAGTTTTAAGATTTCAGAAATTAGTATTTGGTGGAATAACCCTGGTTTTATTTATAGGTTTCACAGTTTGTATTTTGGCATGTTCTCCTCCACCAGTCTTACACACTGCTTTTGGATAACTCTATGCCTTTACTCCTGGTGCAAAACATCAAGCAGTTCAGTTTGGTTTGATGGTTTGTGATCATCCATCTTCCTCTTGAATATATTCCAGAGATTTTCAATTTGGTAAAATGAAAGAAACTCATCATTTTTAAGTAATCTCTTTTTTTTTCCAGAGCTGTACATACACCTCTTAAACCGAGTACTACTTTACACATCTTCACTTAAATAGCTTTAAACTCTATAAATGATCAGACTGTTCTTCACACCCTTTATTCACAGATTTGTGCTTCTAGGAAAACTAGTAAACAGTTTTATTTGTCTTTACAGTTCTGGAAACTTCTGTTTATTTTAATAAAAAAAATGAAAAGTATGAAGTCAGCATGAAGCTGAAGGTTCTGCTTTCGAGTTGGTCTATCTGACAGTGTATGTGACATTAATCAGATTTCACAGAAAGCAGAAGTGGGTTGTGGGTGTGTAAAAGAGAGAGAGAGGGTTTGAAAGAGAAGGAGAGATAGAGATATATGAGTGATCTGTATTGCTTACCCAACACTTCCTGCTCTAGCTTTGTTCACTGTGGCGTACTCAACTTCCGCTTCTTTATTAAAAGCGCGTGTCTGATGAACAGTGGGGCAGAGAGGCTTTGAATGGTTTTGAATGGTTGAGTACTGAACTTCATCTGAGGACGAAGCTCCTGTGCAGGGCCTGGAGGTCATAGCCAGATCTGAGACGGTTTCATACACTGGAGCAGAAGCTGTCTGAGAGAGAGAAGGAGAGAGAAAGAGTATTAACCCTCTATGGTATAATGTTGCCCTCGGGCAACAAACCTTATTGTTATTACAGCATTCTACAACATCCATTTTTCGAACTTTAGGGCGCATCCAAAACCCTTTAATCTTGCCAAAATCATCAGTGTGCCTTGTAATCTAGTGCACCTTATGTATGAATTCTACCAGTCAGGTATTAAGGTGAAATCACTCCAATGAAGTACAGAGTTATACAGGAGTTTTTAGTTTACTTCTCCAGCATCAAGACTGGAGCAGTATTAGCATTAGCCGCTAACGGCTCTTTCACCAATAAGAGGTGAATATATTGGACTGTAGTCTGCATGTTCACTGTGTTAAAACCTCTAGCTAATATTGTCCTGGCTTACTGGAACACAAAGGGTTCCTTAGTGTATTGCTGTCGAGCAGCATTTACGTTTAGCCACTAATGCTAATGTTGCTGCACCCAGCCTTAGTGGAAATCTGGAAATCTGAGTTTACTGTAAATAAACATAAAGTCCTTTACTCTCCCAAATAAACAGTTTTCAGGAGAGAAATCTTTGTAGATTATCATTCAGCGCTTATTATTTTAGTTCAATACAATAAAGCACACAAGAAGGTCATAATTGCAAAAAGGTAAATATGTACAAGAATGTGTAAAGAAATATATTTGGCTGTTTAAATTTTTACAATAATCTTTCATTCTTGTTGTTAGCTTACTAACACTATTTTTTTTTTGCCTGTGGGTAATATCTTGTACATCACTTTCTTTAATACCATCATGATAAAATAGCGGTGATTGAAATAATCAGCTTGTTATTAAAATAATTTAAATTAAATTTAAATTTAAAATGACATTTTATATCACATTATTTAAAAATCAAATATCAATATCAGAAACAAAAATAATACCAGACTCTTACAGTGCTCATATACAACAATATAAAACTGAACTAATTAATCATTAGACTCATTAAGGATCTATATTTGATGCATTTTATATTTTCTAATTGTTTCTCGGCTGTGAGTTCACTCCAGCATTAAAACTCACCCCGTCAGTGTTGTCTTCACTCCGGCTGTGGGACAGGGCTGCTTTTCTCCTGTAAATGACATTGATATAAACCCACACTTTTAGCAAAAACATTATCTTGTTCATATGACCATGTGTAGTGCCTTATGAAATCTTTCACATTGTTTAAATTCTCTCTCGACCTGACAAAAGACTGCAAGAAACAAGAGACTAATATGTAATAGACTATTCACGATGTAGCAGTGGAATATCCTAAAACCAAAATGTTTAAAAGTTCTTACCTCATGTAAAAAAGGACTGCAATAAATACCAGAAGCAAAACCATAAGGACTCCAGAAGCGATATATATTGCAGATGTTTTATCTGTATTAAAGAGGAGAACTCAGCATGTTAAACATGATCAAAATGGAACAAAATTAAATGTCTAGTAAAGCCATCAAACAGACTGAAAACTAGAGCTTAAATAATCAATAACCACCCAGCAGAGAAAAAAAATAAGAAACAGGATCATACAGAACAAACTGCACTTACAGACCACCTCCAGACGGGCGGGTGCAGAGCTGTGCTGTCCGAGCTGGTTGAGAGCGGTGCAGTAGTACAGTCCGCTGTGCTGGGAGCTGATGTTGGTGATGCTGTAATTCTGGCCTGTTCCCAGTGTTTCCACTGACCTGTTCTGATCAGATACAGGCTGTATGTTCCTGTACCAGGTGTAGTTGGAGTAGGACTGAGAGCACATCGAGCTACAGGTCAGTGTTACTGTCTGTCCTTCTATTAGAGCGGCTGCAGCACCTTCCACTTTCACCTGCAGACCTTCAAACCCACCTGAAACAAAGAGCCTCATAGAGTTTATCTGTGTGTAACAATAAACACACTAAACCAGGCCTTCCTGATATCAGTCCTGAATTACTGTATTTTTGTTCTTTTTTCACACACAGCTTCATTTGTTAGGACCTCCCTCCTTCCAGATGAAATATCTTCGACCACATTCTCTGGGTTTTCAGTTCAGTCTAAAGGACCAGAAGCAGAGCGAATCTTTCCCAGAATGCCCAGTTTATCCAGCTAGTATAATGTTTCACCAGAAACAATGATATTATTACCAAACCATTTACATTTCCATCAAATTACACCAAAAAAACAGAACCGGAGCTCAACTTTGTTTACTTTGAAAAGAACTGAATTGCTTTGTTTTATCCACAAATTTCAAAGTCAAAAAGAGGATCGACGATCCCTCCTGCTAAGCTACGCAAGCAAGCGCGCGACGCAAATGGCGCAGCACACTGTAGCCCAGGGTTTTTCAACATAGAGACAGCGGCTGCATGAGCGCAGCCCCGCAGACACCACACACACACACGCGCCTCTCACACACAGAACAGCTGCCTTTCAACCGCGGCAGAGAAGCTGAAAACGGATTTAAAGAACTATAGATCCCGCTGAGGTTGATTAAAATCTTAAACTTTGATTGACTACACCTGTTGCTTCATTTGAATTAAAAAAACTTCACGAATACGCCCACACGGCGAGCCGAGTCATCAGGTGTTCTGTCGAGTTGTGCTACCCTTTCAACCCGTTCTACTCTTATGTGTATATTTAAAGGAAAAAAGACAAAAGAAGCACAATATTAGAGCATGTTTCCAGTAAGAAATTAATGTACTAGATTTGTAAAGCCTAAATCACAGTTTCAGGGTAAAGTTATGGTAGCAAGAGTTTATTATACTGTTTTTTATTATACTCTGTTTTTTTTTATATACTCTGATATTTTATTATTGTTTTATATATATATATATATATATATATATATATATATATATATATATATATATATATATATATATATATATATAAAATGAATAAAGAAAATTGTAAAAAGTAAAAGTAAAAATAGAAAATCGAGAATCGAATCGAATCGTGACCCTAAAATCAGAAATAAAATCGAATCAAGGATTTAGAGAATCATGACACCCCTAGTGCACACCAGTTAAAATAAGATAAAATACTGTTTTAAACAGTATATGGTCACTAAACAACACTAATGTTAGCTGGCTGGCTAATAACTGATTCGATCACATTGGCCATTTTACACTCAGGCTTCAAACTAAGACACTCAGTATGAAACAAAAACAATAAAAAACAACATTTTTACACTAAATCCAGACTTACTGAAAAAAAAACAAGAAATAACTTCATACAGAGAGACGGTTAATGAGACCAACAGCATAATAACACCACATGATCAATTATAGTAATTAATAATGATGATTAATTAACCAGTTTCCTGACAGATGGACTACAACTTAGCTACTCCATGTGATGCAGAAAAGATGTTGCACCCAAAACTGTTAATCCCTTTATTAATTAATTCAAGGGTGGGGCTGTTCTGTCATTAAAATATATGGGGATGGGTGGATCTACACATCATACAACAGCCAGCTAGACCTGTAGTGACGTCACATGTGAGTGTACTGTGCAAATACTACAGTATCACATGTGGTCACTGGGGTGTTGAAACTTCTAATACAAAATATGAGAGTAACTGAATAAACTGTGTATAATCCAGTAGAATCTGACAGTGAGATGATAACAGAGTGAGTGCAGTGTAAAGTGATGTCTTACAGACAGCAGCAGAGCGGATCTCCTCGTGTTCTTTCACAGCACAGGAGTAGCTGCCTGCATCCACAGTGCGGCTCCTCAGATACAGTACAGCTCTGTTCTGCTCAGATACAGGCTGTCCGTTCCTGTACCAGATGTAGGTGGAGTTAGTCAGAGTGCAGGTGGAGCTACAGGTCAGCTGCTTTCCTCCTTCCTTTGTATTCAACACCTTAATCTTCAGACCTGCAGGTGATTTTAAACATGATTAATCAAACTTTTATCTGTAGAAATCTCTCATAGTTAACTAAACTTGTTTTATTTGATCCAGAACTACCTGTGACAGACAGAATGACCCCAGATCTGCCAATGAATTTACCATCAGGATCATCAGTGATGAATCTGAACTTATATGTCTGAGCATCGATCGCTTTTAGACCAGTGATTCTTACTCTATGGTAGAGCTGGTTCTGGTTCTGGTGATACTGAACTCTCCCCTTATACTGATCATCATCTAGCAGATCTACAGGCCCAACTCCAGTCTCATTAATGAACCAGAATGATTTAATCACTGTGAGTCCTCCAGGGTGTTTATAAGAGCAGAAGAGATCAACTGATGAACCTTCCAGAGCACACACACTATCAGGAGTGTACGTCACTCCCCACTGCGGGAGACCCAGTTCACCTGGAAGACAGAATTACAGTCAGTACAGTGCTGATCAGTCAGTACTGAAACAGTTCTGAACAGTAAAATCAGAAACAGATAAATGAAGAATAATATTTACTAAACACATCAGTGGGAACAGCAGACCTGAAATACTGAGTGTGAGTAAAATTAAGTGTGAGCAAAAGTAAGATTTTGTGAGGAAAGTGATTCAGTGCTTGTGTTTTAAATTGTTTTTGCAGGTTGACGTCAGTACGATGTCAATCTGATCAATCAAATGCACAGTTCTCACTATTGGGACAGGCCCATATCTGCCTAGCTTTCTCAGTTGCTGAAGAAGCAAATGAGTAAGGAGTTTGTCGCTGTTTAGACACTTAGCTACTACTTTATCTAGACTATTTTAAATTATATTTATTAAAAAGTCTTTTTGATGGCTACTCTTTAAAAATACATAATAGGTCAACCAACTCCATCTATAAATCTCTGTCTGTAGCTTTTAACTGAGAGAGTGTGCCTGTCTAATAGCTAACCTGCAGCATCTGAAGCTGTTCTTTTACACTGTTTTCTATTTCTCAATAAATGGTAGATAAACTGTTCCTTTCGATGTGCTGAAAAATCACATTTTCTGTGCATTATTGAGTCAAATATTACAAACTATTCATGAGGAATTATCAGATTTTGTCAATGAAGTAAAATATGTTGCTGTAATGGCTAGTTTCAGTATGTCAGTACGATGACTCAATAACATGAGAAAATCCATTATTCTACAAAATATTTTTTTGGTACTCCGTTCTCAAAACTGCACTGATAACAGAAGGAACCTCATCAATCTAAAGTAGAACCGGATTTCCTGGTTCTAAACAAACTGAAAGAGTCTTCAGTGACACTGAGAGACAGACTGACTCTGTACTTACAGTCTGAAGTAGGCTGGGCGTAGATACTGACCGAACAGGAGTATCTGTCCTGATTAGATGAACTGGTGGAGTTGATCCAAACTGCGGCACTGAATGAACATCCCAGGTAATTTTCAGTTCTCTGCTGGTCAACGTTACCCCTGTACCACCTGTAGTAACAGTTTCTGCTGCAGGGGAGATTACAGGTCCATTTCCTGACTGTCTGTCCTACAACCTGCTGATGCACCATCCCCTGCAGGACTAAACACACACACACACACACAAATGCACACACACACTCACAATCTTTTTGTTCTTAAACAGAATCATTGTTTGTGGGGAGTGTGTTTATTTACCTGTTTGTCCAGATGAAGCTTAAATCTATTAAATCCACAGTGTTAAATACCACTGCTAATAATCCCATTATTACATTTACAGAATCATGAGCTGCATGAGTAAGTGTGAAGATGGGTGGAGATCTAATAACCACAGATGAACTGATCTCAGTTTAAGCATTTAATCAGAGCTTTACAGAATTATTCTCAAAGATCAGCCCTGATCTACAACATCTCCCCTCTTAAAGCTACAGAAAACAATTTGTCTGAAAAACTAAGTTTATTAAAAAAACATAAAATATCTCACAAAAGGGAGTACACCCTTCTCATTTTTGTAAATATTATGTTTTTTATTGGACAACACTGAAGATATGACACTTGCATATCTTACAGTGTAAAGTAGTCAGTGTATAGCTTATATAACTACTTCTACGGCTACTTTACATGATATTAAAGTGTCATATCTTTAGTGATGTTCCATTAAAAAAAGATATAATGTAATAATTACACAAAAATGCGAGGCGTTTATTCACTTTTGTGAGATACTGTAAGTCCCAGGTTTCAACAGGCCGTGGGTGTGATACTGAGTTATAGGGATCTGCTGTTGCCTAAAAGTGAGAAAATGTTGGCTAAAGGTGTTGCCAAGATAGCAATAAACGTCTGAAAGTTATTGAGGTTTATTGAATAAATCTCCCATTACTAAAGAAACCATAAATTCAGTTTTGTGTCCGAGAACTACTAATTAGTTTGTCTGTTCATCCATGTCCCTGAACTGAACATAATCAGGTTCTGCAGAAAATCAAACATTCCAAACAGAAAAGAAACTTTATGAATGTTTAGGAGTGGTCTTCTGAGAAAGACAACGATGTCAGAGCCTGAAATTTGTGAAATAGAGGTGATTTATATATTGGATAAGATTACCCCATAAATATATATTTGTAGTTTTTATTAGTTTGTTGTTTAATAAGGGTGTCATGATTTAATATAACATTTTGTGTAAATATCTACATTGACTGCAATAAATACACATTAGTACAGAAAATCAGTGAGATGAAAACCTGACTCTGACAGGATAAACACTTTTCAGTTCACACAGATTAATATTAAACATTTAAAACGTATTAAGATGAAAAAGTTCAGAAATGGTAAATAAATAAAAAAGTTTACCTGCCAGTAAAATGAGGATCACTGCTGCTGTGATATTTGCTGATCTTTGGGGAGACATGGCAGCATCACTCTTTAAACACAGCTGATATCAGAAGATCCAGAAGATCCTCAGTCCTACTGTCCTTCACTTCTGATCTGCTCTGGTCTAAATAGAGAGAAGAGTCAGAAGAAAAGATGACGGTGTGTTCTGCAGTTTCCATTCTGTCCTCACATCTCCCCATTTAGCTCAGAGCCACTTCCTGTCCTCTGCTGATCTTTTTTTACTCCCCTTAAGACTGTAGGGACTTTCAAACATTATATTAAAATAGTCAGTAGATCAGTAAAGGGTTAATGATGTTCTGCTATCAGATTTGGGTTTTTATTTATCTGTGGGGAGAATTTGTATGAATAATAAAGCTGTAATCTCACCGTGCAGTGAATTCTACACTTAATACTCTAATATAGAAGAGATGCAGAGCTGTACATGTGAATGAGGCGTAATGAAACAGGAAACAGAAGATGAGATATGAGAAACGAGCTCATTTCACACCATCAACAAGTGCAGTGTTTGACCACATGACTTTAGACACTCTTATACTGGGGAGCTCTTTATACAAGTTTATTACCAGTAGTTTTAATAATTTCTGTGACTGCTGCTGAAATATTAACATAATGATTAGTAGGTGTAAAAGAAAATATTAATATATTGAAGTATTGCAACTTTATAATTGAAGTATTGTATTAATTCTTAAAAACACTTTATAGATTTTGAATTAATGATTTATTTAGTATTATTTAGTGTCAGACAGTGGATGATTTAATTTTGTGTTTAAACTGGTATGAAATAATGTTGGACTGATTTGACTGGATAAAAAATTTGACTTTGATAAAAAGTCCATTTTTATTCATATAATATTGTGTTTTTCATACCATAATAGTTTTCTTATTTCTTTGAAATCTCAATATATTGCCTTTTTTTCAGTATCACAATATATTGAATCAGAATGTATTATTGTATCACTAGGTTCTTTCTAGTACACAGCTCTAGGTACAGATACAGATAATAATAACTATAATATTAATGTTACACTTACTGCTGGACAGGAAGCATGAAATAAACTATGTTTACTGATGTTTTTATCCAAAATCTGATCTGTAGTTTAAAAAAAAAAAAAAAACATTGTTACTTCCTTGTTTAATCTACCAATTAATCAGAAAATCATTTTTCAGTTTTTTATTTATTTGTGTAAAGAGAAGAAAACTGAGTCACTATGTGTTTATACTGTGTTGAATCTACACAGATTAGATACAGTAGTTTATGTGACTGTCAGACTCTGAATATTTAATAATAATAAGTATAACATTTGCTGAATAAAAATACAGTTAGTGTGAACAGGTGTTTCCGTTATTGTGTCCAGCCGAAGCTCTGAAACAGGGCAGGAGTCAGCAGGTTCCAGTGGACTGAAGCAGAAATGAAAGGGAATCCTGACTGTTAGAACTTGCAGACCTTAAACTAGAGTAAATGTACAACACTATTAAAATATGATGTATAAAACAATCTAATTAAACAGCTGGATGGAAATCTGGACCCTGCTGACTTTAACATGGACTGACCTCATATTACTGACAGGTTGATCTACACAGGTGGAGTTTGGGAGGTAAACAGGTGGAGAACTGACTCCCTCTACTGGATTTATGGTGTTAAAACTGCATCTCTGTTCACTTCCTGCTCTCACTGCAGTCCTGTAACATAGCAAACAGTCTTAACTATCAATACGTAACTAAAAAACACACACAAAAATTATAAAAACAACAATAAAAATACATACAACAGTACTGCTTTATTACTTTCTTTTTAAATCCATGTTAGTAATAAAAAATACATGAAAACAATAAAAAATAAATAAATATATTTATAAACAACTCTGGAAAAAATTAAGAGACCACTTCAGTTTCTGATTCAGTTTCTCTGATTTTGCTATTTATCGGTTTATGTTTGAGTAAAATGAACATTATTGTTTTATTATCTAAACTATAGACAACATTTCTCCCAAATTCCAAATAAAAATATTGTTATTTAGAGCATTTATTTGTAGAAAATGAGAAATGGCTGAAACAACCAAAAAAAAAGAGAGCTTTCAAACCTCAAATAATAATAATAAAAATGTATAAACATTTATTATAAAGTTTTAAGGGTTCAGAAATCAATATTTGATGGAATAACCCTGGTTTTCAATCACATTTTCTATGCTTCTTGGCACGTTCTCCTCCTCCTCCAGTCTTACACACTGCTTTTGGATAACTTTATGCCATTCCTGGTGCAAAAAATCAATTCAAGCAGCTCAGCTTTTCCTGACAAACTTTAAATAAAGAAAATATAAAAAACAGCCCAATATGATTAAAGTACAATATTGACTAAATCTGTTAAAACAAACAAAATAAAAGCATCTTAAGATATTCCTTATTTATTACATCTTTAGATAAGAGATAAAAATTCTCATTTTCTGAGAGACTAATTTATATTTCTATATTTATTAAATATATATAAAGAAACACTATTATACAGCAAAACCTTTTATTATAAACTGGATAAAACATTTTTTACACATAATATAATTTTATGCAATAGTTTAATAGTTCATTCATCTTATTTTCTATGATTGGTGAGGGGGACTAAAAGAAGAGGAGAATTTCACTTAAACAGCAGAGATTCAAATACAAGACTAATAGACTAATAGATGAGAGTTTTGTGGAACTCCATATAACTTCTATCCACCACCAGACAGAGGAGCTTTGAGTGAATCTGACTGAATCTCTTTATGACTTTAGGACAGAATCTGATGAGTGATGAAAATTGTATGAATTGAAAATATTTTAAAAAGCATTTTATTCAACAGCAAATTTCACAACCTCACAAGCTAAAAAAAACACAAAAAAGCATTGTTGAAAAAAAAAATATATATATATGGCTTTCCCCACAGCATATTTGAAGTTTATCAAAATATCTATTTAATTCAACAATAAAAAATGCAGATTCAAATATGTATAAAAGGACGGGACTCTTATTGTGACGTTCTAGCTCCGGTAAATCCGGTGCCTGATTCACTTACCTGTTCCAGAAACAGAGCTGACCACATTTAGTAGGCTCAGAGTTAAAGTTAGAAGCTGACCCTCATCCATCTTAATCTTAGTTCATCAAGTCTTCATAGTACATTTCTCACAGTCAATGATGAAACGTAAGTCATGCTGTTGTGTTTTTTGCATGTATCTCCGTTTCTGTTTACTTCTTTATCCGTATATATGCTGAGCTAGTCAGGATATTGTCTGGATGTATTGTGTAGCCTACATTTCCTAACATGTCTTAAGGTGTAGAGTATAATCCCTACATGATTCTAAGTTACATGTTATAAGTGTTTTAGCACTATCTGCCTGGATGTTATGTGAGAATATTACGAGTTAAAGTTTCTTTGTCCTCGTGAAATACACGTCACGTGCGTGCTCTAGTTGCGCTACCTAATTTGGCCACTAGGGGGCTTCAGAGACTGTTTAATAGCTGCTCTATGACTGAGCTGTTCTCTTTATTAGAAATTCCCAGTAATTCAAGTTTGCATTGTAAAAGAAGTGTGGCACTTATGTACTTTATGTATGTAAAGTAAATGCAGACCTTTATTTTTATTTTATAGTGCCTTATTTCTTATTACTATTTCTTTTCTTTTCCTTTCCAGACTGTAGATGTATATGTAAACCTTAAAGGGGATGTCCAGTAAATGTGAATGTGAACCTGTGAATACATGTGAATTCAGATCTGAGCTTCTTCAGTAAATGTTATCATCACCTTAAAAAATAAACCTCATCGTCTCCTCATCATTCCCCTACCTGGCATTCTAATCGATGCCCCATCTTGGATAACTCCTAACACCTAAACGAACCTCCTATCCCGAAACCCTTCTCAATAAAATACTTGGGCCAGTTTTAAGCTCCATAACCTTTAACACACTTATGGGCTATCTTTGTTGTAATTTCACCAGGTTTTAATAGCCAGGGTAGATTCACACTTCTCTAATAATACTCTCGATTGCTAGAGAAGAGCTCTAAATATAGGTTTGTTTGCTAAAGCTTGTAAACCGCTGCACTGGAACTCGGTTACTGACCAAAGTATTGTGGGTTTGATGACCAAGTTCACTAAGCTGCCACTGTTTTAGGTTATACATTAAGAGCCATAAGAAAAAGAAACAGGTTATGAAAGTCTCATGCATGTTACAATATTGTGATAGGTTAAGGTAAAAGGAAATTAAGGTAAGACAGTTTTCCTGCACTAATACATTTCCGGTCAAACTTTACTTTAAGGAACACAAATTAGGCGCTTATTAATGTCTTATTATTTGCTTAATAAAGCCTTAATTAGACATTTGTAAATTATGCATTCACTACTTATTAGGCTTTATTCTGTGCAAGTGTTATTGGTGCTTAATTAGGGGTCTGTGATTGATTAAATATTTATTCAGTTCTTTTTAGTGTGTAATTAGTGATGAACAGAAGCTCATTTTAGAATATGGTACTTTAGTCACATCTTGGTCTATTAGTGATTATTAACCCCTTATTAACTCTTATAATAAACTCCAGCACAGCCATAACCTTACCAAACTCACACTCAGATCAAACTGCTGCCAATTATAATAACACTAATAACATGTAGAATTAGCTAATAGTTAATGCTTAATAATCTGTTTACCAGGGTGCTGACATAACTGTTCACTGTGCACTATAAGAACTAATACAGCCATTATTAATCATTTCCACATAACAGACCACTAATTAAGCACCAATAACACTTAGAGTAAACACACAGAGTAAAGCCTAATAAGTAGAGAATAAATCATTTACAAATGTCTATTTAAGGCTTTATTAAGCAAATAATAAGACATTAATAAGCGCCTAATTTGTGTTCCTTAAAATAAAGTGTTACCACATTTCCTTGTAGGCAAAGGAGCAAGAATAACACACTAAAATTCATTTTGGTGAAAAACAAAACAATAATAAAGCAAAGTAAAATTACAAATACAATATTTACAACAAAAATGAAACAATGCTGTATATGATTTAAATGGATAAAGCCATTAAAACACCATAATCTGTAAAATATATATATAAAAAAAACTCCATGGTCACACCCTCCGAGATGCCTCATTATACGATTCATATTTTTTACCCTATTCTGCACTACTAGCTAATCTAATATCACTAGCCTATCTAATCTCAATTGTGGGTTACCACTCAGAAGGTAAATTATCAAACTAAATCTGTAATATAATACCAGTACCAGTGTAAAATAGAGAGCACAGGATGTAAACAATGGATGTTTTCCTCTGAATATTTTTATATAGTTTTAAAGTGAAGTGCTGTTTTAATATGGATCTGTGTATTTGCTCTTCACTCTAATAAACTGCATCTGTTTGGAGAGGCTGTATGTTGATGGTGGAAAATGTTAATCTTAGGCAGAGTTCTGGACCATGCTGTAGACTGGGGATTCTTCATACCTGCAACATTTAAAACATTGAGATTATATATTATTTTCGTGCGGTGGCAAACTCAAAACCAACTATCAGAGAATCCGTGACTAAGGGGTTTTAAGAACGCATACGTCAACATCAACAGAATCAATTCTACTTTCAAATACAGCTCTGGAATAAATGAATAGACCACTTCAGTTTCTGAATCAGTTTCTCTGATTTTGCTATTTATTGGTATATATTTGAGTAAAAAGAATATTGTTGTTTTATTCTATAAATATGGACAACATTTATCCCAAATTACAAACAGAAATATTGTCATTTAGAGCATTTATTTGCAGAAAGTGTAAAATGGCCGAAATAACAAAAACAGACGCAGAGCTTTCAGACTTCACATAATGCAAAGAAAACAATTTCATATTCATCAAGTTTTAAGAGTTCAGAAATCAATATTTGGTGGAATAACCCTAGTTTTATATACAGTTTTCACAGTTTGTATTTTGGCATGTTCTCCTCCACCAGTCTTACACACTGCTTTTGGATAACTTTATGCCTTTACTCCTGGTGCAAAAATTCAAGCAGTTCAGTTTGGTTTGATGGCTTGTGATCATCTATCTTTCTCTTGTTTATATATTTCAGAGGTTTATTTGAAACTCATCATTTTTAAGTAATCTCTTTTTTTTTTCCAGAGCTGTACATACACCTCTTAAACCGAGTACTACTTTACACATCTTCACTTAAATAGCTTTAAACTCTAACTCTATAAATGATCAGACTGTTCTTCACACCCTTTTTTCACAGATTTGTGCTTCTAGGAAAACTAGTAAACAGTTTTATTTGTCTTTACAGTTCTGGAAACTGCAGTTTATTTTAATAAAAAAAAATGAAAAGTATGAAGTCAGCATGAAGCTGAAGGTTCTGCTTTCGAGTTGGTCTATCTGACAGTGTATGTGACATTAATAATCAGATTTCACAGAAAGCAGAGGTGGTTTGTGGGTGTGTAAAAGAGACAGAGTGGTTTTTAAAGAGAAAGAGAGATAGAGATATATGAGTGATCTGTATTGCTTACCGAGCAGTTTCTGCTCTAGCTGTGTTCACTGTGGCGTACTCAACTTCCTCTTCTTTATTAAAAGCGAGAGTCTGATGAACAGTGGGGCAGAGAGGCTCTTCCTGTGGGCGAGACTGTTTGAACTGAATGGTTGAGTACTGAACTTCATCTGAGGATGCAGCTCCTGTGCAGGGCCTGGAGGTCATGGCCAGATCTGAGACGGTTTCATACACTGGAGCAGAAGATGGCTGAGAGAGAGAAGAGAAAGAGAGAGAGAGAGTATTAACCCTCTATGGCATGATATAGACCTCAGGCCACAAGTCGTCTGATTGTTATTACAACATTTAATATCATATATTTTTCGCACTATAAGGCGCACCCAAAACCCTTTAATCTGCACCTTATGTATGAATAATTCTACCCGTCAGGTATTAAGGAGCAGTAAAGCCACTCCGCTAAAGTACAGCGTTATACAGGAGTTTTTAGTGTAGTTCTCCAGCATCGAGACTGGAGCAGTATTAGCATTAGCCTCTACCGGCTCCAAGCGCTAGCTCTTTCACCGTTCAGAGGTGAATATATTGACTGTCTGCGTGTTTACTGTGTTAAAACCGCTAGCTAATTTTGTCCTGTCCTACGGAAACACTCGCTGTCGAGCAGCATTTACAGTTAGCCGCTAATGCTAATGCTGCTGCACCCAATCTTAGATCTTAAATCTTACTGTAAATAAACAGAAGCACTTTACCCTGGCAAATAAACAGTTTTCAGGAGAGAAATCTGTGTAGATTAAGATTTTTTAAGATTTACAATTTTGTTTACTTAGCTTAGATTTTAGTTACCTCCTACCACCACTCAGCAGCGAGACCTGATATCAGAATTAGAAGGGAAACATGGCGACACCCCTGTTCCTGTAAGGTCCTGGCCCTGTTTCCTGTCTGTCCTCGTGCCTGTGTTGTCCCACGTGACCCGTGCCCCTGTGTTCTGCCTGTGTTTTTCCACTCACCTGTGTTCTTTTGTAACTCCGCCCCTTCGTCCCAGGTGTTTCATGTTTCCTGTGTGTGTGCACCTCTATTTAAGGTCCGTGTTCCATTTCCCCGGTGTCGATCCTTGTACGTTTTTACGTCTGTTAGTGGTCCGTGTGTTTCCCCAGTTTCCTCAGTCCAGTTTTCAGTTATTCCCAGTAAGTGTAAATCCCTGTTTATTTTGTATCTGTTTTCGTTAATAAATCCCGTTTATGTTTGCATTTGCGTCCGCCTCCTCGTCTACCCTGCACCCCAAGCCTGACAGTTCCTTACTAGTGTAGTGTTATAAGGAGGTGTATCTTATGTATGAAAATAGACCATAAAATAGACATTTTTGGTAGTGTGCCTTATAGTGCGAAAAATACGGTACCTTATTTTTTCTGTATTTATTTATTTCATTTTTAATATAAAGTTACAAGGCATATCTAAGGCCAATACAATGAAGCATACAAGTAGGTCATAAATACAAATAGGTATATGTGAAAGAATATGTAAAGAAGTATATTTGGCTGTTTATATTCTTACTGCAACCTTACATTCTTGTCGTAAGCTTACTAGAACTATTTTAATTTTCTAGAACACTTCCTTTAGCACCACAATGGCAAAACAGTGGTGATTGAAATAATAAGCTTATTATCAAAATAATTAAAATGATTTTTATTATTTTATATCACAATTTATATCACATTAATTAAAAATCTAATTTCTTACAGACTCTCATATACAACAATATAAAACTGAACTAATTAATCATTAGACTCATTAAGGATCTATATTTGATGCATTAGATATTTTATAATTGTTTCTCTGCTGTGTGTTCACTCCAGCATTAAAACTCACCCCGTCAGTGTTGTCTTCACTCCGGCTGTGGGACAGAGCTACTTTTCTCCTGTAAATGACATTAGTGTGAACACACACTTTTACCACAAAAATGCTCTTGTTCATATTTTATGACCATGTGTAGTGCCTTATGAAATCTTTTACATTGTTTAAACTCTCTCTCTATCTCTCTCTCTCTCTCAACCTGACAAAAGACTGCAGGAAACAAAGGGCTACTGTGTATTAGACTGTTCAGGATGTAGCATTAGAATATCTTAAATCTCAAATGTTCAGAAATTCTTACCTCATCCACAAAAGGACTGTGAGGAATATCAGAAACAAAACCACAAGGACTCCAGAAGCGATATATAGTGAAGATGTTTTATCTGTATTAAAGTGGAGAACTCAACATGTTAAACAAGAGTAAAATGGACCAAAATTAAGTGTTTGATCAAGTTATCAAACAGACTGAAAACTAGAAGTCTTTACTAGAGCTTTAATAACAACCCATACAGAAAAAGGCAATAAAATCAACCTATAACACACCTGATGTAAACTGCAACTCTGATGAGTTGGATGACCCATATTGATTCTCTGCCAGACAGTAGAAAACTCCACCAGTTCCAGCAGCTAAAGTTAAATTAGAGCCGTTTCTAAAAGGTTCAGAGCTGCTTCCTGTCTTCCTGAACCAGGTGTAAGAGCTGGCAGGGTTGGAGTCGCTGACGCACACCAGCGTGATCGAGCCGTTAAACCCGTTAAACTCAGATAGAGATGGAGGTCTGGGAGGATCTGAACAGCACAGAGACTGAGCTAATCACTGAACTTCTTACACTCAGAAGAAACAGGATCATACAGAACAAACTGCACTTACAGAACACGTCCAGACGGGCGGGTGCAGAGCTGTGCTGTCCGAGCTGGTTGAGAGCGGTGCAGTAGTACAGTCCGCTGTGCTGGGAGCTGATGTTGGTGATGCTGTAATTCTGGCCTGTTCCCATTCATTTACACTTTGTTTAAACCAGCTGAAGGTGAGAACAGGAGGATCTGCATCACTGCTGCAGGTCAGAGTCACTGAATCTCCCTCCTTTCTCCCTCCAGAGGGAAGAACAACCACTCTGGTGTCTTTAGGAGAATCTTAATGGAGAACAGATTTTTTTTTTTTTTCTGATTTTCTACAAACTACTAAATGGACAAAAACATAAATACATCACCAACACGCTGTAAGAATACAGCTCTAATAGAATCTCAGATTCCAATGATCAAATAAACATGATAAAGCTGCCTTCAGTCACATTAACTGTGTTTCCATACAGACGACTGACTGAAAGGTAAATTAGTGAATGTTAAAATCTGAACTCACACACTGTTGCATAGCGGAGACCACGGCCTTTAACAGCACAGCTGTAGCTGATCTCTCCTCTGAACACAGCTAAAGAGCAGGAGGAAGATCTACACTCAGATACAGGCTGTCTGTTCCTGTACCAGATGTAGGTGGAGTAGGACTGAGAGCACATCGAGCTACAGGTCAGTGTTACTGTCTGTTCTTCTGCAGGAGCAGCTGCAGCACCTTCCACTTTCACCTGTATACCTTCAAACCCACCTGAAACAAAGAGACTTAAAGTTAGTGACCGAAACTCTCAGCCTGAACAGGACAGATGTCATAAACAGCACAATGATAATAACTAGATCTAAATACACTGAAAACTAAATACATCACTGACATGCTGGAAGAATACAGAAAAAACTCTCAGATCAAATAATCAGATAATAAACATGATAAATCTGCCTTCAGACACATTAGCTGTGTTTCCGGTTAGAAGTCAGACTGAGAGGTAAATTAGTGAATTCTGAATTTGAAACACAGTCAGGTTGTCTGTGTGTAACACTAAACCAGGCCTTCTGGATCTCAGTCCTGCAATCCTTCAAGCATATTATCGTTCTTGTATTATTGTTCTTTTCTTACACACTAGATTCAACTCCCCCTCTCCCAGACGAAGCATCTCAGACCACCTTCTCTGGGTTTACAGTTCAGTCTTAAAGACCAGAGGCACATCTGATTTTTCCCACAATACCCAGTTTTTCCAGTTAGTGTATTGTTTAACCAGTAAAAGTGCAGTTCAGGTATATTATTACCAAACCATTTACCTTCAGTCAAGCATAACCCCACCTTCTTACAATATAGCAGAATACAGCTTAAAACTGATTTCTTGGGGATGGGTGAGGCTACACATCATACTACAGCCAGCCTGCAGAGGCTCTAGACTTGTGGTGACATCACTTTTGAGAGACGACGCACTGTCTGTGCTTATATACAGTAACTTGTTCAGACAGTGTTTTACTGTACAAATACTACAGTATCACATGTGGTCACTGTGGTGTTGCAACTTCTAATACAAAATATGAGAGTAACTGAATAAACTGAGTGTAATCCAGTAGAATCTGCCAGTGAGATGATAACAGAGTGAGTGCAGTGTAAAGTGATGTCTTACAGACAGCAGCAGAGCGGATCTCCTCGTGTTCTTTCACAGCACAGGAGTAGCTGCCTGCATCCACAGTGCGGTCCCTCAGATACAGTACAGCTCTGTTCTGCTCAGATACAGGCTGTCCGTTCCTGTACCAGATGTAGGTGGGGTTAGTCAGAGTGCAGGTGGAGCTACAGTTCAGCTGCTTTCCTCCTTCCTTTGTGTTCAACACTTCAATCTTCAGACCTGCAGGTGATTTTAAACATGATTTAGTCTAATTTATATCTGTAGAAATCTCTCATAGTTAAATAAACTTGTTTTATATGATCCAGAACTACCTGTGACAGACAGACGGACTCCAGATCCAACAGTGTAAAAACCATCCGGATCATCAGTGATGAATCTGAACCAGTATGTTCGAGCATCGTTCGCTCTCAGACCAGTGATTCTCATTCTACACTGAGTCTGGTTATACTGCACTCTCCCCTTATACTGATCATACAGTAGCAGATCTACATACGTATCTCTAGGCCAAACTAACCAGAATGATTCAGTCACTGTGAGTCCTCCAGGGTGTTTATAAGAGCAGGAGAGATCAACTGATGAACCTTCCAGAGCACACACACTATCAGGAGTGTACGTCACGCTCCACTGCTGCAGATCCAGTTTACCTGGAACACAGAATTACAGTCAGTACAGTGCTGATCAGTCAGTACTGAAACAGTTCTGAACAGTTAAATCAGAAACAGACAAATGAAGAATAATACACATCAGTGGGAACAGCAGAACTGAAATACTGAGTGTGAGTAAAATTAAGTGTGAGTAAAAGTAAGATTTTGTGAGGAAAGTGATTCAGTGCTTGTGTTTTAAATTGTTTTTGCAGGTTGACGTCAGTACGGGGGCTTTTCCTGGTTTTCTCGTTTTTTGTCTATATGTTTTTATTGGTAAATGCAGGTAATGGGGTAGAAGAACAGTTTCACATGCTGCATGCATATATAACTCCGAGTGATCTATTGTATTTAAAAAATGTGAAGTAAAGTTCTAAATGCTTTCAAGACAAATGACAACTTTAAAACATTAAGCCACGTATTTAAAACAAAAAATAATAATAGAAAATGTACAGATAAAATATTAATTTATAATAATAATATAAGTGAAAGTAAAAAATAATTGAAAATCTCTCAGTCAGTTCCACACACTGCCTTCCTTTCAGTACCAATGAAAAAACATTTGTTGGAAAGATGTTCACTACTACATTACTTTTTTTATTAAATTTAGCTGAGACATCGTCTAAAACAATAAACCCCAATACATTATAGTCTGCGGTGTGTAATCAGGTCTATGCTTTAGATAAGAATTGCAAGTTATATAAAGTGTTGTATAAATTATATAAATGTATATTTAATAAATAAAGTTAAATAAAAAAACAGTTAATAACCATTTCATTTCTGCTGGTATTTTAAATGGTTCTATAAAGACAGAAAATCTGATCAATCAAATGCTCAGTTCTCACTATTGGGACAGGCCCATATCTGCCTGGCTTTCTCAGTTGCTGAAGAAGCAAATGAGTAAGGAGTTTGTCACTGTTTAGACACTTAGCTACTACTTTAGCTAGATTACTTTAAATTATATTTATTAAAAAGTCTTTTTGATGGCTACTCTTTAAAAATACATAATAGGTCAACCAACTCCATCTATAAATCTCTGTTTGTATCTTTTAAAGATGAACTAAGAGAAGTATGTCTAGCTAATAGCTAACCTGCAGCATCTGAAGCTGTTCTTTTACACTGTTTTCTATTTCTCAATAAATACGTTTAATGAAGGTAAATAAACTGTTCCACTTCATGTGCTGTAAAATCACATTTTCTGTGCATTATTGAGCCAAACATTACAAACAATTCATGAGGAATTATCAGTTTTTGTCAATGAAGTAAAATATGTTGCTGTAATGGCTAGTTTCAGTATGTCAGTACGATGACTTAATAACATAAAAAAATCCATTATTCTACAAAATATTTTTTTGGTACTCCGTTCTCAAAACTGCACTGACATTAATCTAAAGTAGAACCGGATTTCCTGGTTCTAAACAAACTGAAATAGTCTTCAGTGACACTGAGAGACAGACTGACTCTGTACTTACAGTCTGAAGGAGGCTGGGCGTAGTTGACCAAACAGGAGTATTTGTCCTGATTAGATGAACTGGTGGAGTCGATCCAAACTGCGGCACTGATTGAACATCCCAGGTAATTTTCAGCGCTCTGCTGGTTACCCCTGTACCAGCTGTAGTAACAGTATCCACTGCAGCGGCGATTACAGGTCTGTTTGACAGCTCTCTGTCCTACAACCTGCTGATTCACTGTCCCCTGTAGGACTAAACACACACACACACACACACACACACACACACACAAATGTACACACACACACACACTTACAATCTTCTTGCTCTTAATCAGAATCATTGTTTGTGGTGAGTGTGTTTATTTACCTGTTTGTCCAGATGAAGCTTAAATCTATTAAATCCACAGTGTTAAATACCGCTGCTAATAATCCCATTATTACATTTACAGAATCATGAGCTGCATGAGTAAGTGTGAAGATGGGTGGAGATCTGATAGATGAACAGATGAACTTATCTCAGTTTAAGCATTTAATCAGAGCTTTACAAAATTATTCTCAAAGATCAGCCCTAATCTGCAACATCTCCCCCCTTAAAGCTACAGAAAACAATTTGTCTGAAAAACTAAGTTTATTAAAAAAACATACAATATCTCACAAAAGGTAGTACACCCTTCTCATTTTTGTAAATATTATGTTTTTTATTGGACAACACTGAAGATATGACACTTGCATATCTTACAGTGTAAAGTAGTCACTGTACAGCTTATATAACTACTTCTATGGCTACTTTACATGATATTAAAGTGTCATATCTTTAGTGATGTTCCATTTAAAAAAGATATAATGTAATAATTACACAAAAATGCGAGGTGTGTATTCACTTTTGTGAGATACTGTATGTCCCAGGTTTCAACAGGCCGTGGGTGTGATACTGAGTTATAGGGATCTGCTGTTGCCTAAACGTGAGAAAATGTTTGCTAAATGTGTTGCCAAGATAGCAATAAACATCTGACAGTTATTGAGGTTTATTGAATAAACCTCTTGTTACTGAAGAAACCATGAATTCAGTTCTGTATCAGAGAACTATTAATTAGTTTGTCTGTTCATCCATGTCCATGAGCTGAACATAATCAGGTTCTGCAGAAAATCAAACATTCCAAACAGAAAAGAAACTTTATGAATGTTTAGGAGTGGTCTTCTGAGAAAGACAACGATGTCAGAGCCTGAAATTTGTGACACACAGGTGATTCACATATTGGTTAAAATTATTCCATAAATAAAATGTGTTTATTATTTATCATGGATTAATATAGCATTGTGCTTAAAGATCTACACACACTCATTGCAACAAATCTGCAACAATAAAGAAAATCAGTGAGATGAAAAAACCTGATTCAGACTTAGTCTAAACACTTTTAGTTCACACACATGGATATTAAACATTTTAAACTAATTAAGATAAAAAAGATCAGAAATGGTAATAAAAGTAAAAGTTTACCTGCCAGTAAAATGAGGATCACTGCTGCTGTGATATTTGCTGATCTTTGGGGAGACATGGCAGCATCACTCTTTAAACACAGCTGATATCAGAAGATCCAGAAGATCCTCAGTCCTACTGTCCTTCACTTCTGATCTGCTCTGGTCTAAATAGAGAGAAGAGTCAGAAGAAAAGATGACGGTGTGTTCTGCAGTTTTAATTCTGTCCTCACATCTCCCCATTTAGCTCAGTGCCACTTCCTGTCCTCTGCTGCTCTTTTTTTTTACTTCCCTTAAGACTGTAGGGACTTTCAAACATTATATTAAAATAGTCAGTAGATCAGTAAAGGGTTAATGATGTTCTGCTATCAGATTTGGGTTTTTATTTATCTGTGTGGAGAATTTGTATGAATAATAAAGCTGTAATCTCACCGTGCAGTGAATTCTACACTTAATACTCTAATATAGAAGAGATGCAGAGCTGTACATGTGAATGAGGCCTAATGAAACAGGAAACTCTCTTTTCACACAGTCAACAAGTGCAGTGTTTGACCACATGACTTTAGACACACTTTAGACAACTCTTATACTGTGGAGCTCTTTATACAAGTTTATTACCAGTAGTTTTATTAATTTCTTTGACTGCTGCTGAAATATTACCATAATGATTAGTAGGGGTAAAAGAAAATATTAATATATTGAAGTATTGCAACTTTATAATTGAAGTATTGTATTCATTCCTAAAAACACTGTATAGATTTTGAATTAATGATTTATTTAGTATTATTTAGTGTCAGACAGTGGATGATTTAATTTTGTGTTTAAACCGGTTTGAAATAATGTTGGACTGATTTTACTGGATAAAAATTGTAATTTTGATAAAAGTCCATTTTTATTCATACAATATTGTGTTTCTCATACCATAATAGTTTTCCTATTTTCTTTTAAATCTCAATATATTGCCCTTTTTCAGTATCACAATATATTGAATCAGAATGTATTATTGTATCACTAGGTTCTTTCTAGTACACAGCTCTAGGTACAGATACAGATAATAATAACTATAATATTAATGTTACACTTACTGCTGGACAGGAGGCATGAAATAAACTATGTTTACTGATGTTTTATCCAAAATCTGATCTGTAGCTTTAAAAAAAAAAAAATAAAACATTGTTACTTCCTTGTTTAATCTACCAATTAATCAGAAAATCATTTTTCAGTTTTTTATTTCGTTGCAAAAAGACAAGAAAACCGAGTCACTATGTGTTTATACTGTGTTGAATCTACACAAATTAGATACAGTAGTTTATGTGACTGTCAGACTCTGAATATTTAATAATAATAAGTATAACATTTGCTGAATAAAAATACAGTTAGTGGGAACAGAATACAGGTGTTTCCGTTATTGTGTCCAGCCGTAGAACTTGCAGACCTTAAACTAGAGTAAATGTCCAACACTATTAAAATATGATGTATAAAACAATCTAATTAAACAGCTGGATGGAAATCTGGACCCTGCTGACTTTAACATGGACTGACCTCATATTACTGACAGGTTGATCTACACAGGTGGAGTTTAGGAGGTAAACAGGTGGAGAACTGACTCCCTCTACTGGATTTATGGTGTTAAAACTGCATCTCTGTTCACTTCCTGCTCTCACTGCAGTCCTGTAACATAGCAAAGAGTCTTAACTATCAATACGTAACTAAAAAAAACACGCAAAAAAATATAAAAAACAACAATAAAAACACATACAACAGTACTGCTTTATTACTTTATTTTTAAATCCAATAAAAAAATACATGAAAATAAAGAAAAGCAAGTAAATATATTTATATACAACTCTGGAAAAAATTAGGAGACCACTTCAATTTCTAATTTAGTTTCTCTGATTTTGCTATTTATAGGTTTATGTTTTAGTAAAATGAACATTGTTGTTTTATTCTACAAACTACAGACAACAATCCTCCCAAATTCCAAATAAAAATATTGTCGTTTAGAGCATTTATTTGCAGAAAATGAGAAATGGCTGAAATAATAAAAAAGAGCTCCAATAAACAAAAATATTATGAAGTTTTAAGGGTTCAGGTATCAATATTTGGTGGAATAACCCTGGTATTCAATCACATTTTTTATGCATTTTGGCATCATGTTCTCCTCCTCCACCAGTCTTACACACTGCTTTTGGATAACTTTATGCTGCTTCACTCCTGTTGCAAAAATTCAAGCAGTTCAGTTTGGTTTGATGGCTTATGATCATCCATCTTCCTCTTGATTAAATTCCAGAGGGTTTTAATTTGGTAAAATCAAAGAAACTTATTATTTTTAAGTGGTCTCTTTTTTTTCCTGACAAACTTTAAATACAAACTTTTAAATACAAAACAAACTAAACAAAACATCTTAAAATATATTTCTTATTTCTTACCTCTTTAGATAAAATATAGATTTTCATTTTCTGAGAGACTCATGAAACTAATTTATATTTCTATATTTATTATATATAAAGAAACACTATTATACAGCAACAACTTTGATTACAAAGTTGATAAAACATTATTTACAGATAATACAATTTTATCCAATAGTGAGTTTATCCATCTTGTTTTCTATGATTGGTGAGGGGGACTGAAAGAAGAGGAGAATTTCACTTAAACAGCAGAGATTCAAATACAAGACTAATAGACTAATAGATGAGAGTTTTGTGGAACTCCATATAACTTCTATCCACCACCAGACAGAGGAGCTTTGAGTGAATCTGACTGAATCTCTTTATGAGTTTAGGACAGAATCTGATGAGTGATGATCTCTAAAAGCTGTCTAATCCCAGAAATGCTCCTCTGTTCCTCTATAAAGATCTGAATCTTCAGCAGTGAATAAAGAGGAACTGAACACGGCTGTTAGTTATTCTCCTCGTCTGGAGCTCCGCTCTGCACCGGGGGAGGAGCAACAACCTGAACACAACACACACAGAAACACACAGAAACTGTTATATACTGAACACACACACACACACACACACACACACACACACACACAGAAACACACACACACACACACACACACACACACACACACACAGAAACACACACACACACACAGAAACACACACACACACACACACAGATCACAGAAACTGTTATATACTGAAAACACACACACACACACACACACACACACACTGCAGACTTACCATCAGAGTGTCGTACTCAGAGGACGTCCTGGTTGCAGGGTTGAGAGTTGAGTATGTATCGTTGGCAGAGTGTGTAGCGTGCTGAAGATAAAACAATATTAACATTATTCATAACTAAATATACTTTATTTGGTTGATGTTATATCAGTTATTTAGGATATCTGCAGGATAGAAACAGCTAATAGTAATAGTATAATGGTTTCTCTTTAACATTAAGAAAACACGTACAGTAATTTAACTAATTTAATATTTAATTATTACATGTTTTAAGATATTACAGATGTATTTCAGTGTAAACAGTTCAGGAATCAGTGTTTTATAGTTTTACAGTATTTTTGTGTTTATCAGGTTGGTGCTTCATCTCCTTTTACTGGGAAAATACAAGTGATACCTGAGTGTTCCTGTTCTGCACTGTGTGAACGTAGTCTGATCCCAAAAGAAAGTTTCAGAGCTGGATTCTTTTTGTTAACATCTTTTTATTCATTTTAAATTTTCTTACAATTAGTAAGAGACCACTCCAGTTTCTGAATCAGTTTCTCTGATTTTCTATTTATAGGTTTATGTTTGAGTAAAATTAACATTGTTGTTTTATTCTATAAACTACAGACAACATTTCTCCCAAATTCCAGATAATAATATTGTAATTTAGAGCATTTATTTGTAGAAAATGAGAAATGGCTGAAATAACAAAAAAGATGCAGAGCTTACAGACCTCAAATTATGCAAAGGAAAAAGTTCATATTCATAAAGTTTTAAGAGATCAGAAATTAATATTTGGTGGAATAACCCTGGTTTTTAATCACAGTTTTCATGCATCTTGGCATCATGTTCTCCTCCACCAGTCTTACACACTGCTTTTGGATAACTTTATGCTGCTTCACTCCTGGTGTAAAAATTCAAGCAGTTCAGTTTGGTTTGATGGTTTGTGATCATCCATCTTCTTCTTGATTGTATTCAAGAAGTTTTCAAATTGGTAAAATCAAAGAAACTCATCCTTTTTAGGTGGTCTTTAATTTTTTTCCAGAGCTGTATATGACTATGTTTTGTATTTAAAGTAATCCTAGAGGAATGCTGGTGGCAGGCTGAGATGTTTTGCGAAGGGTCCACTGTGGATCGAATTCAATGTCAACTAAATGTACTATCAATAAGAACACACACATACACTGCACTGACTTACTGTCAGAGTGTCGTACTCAGATGATGTCCTGGTTGCAGGGTTCAGGGTTGAGTAGGTATCACTGGGGGAGTGTGTAGCATGCTGATGAAGCAAGATAAATCGACATTAAACATTGTTAATGTTCATAATGTACTATGTCTAACAAGAAATACACACAAACACACTGCACTGACTTACTGTCAGAGTGTCGTACTCAGAGGACGAGGTGGTGGCGAGGTTTAGAGCTGTGTACGTGTCGTCTCCAGGCTTTGGAGTCTTTTAGAGAGAGATGAGGAAACACAGATTAAAGTCTATATTCAGTAAAACTCTATAGGAACATTTTCATAAACAGCTTCAGTAGAATCTTCTCTCAGTACCTGAACATCAGCACCTCTCTCTGCTCTCCTCTTCCTCCTGATCTCACATTAAACACAAAACACATCTTTAACTGTTTCAATTTGAGGCAGAAGTTTTATGTTGAGGTTAAAACTGTATTTAGACAGACAGTTCAGATATTCAGTGTAATAATAAAAGAATAATGTTACTCACAGAACGCACAGAACAGCAGTAAGAAGAGAGAGAGCCAGAGCAGAAACCAATCCAACAGCTGCCCAGACTGCATACTGCTTCCACCAATCAGCTAAAGGAACTAAATAAAACAATATACTGCAGTTTAGCTCCACCCATTCAGCCTACACCAGTTTAGCTGTATATATACACTCCACTCCAAAAGTATTGAAACAGTGAGGCCAATCCCTTATTTGTATCGTAGACTGAAAACATTTGAGTTTGGCATTAAAAGATGAATATGAGAATATGAGAATATGAGAAATTAATATTTCCAGTTATTTACAACTGGATTTAATACACACTTCAGAAAACAGCACCTTCTGTCTGAACCCACCCATTTTTCATGTGAGCAAAAGTCTTGGAACATGTGACTGTCAGGTGTGTTTTATTGCCCAGGTGTGTCCTGATACATTGATTATTCAAATAACAAAAAGCGATGAATGTCAGACTCAAATTTGGCTTTTGCCTGTGCAGACTGAGCACTTACAGAAAACCAGAGCTGTATGTGAATGAAAATAAGCAATTGTGATGCAGAGAGAATGTGCTAAAATCAGAGCCATTGCAATAATTTTGGCAATAGCCGGTTGGACATTCCATTTGTAATGTTCTGAAGAAGAAAGTCGTCACTGGTGTACTGCATTAAAGATGTTAAACAGGTAGACCATGGAAAACTACATCAATTGATGACATAAACATTGTGTCTGTTGTAATGAAAGACCCTAAATCAACTATAATGACATCAGCAACAACCTACAGGGCAGAAGTCAATCTACTTTTCACAGAAAAATTCATGCTTCCCCAGAAGATGAAAACCAGTATTAGCAAGAAGAACAGGAAGGCCAGGCTGGATTTTGCCAAGAAGTACAGAAACAAGCCTATTTACTGATTATGGACTGATGAGACAAAGATTAATCTTTACCAGTGTGATGGCTGTTCCAACAGTTTTGCTCACAAAAAATGATGGAAATTGTGGTGGAAATACCTGTGACAATTAATAAAGACAACTATTAAGTTCTGAGTCGTGTCAAATGAGTAACAAGTTTATTAATGCAAAATATAGAGTACAGCTCTGCAAAAGCTCTGAGTGTGCTCTGAGAGACCAACAGTTTCTCAGAGAGTGTTATCCATTCTCACTCTGCCTTATTATGAAAACATAAACCATACATGGGCAGAAGGGCTTCCGCCTGCACCTGCATCCTTCAAACCTCCCTTCTGTTCTGTTCCCAGACAGAGGTTATCAATGGTTATCAGTACAAAGTCTCTCTGCTAGTCAGCACATCACAAAGTGTCACACTAACTCAAGAGCAAGTTTGCAAACGAATTAATATAAGTGCATTAAAGTAATAAAGTAATCAGTGAATTACAAATGATAAAACATCTAGTGAAATGAATAATCATAAATGGTCAGATCTAGTGAATGAACATGCATAAAATGATTACATTTGTCATAACAAGGTGGTTATATTGGTGATTATGATGGTGATAATGAAATTTCCCACGTCAAAATAAAAGCTGAAATGTTGATCATATTTAATGTCAAATCCAAATATATTTAGTCTACAGCAGAAATTGGCCTCACTGTTCCAGTTCTTTTGAAGGGAGTGTATATGTAAATGACACCACAGAGAAACAAGTAGCGGAAGTAAAACTTCAATTTTCTTAAATTTATCACTGTATTTCCTACAAGAATGTATGTCTTGATTGTTCACAAATAGCTGACAATAGTGTAAAATTTAAAAAGCATACAACACACCTGATGTAAACGGCCACTCTGATGAGTTGGATGATCCATATTGATTCACTGCCAGACAGTAGAAAACTCCAGCTGTTCCAGCAGCTAAAGTTAAATTAGAGCCGTTTCTAAAAGGTTCAGAGCTGCTTCCTGTCTTACTGAACCAGGTGTAGGAGCTGGCAGGGTTGGAGTCGCTGACGCACACCAGCGTGATTGAGCCGTTAAACCCGTTAAACTCAGATAGAGATGGAGGTCTGGGAGGATCTGAACAGCACAGAGACTGAGCTAATCACTGAACTTCTTACACTCAGAAGAAACAGGATCATACAGAACAAACTGCACTTACAGAACACGTCCAGACGGGCGGGTGCAGAGCTGTGCTGTCCGAGCTGGTTGACAGCGGTGCAGTAGTACAGTCCGCTGTGCTGGGAGCTGATGTTGGTGATGCTGTAATTCTGGCCTGTTCCCAGTGATTCATTTACACTTTGTTTAAACCAGTTGAAGGTGAGAACAGGAGGATCTGCATCACTGCTGCAGGTCAGAGTCACTGAATCTCCCTCCTTTCTCTCTCCAGAGGGAAGAACAACCACTCTGGTGTCATTGGGAGAATCTAAATGGAGAACAGATATTAAAATTCTCCTGATTTTCTACAAACTACTAAATGGACAAAAACATAAATACATCACTAACACGCTGTAAGGAGGTAGCTCTACTAGAATCTCAGTTTACATGATCAGAAAAAAACATGATAAAGCTGTTCTTAGTCACATTAGCTATTTGTTTCAGTCCAGATGACTGACTAAGAGGTAAACTTGTGAATGGTAATAGACAGTTTAGAAGAGAAAAATGAGATGAAAAGGGTGGGGCTGTTCTGTCATTAAAATAAATGGGGATGGGAGGAGCTACACATCATACAACAGCCAGCCTGCAGAGGCTCTAGACCTGTGGTGATGAACATGTAATATAAAATATGACAGTAACTGAATAAACTGAGTATAATCCAGTAGAATCTGACAGTGAGACGATAACAGAGTGAGTGCAGTGTAAAGTGATGTCTTACAGACAGCAGCAGAGCGGATCTTCTCGTGTTCTTTCACAGCACAGGAGTAGCTGCCTGCATCCACAGTGCGGTCCCTCAGATACAGTACAGCTCTGTTCTGCTCAGATACAGGCTGTTCGTTCCTGTACCAGATGTAGGTGGGGTTAGTCAGAGTGCAGGTGGAGCTACAGTTCAGCTGCTTTCCTCCTTCCTTTGTGTTCAACACACCAATCTTCAGACCTGCAGGAGATTTTAAACATGATTTAGTCTAATTTTAATCTGTAGAAATCTCTCATAGTTAAATAAACTTGTTTTATTTCATCCAGAACTACCTGTGACAGACAGACGGACTCCAGAGCTGCCAAAGTATTTACCATCAGGATCATCAGTGTTGAATCTGAACTTATATGTCTGAGCATCGCTCGCTCTAAGACCAGTGATTCTCATTCTACATGGGGTCTGGTGATACTGCACTCTCCCCTTATACTGATCATCCTCTCGCAGATCTACATGCTGCTCATTAATGAACCAGAATGATTCAGTCACTGTGAGTCCTCCAGGGTGTTTATAAGAGCAGGAGAGATCAACTGATGAACCTTCCAGAGCACACACACTATCAGGAGTGTATGTCATGCCCCACTGCTTCTCACCCAGTTTACCTGGAACACACAGAGTCACAGTCAGTACAGTGCTGATCAGTCAGTACTGAAACAGTTCTGAACAGTTAAATCAGAAACAGATAAATGAAGAATAATATTTATTAAACACATCAGTGGGAACAGCAGAACTGAAATACTGAGTGTGAGTAAAACACTGTAATATCTACCCTACCTGTGGGCAGGTCTGCACTGATTGTGGGCGGAGCTTCTATTCTAAAGCAGATAAATCAGTAATTGTGTTCTGCATTTGGTTCTATAGTGTAGTTTTAGTGTTTAGCTTCATTTACTTCATTACATTTTATTATATTTAGTTAAACTCATGAATCACTGAGGAAAGCAGGGCGTCTTCTGTCTTGTTTTTCCTGTTGATTATCTAGACAGACAATTTAATCCGTTTAAATCTGAGGTTGTTTTGTTTTTGTTATTTTGGTAAATGCTCAACCCTGAAGCAATATTACATGTTCATACTAAAATAATGTTTTTATTATTACATTTTTACTGTGTCATTAATATTAACAGTGTCTCTTATTTGATCTGGAAGAAGATGAAAGCACTAAATTTATTTCAAAGAAGAAGAAGAAGAAGAAGAAGAAGAGCTTAATTTGTAGAGAATGTTTAATATATTGAAATGCATGAAAGGTGAAAGATGGAAAATTGCTTCACAATGCAGCACATTAAAACATTAAACCGTGTATTTAAAACAATAAAAAAGAATAGAAAATGTACTAAAAGAGGGGTAATAATATACGTAAAATAAAATGTTATAAAACAAGATTTCCTGCCCTGTTAGTTCTGGAGAAATCACTGCCTTGTTACATTTGTTGGAAATCAAGTACTGGTATCAAGTACTGAAAAGTCTGACAACCATCAAGACATGCCTGAAAATAATTTTTAAACTGTTTTTACACCAAAAATCTGAATCCTCTCCAGCTCACACTGTCTGTCAGAAACTAAATATTAATGGTTTAAACATCAACTAAAGCACTGCTACTGGACTGAGTTCTCTGCTGGTTCATTTTTAATACTTAGTCCTGCTATTTATTACATATTTGCCTTCTTTTTCCATGTTTAAGGAAGCTGATCCCTTTAAAAAAAAGTAGTCAGGAAGATTCTGAAATTGGAAATATAAAAATGTTCAAATATTCTACATTAATAAATAAAATAAAATCACTTAAAAATTCAGTGTTCAGAAAGGGCTGTTTCTCAGTGTGGATCAGGTTTGGGGCGCTGAGTCCACAGAAAGCTGCTGGTGTTTCCCAGGCTTTACACTAAAAAACAAATTTTGCATTAGAAAAGAATTTACAGATGTCTACAGCATTGCTCTGCTTAAAAACACGCAAGTGAACACAGCACGTGATATCAGACTTACTCTCTGCAATGAAATATGCAGTCACTGTTCTTATAGCACTGATGAACGATATGCTTAAAAAGTATATCTTCAATATGACATGGACATTTATAATAATACAATAAAATATGATATTGTCCACTTCTAGAACTGACCAATCAAAGCTGCTCGTTAGCATGACTTCATTGATGCTGTTGTGTTTGTGGCTGTGTTTCTGTAGGTTCCTCTATTACAGAAAATCTTCATGCAACATTTATTTATTCATATTTATTTAGGTTTAATAATTAATTCTGAATAACCAACAAAAGCTGCATAAAATCACAGACTTACTACTGCTAAGAAGGATTAAGATTTTAGAATGGATAACATTTTGAGTAAGTGAGATCTGAAATGACTTGAGTATAAATGTTCTCCTTAATTTAATCAGCTCTCAATTAAAACCTTCAGCAGATAAAAACGTGGGAGGAGACTAAGAGGCAGAATCACAGTCAGCTTCTGCTTACAGCTAGAAAACTAGACCTCCTCTGATAAATACAGACTGAGACACACTACTGAGTCAGAGGGAGGAGAGGGGGGTGAGGTTACACCAAAAACACATGATTTATAAAGTGTTAGATTAAGAAGTGGAGTAGCTTCAGGGATTCAAGTTATTTCATAACTTCACTTGCAATAATAAACACGAGAATTATCTGAATTAAAATGTTTATCTTTGTTTTGCCCATCCTGAATAAAGTTTTGAATAAAGTTTTACAAAAGTGTATTTACTGTACAGGAATCGAAAGTATTAAGATAAGGAAACTAATTATTCTACTGAACTCAAATCTTTGGTACTCAGTATCTCAGAACTGCACAGAATACAGAATGAACCTCATCGTTCTAAAGTAGAACCTGATTTCCTGGTTTTAAACAGTCTGAATGATTCTCTTTAGTGACACTGAGAGACAGACTGACTCTGTACTTACAGTATGAAGGAGGCTGGATGTTGTAATTGACCCTACAGGAGTATCTAGATGAACTGGTGGAGTCGATCCAAACTGTGGCAGTAGATGAACATCCAATTCTAGTTGGAGTCTGCTGCCAGTAACCTTCATCTCTGAACCAGCTGTAGTAACAGATTCCACTGCAGGTGGGACTACAGGTCAATTTCCTCACTCTGTGTCCTACAACCTGTTGATCCACCGTCCCCTGCTGAACTAAACACACACACACACACACACATACACAATGTTTTTCAGAAAGCCTTGTTTGTGGCACATGTGTGTGTGTGTGTGTGTGTGTTTGTGTGCGTGTGTTTATTTACCTGTTTGTTCGGATGACGCTGGTATCTGGTGGCCTGGTGGAGAGAGTGTTAAATCCACAGTGTTAAATACTGCTGCTTATATTTAATATATAACATTAACAAAATCATGAGCAGCACAAAGTGAAGGTTGATGGCGATTTGATGAACAGAGAAGAACTGAGCTCAGTTTAAAGGGTTTCAGAGATTTACAGTGTTAATTTCACAGCTCTGATCAGCAACATCTCTCCCATAAAGCTATAGGATATAATTAGTTACCATTTTATAAATACTCTTTTAATCCTGATAGTAATCAGAAGATTTAATGCTCTGAATACATAATGACTTGGACTGGACAGCATACAGTACCTGCCTGTTTGCCGCTCTACTTCAGCCCCATGAAAATGCACTGGATATGCACTGCAGATTTTCACATGGTCACAGCACATTTCACACAGACACACATTATTGTGTATTAGGCGCCAGCCTTACAAGCTAACACAGCAGAGACTGTCTAAAGAAAAATAATTGTTTTTAGCACCCTTGGTTTTGGACAAAACAAAAAATGAGCAAGTTTCCCAATACTTTTGGTTATATAGTTCAGGATTCTGGATACACAGAAATACACAGAAATATAGAGTCTATAGTCAATTCACGCTGTGTCAAGATCATTTATGGGAACACTAATATTAATTTATTTTGTATTTTGTTTATTTTTTATTTAAAAGATGGGTTTGTGCACTGCTGTGTGTCCTTGTGTGTGTGTGTGATGAGTTGAGTGGAAGTATACACACGTTGATCGTGTGCAGCGAGCCTGTGTTGCTAAGATAGCAATGAACGTCAGACATTTGTCTAGGTTCATTTGTCAGTGGCACACCTTGGTTCCACCACGCCATTTGGCGTAGATATATTCGTAACCCCATTACTCTTTAAATGACGCAGATGCAAGGCATTAAAACAAACATGATGGTGGGGTGTAAGATAGCAATTAACATCATAATGTGCCTTTAATTGCCCTTAGTGTTTAGTAGTCTTTAGTGCCCTTAATGTTCTGTTGATAGACCAGTCTAAATTCTCACACAGGTCCTGCGATATATTTGACATATTGCTAATTCTGTAGTTTCCAGTAGAAACTCATATAAACATTAAACATGGTGGTGGTAGTGTTATTAATGTGGGGATGTTTTCCCATCTCAAAACCTGTACAACCTTCTTTTAGTAAATAAATGCTGAATTCAGTTCTGTATTAAAGAATTATTAATTAGTCTGTCTGTTTATGAGCTGAACATAATCAGGTTCTGCAGAAAATCAAAGACTCAAAACAGAAAAGCAAACCCACATCTGAGCAGCTGAACAGAAACTATATGAATATTTAGGAGTGGCCTGGCCAAAGTCTTCTACAGAGAAAAGTGGAGTTTAAATTTCTCCACAATGATGTGAATGACTGAAATATGTTTTACACACAGGTGATTCACATATTGGTCAAGATTTTAACAAAAATAAAATGTGTTTATTATTTATCATGGATTAATATAGCATTGTGCTTAAAGAGCTACACACACTCACTGCAACAATAAAGAAAATCAGTGAGATAAAAAAAACCTGATTCAGACTTAGTCTAAACACTTTCAGTTCACACACGGATATTAAACACTTGAAACTAATTAAGATGAAAAAGATCAGAAATGGTAATAAATGTAAAAGTTTACCTGCCAGTAAAATGAGGATCACTGCTGCTGTGATATTTGCTGATCTTTGGGGAGACATGGCAGCATCACTCTTTAAACACAGCTGATATCAGAAGACCCAGAAGATCCTCAGTCCTACTGTCCTTCACTTCTGATCTGCTCTGGTCTAAATAGAGAGAAGAGTCAGAAGAAAAGATGACGGTGTGTTCTGCAGTTTTCATTCTGTCCTCACATCTCCCCATAGCTTAGAGCTACTTCCTGTCCTCTGCTGCTCTTTTTTTACTCCCCTTAAGACTGTCAGAACGTCAGTCATCAATTAATTAATTATTTTTTTTATTGTGAGGACTATCTGATCATTCTCATATCATTATCAGTAAAGGGTTAATGATGTTGAATTTGTATGAATAATAAGGCTGTAATAACTTGTGTAAAACACGTATATAGAAGAGATGCAAAGGTGTAAACGTGGTTAAAGGGTAATGAAACAGGAAACAGAAGATGAGAAATGGGCTCATTTCACACCATCAACAAGTGCAGTGTTTGACCACATGACTTTAGACACACTTTAGACAACCCTTATACTGGGGAGCTCTTTATACAAGTTTATTACCAGTAGTTTTAATAATTTATTTGACTGCTTCTGAAATATTAACATAATGATTAGTAGGGGTATAAGAAAATATTAATATATTGAAGTATTGCGACATTATGCTTAATGATTTTATTCATTCTTAAAAACACTTTATACATTTTGAATTAATGATTTATTTAGTATTATTTAGTGTCAGACAGTGGATCATTTCATTTTGAGTTTGAATCGGTATGAAATAATGTTGGACTGATTTGACTGGATAAAAACTGTAATTTTGATAAAAGTCCATTTTTATTCATATAATATTGTGTTTTTCATACCATAATAGTTTTCCTATTTTCTTTTAAATCTCAATATGTTGCCTTTTTTGCAGTATCACAATATATTGAATCAGAACGTATCGTATCCCTAGGTTTTTGCAGTACACAGCTCTAGGTACAGATACAGATAATAATAACTATAATATTAATGTTACACTTACTGCTGGACAGGAGGCATGAAACAAACTATGTTTACTGATGTTTTATCCAAAATCTGATCTGTAGCTTTAAAAAAATAAAATAAAACATTGTTACTTCCTTGTTTAATCTACCAATTAATCAGAAAATCATTTTTCAGTTTTTTATTTCTTTGTGAAAAGAGAAGAAAACTAAGTCACTATGTGTTTATACTGTGTTGAATCTACACAGATTAGATACAGTAGTTTATGTGACTGTCAGACTCTGAATATTTAATAATAATAAGTATAACATTTGCTGAATAAAAATACAGTTAGTGGGAACAGAATACAGGTGTTTCCGTTATTGTGTCCAGCTGTAGCTCTGAAACAGGGCAGGAGACAGCAGGTTCCAGTGGACTGAAGGAGAAATGAAAGGGAATCCTGACTGTTAGAAATTGCAGACCTTAAACTAGAGTAAATGTCCAACACTATTAAAATATGATGTATAAAACAATCTAATTAAACAGCTGGATGGAAATCTGGACACTGCTGACTTTAACATGGACTGACCTCATATTACTGACAGGTTGATCTACACAGGTGGAGTTTAGGAGGTAAACAGGTGGAGAACTGACTCCCTCTACTGGATTTATGGTTTTAAAACTGCATCTCTGTTCACTTCCTGCTCTCACTGCAGTCCTGTAACATAGCAAAGAGTCTTAACTATTAATACGTAACTAAAAAACACAAAAAAAAACTGATTAATAAAAACAATAACAACAATAATAATAATACATACAACAGTACTGCTTTATTACTTTATTTTTAGTCCATGTTAGAAATAACAATAATGCATGAAAATTATGAAAAAATAAATGTATTTATATACAACTTTGAAAAAATGAAGAGACCACTTCAGTTTGATAAAATAAAAATAGAGCATTTATTTGCAGAAAATGAAAAATGGCTGAAATAACAAAAAAAACTTTCAGTCCTCAAAAAATCAATTCAAGCAGTTCAGCTTGGTTTGCTGGCTTTTGATAATCCATCTTCCTCTTGGTTATAATTTCAATTTGTTAAAATCAAAGAAACTCATCATTTTAAGTGGTTTCTTTTTTTTCTCAGAGCTGTATATGTATGACAAATTAAACATTAAGAAAATATATATATATATATATAAAACAGCCCAATACAAATGTAAGTACACTATTGAGTAAATTTGTTAAAACAAAAAAAATAAAAGCATCTTAAGATATTCCTTATTTCTTACTGCTTTAGATAAAATATAAAAGTTCTCATTTTCTGAGAGACTCATGAAACTAATTTATATTTCTATATTTATTATATATAAAGAAACACTATTATACAGCAACAACTTTTATTACAAAGTTGATAAAACATTATTTACAGATAATACAATTTTATACAATAGTGAGTTTATCCACTTTGTTTTCTATGATTGGTGAGGGGGACTGAAAGAAGAGGAGAATTTCACTTAAACAGCAGAGATTCAAATACAAGACTAATAGACTAATAGATGAGAGTTTTGTGGAACTCCATATAACTTCTATCCACCACCAGACAGAGGAGCTTTGAGTGAATCTGACTGAATCTCTTTCTGACTTTAGGACAGAATCTGATGAGTGATGATCTCTAAAAGCTGTCTAATCCCAGAAATGCTCCTCTGTTCCTCTATAAAGATCTGAATCTTCAGCAGTGAATAAAGAGGAACTGAACACGGCTGTTAGTTATTCTCCTCGTCTGGAGCTCCGCTCTGCACCGGGGGAGGAGCAACAACCTGAACACAACACACACAGAAACACACAGAAACTGTTATATACTGAACACACACACACAGATCACAGAAACTGTTATATACTGAACACACACACACACACACACACACACACACACAAACACACACACTGCAGACTTACTATCAGAGTGTCGTACTCAGAGGACGTCCTGGTTGCAGGGTTGAGAGTTGAGTATGTATCGTTGGCAGAGTGTGTAGCGTGCTGAAGATAAAACAATATTAACATTATTTATAACTAAATATACTTTATTTGGTTGATGTTATATCAGTTATTTAGGATATCTGCAGGATAGAAACAGCTAATATTAATAGTATAATGGTTTCTCTTTAACATTAAGAAAACACGTACCAGTAATTTAACTAATTTAATATTTAATTATTACATGTTTTAAGATATTACATTATTTAGAGCATTTATTTGCAAAAAAAAAATTGAAATGGCTGAAATAACAAAAAAGATGCAGAACTTTCAGACCTCAAATAATGCAAAAAAAACAAAACAAGTTCATATTCATAAAGTTTTAAGAGTTCAGAAATCAATATTTGGTGGAATAACCCTGGTTTTCATGCATCTTGGCATCATGTTCTCCTCCACCAGTCTTACACACTGCTTTTGGATAACTTTATCCTGCTTTACTGCTGGTGCAAAAAAACAAGCAGTTCAGTTTGGTTTGATGGCTTGTGATCATCCATCTTCCTCTTAATTATATTTCAGAGGTTTTCAATTTGGTAAAATTAAAGAAATCATTTTTAAGTGGTCTCTTATTTTTTTTTTCCAGAGCTGTATATGACTATGTTTTGTCTTTTAAGGGATCCTGGGGGAATGCTGGTGGCAGGCTGAGATGTTTTGCAAAGAGATCTGTAACGTAATGATGGTCCACTGTGGATTAAATTCAATGTTACCTAATTATACTAATAATAAGAACACACAAACACACACATACACACATACACTGCACTGACTTACTGTCAGAGTGTCGTACTCAGAGGAAGAGGTGGTGGCGAGGTTTAGAGCTGTGTACGTGTCGTCTCCAGGCTTTAGAGTCTTTTAGAGAGAGATGAGGAAACACAGATTAAAGTCTATATTCAGTAAAACTCTATAGGAACATTTTTATAAACAGCTTCAGTAGAATCTTCTCTCAGTACCTGAACATCAGCACCTCTCTCTGCTCTCCTCTTCCTCCTGATCTCACATTAAACACAAAACACATCTTTAACTGTTTCCATTTGAGGCTGCAGTTTTATGTTGAGGTTAAAACTGCATTTAGACAGACAGTTCAGATATTCAGTGTAATAATGAAAGAATAATGTTACTCACTGAACGCACAGAACAGCAGTAAGAAGAGAGAGAGCCAGAGCAGGAATCAATCCAACAGCTGCCCAGACTGCATACTGCTTCCACCAATCAGCTAAAGGAACTAAATAAAACAATATACTGCAGTTTAGCTCCACCCATTCAGCCTACAGCAGTTTGCTGTATATATACACTCCACTCCAAAAGTATTGAAACAGTGAGGCCAATCCCTTTATTTGTGTTGTAGACTGAAAACATTTGAGTTTGACATTAAAAGATGAATATGAGAATATGAGAATATGAGAAATTAATATTTCCAGTTATTTACACCTGGATCTGAAACACACTTCAGAAAACAGCACCTTCTGTCTGAACCCACCCATTTTTCACGTGAGCAAAAGTGGTGGAACATGTGACTGTCAGGTGTGTTTTATTGCCCAGGTGTGTCCTGATACATTGATTATTCAATCAACAATTAGCGCTGAATATCAGATTCAGATTTGGCTTTTGCCTGTGCAGACTGAGCACTTACAGAAAAGCAGAGTGGTATGTGAATGAAAATAAGCAATTGTGATGTTAAGAGAAGGTGTAAAAATCAGAGCCATTGCAAAAATTTTGGCCATAGCCGGTTGGACATTCCATTTGTAATGTTCTGAAGAAGAAAGTCGTCACTGGTGTACTGCATTAAAGATGTTAAACAGGTAGACCAAGGAAAACTACAGCAATTAATGACATAAACATTGTGTCTGCTGTAAAGAAAGACGCTAAATCAACTATAATTACATCAGCAACAACCTACAGGTCAGAAGTCAGTCTAATTTTCATAGAAAAATTCATGCTTCCCCAGAAGATGAAAACCACTATTAGCAAGAAGAATAGGAAGGCCAGGCTGAGATTTGCCAAGAAGCACAGAGACATGCCTATTTACTGATTATGGACTGATGAGACAAAGATTAACCTTTACCAGTGTGATGGAAAGGCTAAAGTGTGAGAAAAAAGGATCTGCTCATGATCCCAAACATACCAGCTCATTTGTGAAACTCAGTGAACTCATTAATCTACATAAATTTTCGCAGCAGGAAAATTAACTCACAAAAAAGAATACAAAAGTTTAGTGATTTCAGTGATTCAAAGGATTGATGCAGTTATTGCAAGCAAAGTATTTTTGACTAAATATTAAATTCTTATTCACTTTAATCGTTTTAATATTTATCTGTTACAACAGTCTTGCTCACAAAAAATGATGGAAAAAAAAGCTGAAATATTGATCATATTTAATGTCAGATCCAATTATTTTCAGTCAACAGCAGGAATTGGCCTCACTGTTCCAGTACTTTTGAAGGGAGTGTATATGTAAATGACACCACAGAGAAACAAGTAGCGGAAGTAAAACTGATTTTCTTCAATTTAACACTGAATTTCCTACAATAATTTGTCTTGATTGTTCACAAATAGCTGAAAATAGTGTAAAATTTATTAAACATATAACACACCTGTTGTAAACGGCCACTCTGATGAGTTGGATGATCCATATTGATTCTCTGCCAGACAGTAGAAAACTCCAGCTGTTTCAGCAGCTAAAGTTAAATTAGAGCCGTTTCTAAAAGGTTCAGAGCTGCTTCCTGTCTTCCTGAACCAGGTGTAGGAGCTGGCAGGGTTGGAGTCGCTGACGCACACCAGCGTGATCGAGCCGTTAAACCCGTTAAACTCAGATAGAGATGGAGGTCTGGGAGGATCTGAACAGCACAGAGACTGAGCTAATCACTGAACTTCTTACACTCAGAAGAAACAGGATCATACAGAACAAACTGCACTTACAGAACACGTCCAGACGGGCGGGTGCAGAGCTGTGCTGTCCGAGCTGGTTGAGAGCGGTGCAGTAGTACAGTCCGCTGTGCTGGGAGCTGATGTTGGTGATGCTGTAATTCTGGCCTGTTCCCAGTGATTCATTTACACTTTGTTTAAACCAGTTGAAGGTGAGAACAGGAGGATCTGCATCACTGCTGCAGGTCAGAGTCACTGAATCTCCCTCCATTCTCTCTCCAGAGGGAAGAACAACCGCTCTGGTCTCTTTAGGAGAGTCTAAGTGGAAAACAGATATTAAAATACTCCTGATTATATATTAATCTTTAAATGGACTGAAAACTAAACACATCATTGGCATGTTGGAAAAAGAATAAAGCTCTACTATAATATTTCAGTTTTACATGATCAGATAAACATGATAAAGCTGCCTTCAGTCACATTAACTGTGTTTCCATACAGACGACTGACTGAGAGGTAAATTAGTGAATGTGAAAATCTGAACTCACACACTGAAGCAGAGCTGAGATCACTGCCTTTAACAGCACAGCTGTAGCTGATCTCTCCTCTGACCACAGCTACAGAGCAGGAGGAAGATCTACACTCAGATACAGGCTGTATGGTCCTGTACCAGATGTAGGTGGAGTAGGACTGAGAGCACATCGAGCTACAGGTCAGTGTTACTGTCTGTTCTTCTGCAGGAGCAGCTGCAGCACCTTCCACTTTCACCTGCAAACCTTCAAACCCACCTGAAACAAAGAGACTTAGAGTTAGTGACCGAAACTCTCAGCCTGAACAGGACAGATGTCATAAACAGCACAATGATAATAACTAGATCTAAATACACTGAAAACTAAATACATCACTGACATGCTGGAAGAATACAGAAAAAACTCTCAGATCAAATAATCAGATAAACATGATAAATCTGCCTTCAGACACATTAGCTGTGTTTCCGGTTAGAAGTCAGACTGAGAGGTAAATTAGTGAATTCTGAATGAGAAACACAGTCAGGTTGTCTGTGTGTAACACTAAACCAGGCCTTCTGGATCTCAGTCCTGCAATCCTTCAAGCATATTATCGTTCTTGTATTATTGTTCTTTTCTTACACACTAGATTCAACTCCCCCTCTCCCAGACGAAGCATCTCAGACCACCTTCTCTGGGTTTACAGTTCAGTCTTAAAGACCAGAGGCACATCTGATTTTTCCCACAATACCCAGTTTTTCCAGTTAGTGTATTGTTTAACCAGTAAAAGTGCAGTTCAGGTATATTATTACCAAACCATTTACCTTCAGTCAAGCATAACCCCACCTTCTTACAATATAGCAGAATACAGCTTAAAACTGATTTCTTGGGGGAAATGTCATTAAAATATATGGGGATGGGTGAGGCTACACATCATACTACAGCCAGCCTGCAGAGGCTCTAGACTTGTGGTGACATCACTTTTGAGAGACGACGCACTGTCTGTGCTTATATACAGTAACTTGTTCAGACAGTGTTTTACTGTACAAATACTACAGTATCACATGTGGTCACTGGGGTGTTGCAACTTCTAATACAAAATATGAGAGTAACTGAATAAACTGAGTGTAGAATCCAGTAGAATCTGCCAGTGAGATGATAACAGAGTGAGTGCAGTGTAAAGTGATGTCTTACAGACAGCAGCAGAGCGGATCTCCTCGTGTTCTTTCACAGCACAGGAGTAGCTGCCTGCATCCACAGTGCGGTCCCTCAGATCCAGTACAGCTCTGTTCTGCTCAGATACAGGCTGTCCGTTCCTGTACCAGATGTAGGTGGGGTTAGTCAGAGTGCAGGTGGAGCTACAGATCAGCTGCTTTCCTCCTCCCTGTGTGTTCAACACTTCAATCTTCAGACCTGCAGGTGATTTTAAACATGATTTAGTCTAATTTTTATCTGTAGAAATCTCTCATAGTTAAATAAACTTGTTTTATATGATCCAGAACTACCTGTGACAGACAGACGGACTCCAGATCCAACAGTGTAAATACCATCCGGATCATCAGTGATGAATCTGAACCAGTATATTCGAGCATCGTTCGCTCTCAGACCAGTGATTCTCATTCTACACTGAGTCTGGTTATACTGCACTCTCCCCTTATACTGATCATACAGTAGCAGATCTACATACGTATCTCTAGGCCAAACTAACCAGAATGATTCAGTCACTCTGAGTCCTCCAGGGTGTTTATAAGAGCAGGAGAGATCAACTGATGAACCTTCCAGAGCACACACACTATCAGGAGTGTACGTCACTCCCCACTGCTGCAGATCCAGTTTACCTGGAACACACAGAATTACAGTCAGTACAGTGCTGATCAGTCAGTACTGAAACAGTTCTGAACAGTTAAATCAGAAACAGACAAATGAAGAATAATACACATCAGTGGGAACAGCAGAACTGAAATACTGAGTGTGAGTAAAATTAAGTGTGAGTAAAAGTAAGATTTTGTGAGGAAAGTGATTCAGTGCTTGTGTTTTAAATTGTTTTTGCAGGTTGACGTCAGTACGGGGGCTTTTCCTGGTTTTCTCGTTTTTTGTCTATATGTTTTTATTGGTAAATGCAGGTAATGGGGTAGAAGAACAGTTTCACATGCTGCATGCATATATAACTCTGAGTGATCTATTGTATTTAAAAAATGTGAAATAAAGTTCTAAATGCTTTCAAGACAAATGACAACTTTAAAACATTAAGCCACGTATTTAAAACAAAAAATAATAATAGAAAATGTACAGATAAAATATTAATTTATAATAATAATATAAGTGAAAGTAAAAAATAATTGAAAATCTCTCAGTCAGTTCCACACACTGTCTTCCTTTCAGTACCAATGAAAAAACATTTGTTGGAAAGATGTTCACTACTACATTACTTCATTACTTTTTTATTAAATTTAGCTCAGACATCGTCTAAAACAATAAACCCCAATACATTATAGTCTGCGGTGTGTAATCAGGTCTATGCTTTAGATAAGAATTGCAAGTTATATAAAGTGTTGTATAAATTATATAAATGTATATTTAATAAATAAAGTTAAATAAAAAAAACAGTTAATAACCATTTCATTTCTGCTGGTATTTTAAATGGTTCTATAAAGACAGAAAATCTGATCAATCAAATGCTCAGTTCTCACTATTGGCTGGCTTTCTCAGTTGCTGAAGAAGCAAATGAGTAAGGAGTTTGTCACTGTTTAGACACTTAGCTACTACTTTAGCTAGATTACTTTAAATTATATTTATTAAAAAGTCTTTTTGATGGCTACTCTTTAAAAATACATAATAGGTCAACCAACTCCATCTATAAATCTCTGTTTGTATCTTTTAAAGATGAACTAAGAGAAGTATGTCTAGCTAATAGCTAACCTGCAGCATCTGAAGCTGTTCTTTTACACTGTTTTCTATTTCTCAATAAATACGTTTAATGAAGGTAAATAAACTGTTCCACTTCATGTGCTGTAAAATCACATTTTCTGTGCATTATTGAGCCAAACATTACAAACAATTCATGAGGAATTATCAGATTTTGTCAATGAAGTAAAATATGTTGCTGTAATGGCTAGTTTCAGTATGTCAGTACGATGACTTAATAACATAAAAAAATCCATTATTCTACAAAATATTTTTTTGGTACTCCGTTCTCAAAACTGCACTGATAACAGTAGGAACCTCATTAATCTAAAGTAGAACCGGATTTCCTGGTTCTAAACAAACTGAAAGAGTCTTCAGTGACACTGAGAGACAGACTGACTCTGTACTTACAGTCTGAAGTAGGCTGGGCGTAGTTGACCAAACAGGAGTATCTGTCCTGATTAGATGAACTGGTGGAGTCGATCCAAACTGCGGCACTGAATGAACATCCTAGGTAATTTTCAGCGCTCTGCTGGTTACCCCTGTACCACCTGTAGTAACAGTATCCACTGCAGCGGCGATTACAGGTCTGTTTGACAGCTCTCTGTCCTACAACCTGCTGATTCACTGTCCCCTGTAGGACTAAACACACACACACACACACACACACACAAATGTACACACACACACACACTTACAATCTTCTTGCTCTTAATCAGAATCATTGTTTGTGGTGAGTGTGTTTATTTACCTGTTTGTCCAGATGAAGCTTAAATCTATTAAATCCACAGTGTTAAATACCACTGCTAATAATCACATTATTACATTTACAGAATCATGAGCTGCATGAGTACGTGTGAAGATGGGTGGAGATCTGATAACCACAGATGAACTGATCTCAGTTTAAGCATTTAATCAGAGCTTTACAAAATTATTCTCAAAGATCAGCCCTAATCTGCAACATCTCCCCCCTTAAAGCTACAGAAAACAATTTGTCTGAAAAACTAAGTTTATTAAAAAAACATACAATATCTCACAAAAGGGAGTACACCCTTCTCATTTTTGTAAATATTATGTTTTTCATTGGACAACACTGAAGATATGACACTTGCATATCTTACAGTGTAAAGTAGTCACTGTACAGCTTGTATAACTACTTCTATGGCTACTTTACATGATATTAAAGTGTCATATCTTCAGTGATGTTCCATTAAAAAAAGATATAATGTAATAATTATACAAAAATGCGAGGTGTGTATTCACTTTTGTGAGATACTGTATGTCCCAGGTTTCAACAGGCCCAGGGTGTGATACTGAGTTATAGGGATCTGCTGTTGCCTAAAAGTGAGAAAAGGTTTGCTAAATGTTTTGCCAAGATAGCAATAAACGTCTGACAGTTATTGAGGTTTATTGAATAAACCTCCCGTTACTGAAGAAACCATGAATTCAGTTCTGTACCAGAAAACTATTTATTAGTTTGTCTGTTCATCCATGTCCATGAGCTGAACATAATCAGGTTCTGCAGAAAATCAAACATTCCAAACAGAAAAGAAACTTTATGAATGTTTAGGAGTGGCCTGGCCAAAGTCTTCTGCAGAAAAAAAGACGATTTCAAAGCCTGAAATTTGTGACACAGCGGTGATTAATGTATTGGTTAAAATTACCCCATAAATAAAATTTGTTTGTTGTTTAATAAGGGTGTCATGATTTAATATAACATTTTGTGTAAATATCTACATTCGTAAATACACATTAGTACAGAAAATCAGTGAGATGAAAACCTGATTCAGACTTAGTCTAAACACTTTCAGTTCACACACATGGATATTAAACATTTGAAACTAATTAATATGAAAAAGATCAGAAATGGTAATAAATGTAAAAGTTTACCTGCCAGTAAAATGAGGATCACTGCTGCTGTGATATTTGCTGATCTTTGGGGAGACATGGCAGCATCACTCTTTAAACACAGCTGATATCAGAAGATCCAGAAGATCCTCAGTCCTACTGTCCTTCACTTCTGATCTGCTCTGGTCTAAATAGAGAGAAGAGTCAGAAGAAAAGATGACGGTGTGTTCTGCAGTTTCCATTCTGTCCTCACATCTCCCCATAGCTCAGAGCTACTTCCTGTCCTCTGCTGCTCTTTTACACTTCGCTTAAGTATAAATAAAAAAAAGCTTAATTTATTTATTTATTGTGAGGACTATCTGATCATTCTCATATCATTATCAGTAAAGGATTAATGATGTTGAATTTGTATGAATAATAAGGCTGAAATAACTTGTGTAAAACCCTTATATAGAAGAGGTGCGGAGGTGTAAATGTGGTTAAAGGGTAATGAAACAGGAAACAGAAGATGAGAAATGGGCTCATTTCACACCATCAACAAGTGCAGTGTTTGACCACATGACTTTAGACACACTTTAGACAACCCTTAAACTGGGGAGCTCTTTATACAAGTTTAAGTTTAAGTCATATAATATTGTTTTCATACCATAATAGTAATTTTCTTTTAAATCGTAATACATTGCATTTTTTGCAGTATTACAATATATTAAAACATATATAGATAATAATAAATATAATATTAATGTTACTCTTAACTGCTGGACAGGAGGCATTAAACCAATTAATCAGAAAATAATTTTTCAGTCTTTAATTTCCACTGATTAAATTCAGGAGTTTCTGTGACTACCAGACTCTGAATATTTAATAATGATAAGTATAACATTTGCTGAATAAAAATACAGTTAGTGTGAACAGAATACAGGTGTTTCCGTTATTGTGTCCAGCTGTAGCTCTGAAACAGGGCAGGAGACAGCAGGTTCCAGTGGACTGAAGCAGAAATGAAAGGGAATCCTGACTGTTAGAACTTGCAGACCTTAAACTAGAGTAAATGTCCAACACTATTAAATATGATGTATAAAACAATCTAATTAAACAGCTGGATGGAAATCTGGACCCTGCTGACTTTAACATGGACTGACCTCATATTACTGACAGGTTGATCTACACAGGTGGAGTTTGGGAGGTAAACAGGTGGAGAACTGACTCCCTCTACTGGATTTATGGTGTTAAAACTGCATCTCTGTTCACTTCCTGCTCTCACTGCAGTCCTGTAACATAGCAAAGAGTCTTAACTATCAATACGTAACTAAAAAACACACACAAAAAAACATATTAATAAAATTAATAACAATAATAATAATACATACAACAGTACTGCTTCATTACTTTATTTTCAGTCCATGTTAGAAATAACAAATATTGTCATTTAGAGCATTTATTTGCAGAAAATGAAAAATGGCTGAAATAACAAAAAAAGTTCAGCTTGGTTTGCTGGCTTTTGATAATCCATCTTCCTCTAGATTATAATTTCAATTTGTTTAAATCAAAGAAACTCATCATTTTTAAGTGGTCTCTCTTTTTTCTCTCAGAGCTGTATATGTATGACAAATATTAAAATAAAAAAATGTATATAAAAGTAAGTACAAAATTGAGTAAATTTGTTAAAACAAACAAAATAAAAGCATCTTAAGATATTACTTATTTCTTACCTCTTTAGATAAAATATAAAAGTTCTCATTTTCTGAGAGACTCATGAAACTAATTTATATTTCTATATTTATTATATATAAAGAAACACTATTATACAGCAACAACTTTTATTACAAAGTTGATAAAATATTATTTACAGATAATACAATTGTATACAATAGTGAGTTTATCCACTTTATTTTCTATGATTGGTGAGGGGGACTGAAAGAAGAGGAGAATTTCACTTAAACAGCAGAGATTCAAATACAAGACTAATAGACTAATAGATGAGAGTTTTGTGGAACTCCATATAACTTCTATCCACCACCAGACAGAGGAGCTTTGAGTGAATCTGACTGAATCTCTTTATGACTTTAGGACAGAATCTGATGAGTGATGATCTCTAAAAGCTGTCTAATCCCAGAAATGCTCCTCTGTTCCTCTATAAAGATCTGAATCTTCAGCAGTGAATAAAGAGGAACTGAACACGGCTGTTAGTTATTCTCCTCGTCTGGAGCTCCGCTCTGCACCGGGGGAGGACCAACAACCTGAACACAACACACACAGAAACACACAGAAACTGTTATATACTGAACACACACACACACACACACACACACAAACAGAAACACACACACACACACACAGAGATCACAGAAACTGTTAAATACTAAACACACACACACACACACATTGCAGACTTACCATCAGAGTGTCGTACTCAGAGGACGTCCTGGTTGCAGGGTTGAGAGTTGAGTATGTGTCGTTGGCAGAGTGTGTAGCGTGCTGAAGATAAAACAATATTAACATTATTCATAACTAAATATACTTTATTTGGTTGATGTTATATCAGTTATTTAGGATATCTGCAGGATAGAAACAGCTAATAGTAATAGTATAATGGTTTCTCTTTAACATTAAGAAAACACGTACCAGTAATTTAACTAATTTAATATTTAATTATTACATGTTTTAAGATATTACAGATGTATTTCAGTGTATTTTCAGTTCAGGAATCAGTGTTTTATAGTTTTACAGTATTTTTGTGTTTATCAGGTTGGTGCTTCATCTCCTTTTACTGGGAAAATACAAGTGATACCTGAGTGTTCCTGTTCTGCACTGTGTGAACGTAGTCTGATCCCAAAAGAAAGTTTCAGAGCTGGATTCTTTTTGTTAACATCTTTTTATTCATTTTAAATTTTCTTACAATTAGTAAGAGACCACTCCAGTTTCTGAATCAGTTTCTCTGATTTTCTATTTATAGGTTTATGTTTGAGTAAAATGAACCTTGTTGTTTTATTCTATAAACTACGGACAACATTTCTCCCAATTTCTAGATAAAAATATTGTTATTTAGAGCATTTATTTGCAGAAAATGAGAATCTTGATAATATTACAGAGGTTTTCAATTTGGTAAAATTAAAGAAACTCATAATTTTTAAGTGGTCTCTTATTTTTTTCCAGAGCTGTATATGAATATGTTTTGTCTTTTAAGGGATCCTAGGGGAATGCTGGTGGCAGGCTGAGATGTTTTGCTAAGGGATCTGTAATGTAATGATGGTCCACTGTGGATTAAATTCAATGTCATCTAAATATACTACCAATAAGAACACACAAACACACACATACACTGCACTGACTTACTGTCAGAGTGTCGTACTCAGATGATGTCCTGGTTGCAGGGTTCAGGGTTGAGTAGGTATCACTGGGGGAGTGTGTAGCATGCTGATAAAGCAAGATAAATCGACATTAAACATTAACAATGTTCAGAACATAATATTTCTAACAAGAAATACACACAAACACACTGCACTGACTTACTGTCAGAGTGTCGTACTCAGAGGACGAGGTGGTGGTGAGGTTTAGAGCTGGGTATGTGTCGTCTCCAGGCTTTGGAGTCTTTTAGAGAGAGATGAGGAAACACAGATTAAAGTCTATATTCAGTAAAACTCTATAGGAACATTTTCATAAAGAGCTTCAGTAGAATCTTCTCTCAGTACCTGAACATCAGCACCTCTCTCTGCTCTCCTCTTCCTCCTGATCTCACATTAAACACAAAACACATCTTTAACAGTTTCCATTTGAGGCTGAAGTTTTATGTTGAGGTTAAAACTGTATTTAGACAGACAGTTCAGATATTCAGTGTAATAATAAAAGAATAATGTTACTCACTGAACGCACAGAATAGCAGTAAGAAGAGAGAGAGCCAGAGCAGAAACCAATCCAACAGCTGCCCAGACCGCATTCTGCTTCCACCAATCAGCTAAGTAAATCAGCAGAAGTAAAACAGATTTTCTTCAATTATCACTGTCTTGATTGTTGACAAATAGCTGACAATAGTGCAAAATTGAATAAACCTGTAACACACCTGATGTAAACAGCCACTCTGATGAATTGGATGATCCATATCGATTCTCTGCCAGACAGTAGAAAACTCCAGCTGTTCCAGCAGCTAAAGTTAAATTAGAGCCGTTTCTAAAAGGTTCAGAGCTGCTTCCTGTCTTCCTGAACCAGGTGTAAGAGCTGGCAGGGTTGGAGTCGCTGACGCACACCAGCGTGATCGAGCCGTTAAACCCGTTAAACTCAGATAGAGATGGAGGTCTGGGAGGATCTGAACAGCACAGAGACTGAGCTAATCACTGAACTTCTTACACTCAGAAGAAACAGGATCATACAGAACAAACTGCACTTACAGAACACGTCCAGACGGGCGGGTGCAGAGCTGTGCTGTCCGAGCTGGTTGAGAGCGGTGCAGTAGTACAGTCCGCTGTGCTGGGAGCTGATGTTGGTGATGATGTAATTCTGGCCTGTTCCCAGTGATTCATTTACACTTTGTTTAAACCAGTTGAAGGTGAGAACAGGAGGATCTGCATCACTGCTGCAGGTCAGAGTCACTGAATCTCCCTCCTTTCTCCCTCCAGAGGGAAGAACAACCGCTCTGGTCTCTTTAGGAGAGTCTAAGTGGAAAACAGATATTAAAATACTCCTGATTATATATTAATCTTTAAATGGACTGAAAACTAAACACATCATTGGCATGTTGGAAAAAGAATAAAGCTCTACTATAATATTTCAGTTTTACATGGTCAGATAAACATGATAAAGCTGCATTCAGTTACATTAGCTATTTGTTTCAGTCCAGACGACTGACTGAGAGGTAAATAAGTGAATGTGAAAATCTGAACTCACACACTGGAGGAGAGCAGAGACCACTGCCTTTAACAGCACAGCTGTAGCTGTAGCTGTCTCCTCTGAACACAGCTACAGAGCAGGAGGCAGAACTACACTCAGATACAGACTGTCCGTTCCTGTACCAGGTGTAGGTGGGATTGATCAGAGAGCCAATCGGGCTACAGGTCAGTGTTACTGCAGCACCTTCCACTTTCACCTGCAGACTTTCAAACACACCTGAAACACAGAGACTCAGAATTAGTGACCCAAACTCTCAGCCTGAACAGGACAGATGTCGTAAACAGCACAATGAATAATAACTAGATTTATTCAGTTTAGTAACTGTTTTCGATATTGGATTGTTTACATTCTGTCCTGCTCCCAGTGCTTCATTTACTCTATGCTAAAACCAGTGGAAGGTGAGAACAGAAAGATCATGGAATCTCCCTCCTCTCTCTCTCCAGAGGGAAGATTGACCACTCTGGTGTCTTTAGCAGAATCTGAATGGAGAACAGAATTACACGTTAAAATACTCCTGATTATCTACCTATTACTAAACGGACTGAAACCTAACATATTACTGATATGCTGTAAGAATACAGAACCAAATTCTCAGGTCAAATGATCAGATAAACACGTTAAAGCTGCCTTTAGACACGTTAGCTGTGTTCTCGTTTAGATATCAGCCTAAAAGGTAAATTAGTGAACTCTGAATACTCTGACTGAGCAAGGGCGTAGGAGCAGGTTTCATATTGGGGGGGAACACATTTGCTAATATGAACCAAAGCCTACCGTATAGTTTTCAAAAACAACATTTGTGGAATTTATTTTAATTACAAATAATCACATTTTTTCTGTATTCTGTTTATTATTAGTTACATCCAAGTAAAGGTGACTTTACAACCTAAACATTAGAAAATACTCCATTAAACATTAAAAATACTCCACTTTACATTTACTGTTGTTAAAATAAAAATACGTTCATATTATATACACATGACAAAAACTGATCAGTTATCACCTAAAATTTTAAATAATATAAGATTTGATGATTATTATTATTATTATTATTATTATTATTATTATTATTATTACTATGTATTGGCATATCAATTCTTTTGTATATTTACATTTTCTTTGGGTCCTGCGCTTTTCTTTTTTTTTTTACTGAAAGCACTTCTTTCTATGCTGTCCGTTTATAAAAAAGAATGTAACTTTACGTTTCATGGAGATTTTTGGCAGAAGTTAAGATAAACGTTAGACGTCAGGACTTGTGGTCTTACTGTGGTCGTACTGTGAACCACAACTGAACAGAAGCCAGGATAGATCAGTGTTTCTACACCCTGTTCCTGCATATTCCCACTGTTCTGCATATTCGAGTTTTCTCTGCTTTGAAGGCACCTAATAAAGTAAGTGGTGGTATACATAATGACTGATTTATGATCCATAGGGGCTAAGAGATTTTAACAGGTAAACTCAGTAAAATGACTGTTTATTAGCTAATCAGTTGGATCTGGTGGAAAACACAATTTTAGGGCAGATATCATGGTTAAGAAACTGCTAAACATAAAGTATTGTACTAAAGTCTGGCTATCCACTACATCCAGCTTCTAGCAAACTAGTTATCTAAAGGAATTGTTGTTCATTATATCTCACAGTAAGTCCTGCAATCCTAAATTAATAAACACAGTTTGAAAATGAAATAGTGATTAGCTGATCAGGTACATCAGGGCAAGTTGTGCATTGCATATATAGTTATTTTTTTCTTAAACCTTGACTCCCTATTTAGGTAATTCCAAAGTTAAGCTAACTGACTAACACAGCTGAATTAATCACACAGTGAGTTTAATCTGTGTGTTTTGATTCGGAGACGAGTCTTTTTAATCAGAAACAGTGTCATCACAGTTTACATGGTTAGCTCTGTTACCTTTCTTTAAAAAAAAAATCGCCGTTTATCCAGATCTGTTTTAAAATCAGCTGCTGCTTTCCGATCACGCTGCTAAATCTCACAGCAAAGGGCGGGCTTCACCCCACCAGCACACTGACTTTACTCCGCGCGCCGCAAAACCAGCAAGCTGATTGGCTGTTTCTACTGAAAGGCGGAACTTAATTCCTGAACCGGCTCCGTAATTGGCATTAAGAGATTTCCCATTTACACACAGCGATCTGTCTCCTCATTAATAATACAGCTGAGCTGAGCGATCATTTTGGTGGGGACAAATCAACCTGTTTCTAATCCCCCCGGTTCCTACGCCAATGTGACTGAATATAATCCAGTAGAAGCTGACAGTGAGATGATAACAGAGAGAGTGCGAGGAAAGTGATGTCTTACAGACAGCAGCAGAGCGGATCTCCTCAGGTCCTTTCACAGCACAGGAGTAGCTGCCTGCATCCTGCCGGTTCCACAGATCCAGTACAACTCTGTTCTGCCAAGATAAAGACTGTCCGTTCCTGTACCAGATGTAGGTGGGGTTAGTCAGAGCGCAGGTGGAGCTACAGATCAGCTGCTTTCCTCCTCCCTGTGTGTTCAGCACTTTAATCTTCAGACCTGCAGGAGATTTTAAACATTATTTAGTCACATTTTTATCTGTAGAAATCTCTCATAGTTAAATAAACTTGTTTTATATGATCCAGAACTACCTGTGACAGACAGACTGACTCCAGATCTGCCAGTGTATTTACCATCAGGATCATCAGTGATGAATCTGAACTTATATGTCTGAGCATCGCTCGCTCTCAGACCAGTGATTCTCATTCTACATGGGTTCCGGTAAAACTGCACTCTCCCCTTATACTGATCATCCTCTCGCAGATCTACATGCTGCTCATTAATGAACCAGAATGATTCAGTCACTGTGAGTCCTCCAGGGTGTTTATAAGAGCAGGAGAGATCAACTGATGAACCTTCCAGAGCACACACACTATCAGGAGTGTAAGTCACTCCCCACTGCTTCTCACCCAGTTCACCTGGAACACAGAATTACAGTCAGTACAGTGCTGATCAGTCAGTACTGAAACAGTTCTGAACAGTAAAATCAGAAACAGATAAATGAAGAACAATATTTACTAAACACATCAGTGGGAACAGCAGAACTGAAATACTGAGTGTGAGTAAAACACTGTAATATCTACCCTACCTGTGGGCAGGTCTGCACTGATTGTGGGCGGAGCTTCTATTCTAAAGCAGATAAATCAGTAATTGTGTTCTGCATTTGGTTCTATAGTGTAGTTTTAGTGTTTAGCTTCATTCACTTCATTACATTTTATTATATTTAGTTAAACTCATGAATCACTGAGGAAAGCAGGGCGTCTTCTGTCTTGTTTTTCCTGTTGATTATCTAGACAGACAATTTAATCCGTTTTAAATCTGAGGTTGTTTTGTTTTTGTTGTTTTGATAAATGCTCAATCCTAAAGCAATATAACATTTTCATACTAACAAAATGTTGTTTTTATTATTACATTTATACTGTGTCATAATATAAACAGTGTCTCTTATTTGATCTGGAAGAAGATGAAAGCACTCTTAATTTATTTTAATAGCTTGATAATAATAATAATAATAAGAAGAAGAAGAAGAAGAAGAAGAAGAGGAAGAAGAAGAAGAAGAGCTTAATTTGTAGAGAATGTTTAATATATTGAAATGCATGAAAGGTGAAAGATGGAAAACTGCTTCACAATGCTGCACATTAAAACATTAAGCCGTGTATTTAAAACAATAAAAAAAGAATAGAAAAGGGGTAATAATGTATGTGAATATGTGTAATATGTGTAATGTATATCTAAAAAAGGTAATAATAAAAGGTTAAAAATAGGGGTGGGAATCGATTACTATCTCACGATTCGATTCGATTCCGATTTTGGGGGCCACGATTCGATTCAAAATCGATTTTTGATTCAAAACGATTTGAATTATAAATATTTCTGCTTCTGGCTTATGAATCGTATTGAAAAAAAACCCTCCATAATATACACTGGTCCTGGAGCAAGTAATGTGTTACAAAAACAATAAAATGTGCAGGAATGTGGGTCCTCAGTGACAGAGGAATCACTGGGATATCACAATGACGTTAATGAACAATAAATACATAAATAAATAACACTGCTTTATTACCAGGCTACTAGCGGTGGTGTGTAGGTGACGCTGCTGGGCTGATGTGATGATAGCAGTGGAGCGCTAAAGTTCAGGAGCAGCTGCTGATTAACTAGTTAATTTAAGGTGGTTGTATTTCTTCAGAAAGGGGGCAGGAGGTGGAGAAATTAATTCATATTGTCCATTCCTTAATTCCTCTGTGATGAGGAGCTGAAATTAGCTCTGATTAGCTTATTGTTATTTTTCCGTTCCGCCTTAAATGCTGCAGCCCGCTGCCACCTGTAGCGTTATTTAAGGTGGAACTGGAAAGTTAGCTAGTTAGCTAGCTAACAGTTACTGAAACTAACTACTAGCGATCTTTTTTATGCTTGTTATGAAGCATTCTGCCATAAAACATTGAAACTACACGTTAATCTAAGGTAATATAGTGCTTGTTCTGCCATCTTACCGGTGATTCTCAAACACCTACGCTCTGTGTGTGTCTGGAAGATCTCCAAAGGGACAAGCGCTATCCCCAGGGTTGCCAGGTCCAACAAAAATACCCAGCCCAAAATCAGTCTAAAACCCGCCCCTCAGAATCGATTTTGGGACATTTTAAATCGATTCTGAATCGTAGTAAATGAGAATCAAGATTCTTATGTGAATCGATTTTTTGGCACACCAGTTAAAAACAAGATTTCCTGCCCTGTTCGTTCTGGAGAAATCACTGCCTTGTTACATTTGTTGGAAATCAAGTACTGGTATCAAGTACTGAAAAGTCTGACAACCATCAAGACATGCCTGAAAATAATTTTTAAACTGTTTTTACACCAAAAATCTAAATCCTCTCCAGCTCACACTGTCTGTCAGACTAAATATTAATATACATCAACTAAAGCACTGCTACTGGACTGAGTTTTCTGACTTAGTCCTGCTATTTATTACATATTTGCCTTCTTTTTTCCATATTTCAGGCAGCTGAGCATTTTAAAAAGTAGTCAAGAAAATGTTGAAATTTGAAATATAAAAATATTCAACATAAATAAATAAAAACAAATAACTTAAAAACTCAGTGTTCAGAAAATGAATCAGGATAGGGGTCAGTGTGAAGCTGCTGGTGTTTCCCGGGCTTTACACGGAAAAGCAATTTCTCATATCAGGCTTACTCTCTGAAATGAAATATGCAGTCACTGTTCTTACAGCACTGTTGTTAGCATGGCTTCACTGATGCTGTTGTGTTTGTGGCTGTGTTCCTCTTCTGCTGGTATTTAAAGGGTTCTGTAGGTTTCTCTATTAGAGAAAATCTTTATGCAACCTTTGTTTATTCATATTTATTTTAGTACTAATTATGTTTAATAATTAATTCTGAATAACCAACAAAAGCTGCATAAAATCACAGACTTACTACTGCTAAAAAAGATTAAGATTTTAGAATGGATAACATTTTGAGTTAAGTGAGATCTGAAATAACTTTAGTATAAATGTTCTCCTCAATTTAATCAGCTCTCAATTAAAACCTTCAGCAGATAAAAACGTGGGAGGAGACTAAGAGGCAGTATCACAGTCAGCTTCTGCTTACAGCTAGAAAACTAGACCTCCTCTGATAAATACAGACTGAGACACACTACTGAGTCAGAGGGAGGAGAGGGGGGTGAGGTTACACCAAAAAGACATGATTTATAAGGTGTTAGATTAAGAAGGGGAGTAGCTTCAGGGATTCAAGTTATTTCATAACTTCACTTGCAATAATAAACAAGAAAATTATCTGAATTATTATTATTATTTATTGTACAGGAATCGAAAATATTAAGATAAGGAAACTAATTATTCTACTGAACTCAAATCTTTGTATCCAAGATGGCAGCGCGTGCACACACTGCGGCTTCTCTCCCCCCCTAGGAAACAGCGTTTTCGTGTTTTTTGTCTCGTAAGTCGCAGTGTTTTTGTACGTCTCTGTCGTGCGTTCACGTCCTGAAATGCACCTACAGCCGTGAGTTTCTGCTTGGAGTCGGCAGAAACTCACTTTTGGAGTTAAACCGGACACCCGCACCCCCACCGACCCCCACCGCTGCAGCTCGCCCACAATGGAAGCGCCACAGGCGGCAGGCGAGAAGGCAGAAACGGGGTAAGCGCGGGGGTATCCGAGCGAGGCTAGCGGCTAGCCCACACAAGCCAGCTATCCCCACCGTACTTTTGGCCAATGTACGCTCTCTGGACAATAAACTGGATTACATCCGCTTACTTCAGTCAACTCAGAAGACCGTGAGAGACTGTTGTGTTTATGTTTTCACCGAAACCTGGCTCAACAACAGCGTCCCGGACCACGCCGTTCAGCTGGAGCGGCTAACATGCTATCGGGCGGACCGCGCGCTAGCTGACGGAGGTAAGAGCCGCGGCGGCGGGCTCTGTGTTTACATCAGCGATGCTTGGTGTCGGAACGTTGTTGTGGTCTGTAAACACTGCTCACCGGTAGTGGAACTGATGATTATCAAATGCCGTTCGTTCTATCTACCGAGAGATTTCTCCGCCGTGCTGATCGCTGCTGTTTACATCCCTCCGACCTCCAACAACAGCGTGAGGAGTGAAGCACTGAATGAACTGTACCAGTACATCAGTGAACAGCAGACAGCGCACCAAGATGCTTTTCTCATTCTGGCTGGAGATTTCAACCATGCAGACCCAAAGAGTATGTTTTCTGGACTTTTTAAACACATAGACTTTCCAACCAGGGGAAACAACATATTGGACCAGGTCTTTACTACACACAGAGGAGCCTACCGAGCCTCCCCCCTCCCCCACCTGGGAGCCTCTGATCACCTCACCATTATGCTAATGCCAGCTTACAGACCACTGGTTAAAGTCACCAAACCAGTTCTTAAGCAGGTACGAGTATGGCCAGAGGGTTCCTCAGAGGCACTTCAGGACTGTTTCAGCACAACAGACTGGAATATGTTCAGAGTAGGGCTGGGGCGACGCGTCGACATAATCGACGTCATCGATTACGAAAATACATCGATTTGCATAACGTGCGTCGGCGCGTCGTAAATATGTTAATTAACACGGTAACATAGAAGCATAGAACTATTATTTAATTAAAATGATTTTTAAGAACAGCTAAACACAGTTCTGCAAGTCAAACGCGGAGGAGTTCACGTGCGAGAGAGAGAGAGAGACAGACACACACACACACACACAGAGAGAGAGAGAGAGAGAGAGAGAGAGATTCGCTTGTTCTGGTGAGAGCTCATATTCTAGTCCCATACATAATTCTGCAGCTCCCTCAGTGTTTTCTGCCGTATTTTGCGGCTAGCGCGAGCGCTTACAACTGACACCGCGGACCGCGAGGTGCTGCCGCGCTTGTGCCGAATCCGACTCTCTGCTGAATCTGACTCCCGCTTCGCGGACAGAATCGGCACAACACCCCCGCTGTAGAACTGCGGTAGTGAAAACTGCTACAAAAAAACGCCAGCGGGCATCTAAAGTTTGGGAGCATTTCACGCAAAAGGGCAACAATGTGGTCCTCTGCCATATGTGCAAAAGGAGCACTTGAAGCGCAAACATCCAGGAGCACTATGTCAACAGGGTCACACAGTAAGTTACCGTTTACATCAGGGTCTCCGCGGGTGTCTTTAAAAAGACTTAAGGCTGTCTACCAAAGGTTTTAAACCTGCCACAGGCAGAAATTATACATTTTTGGTTTATATTTGTGCATGGCATTTCGCAGTTTCCAGAAACAGTAGCATTATTCATAAGTTCAGGTGTTTAGCTAAGCTAGCTGCCTTAAGTTATTTTAGCTAGCGCCGTCGGCGCTGCGGTGTCACACCGTTTTCTGTCACCGTCGGAATTTTGTGACCAGTGCTCACGGTTATGAGCGTTCATTGGCAAAACGGAAGCTTTCTATACCTACACCTTACCCTCAGCCCTAAACTGAACCGTTTTGGCCAGTCGGGGTAAACATTAGAAACGAACACGTTTCGAATCGGCCAGTGCACCGGTCTGCTGAGAACTACTTGCCCGTGGTCACAAAATCTAGCGGTCACAGAAAACAGTGCAACACACGGTTGTGGTGTATGGGAGCTTATTCATTTTTAGCGTTATAGATCTAAACGTGTTGTACATGTAAGTGATTATAAGTGTGGGGTTTGGTTTAGTAGGCTTGTGTTGCTGTTGTTGTTATTATATATAAATATAGTATTTTATCGTTTGCTTTAAAACGTAAAATAATAATTATTTAAATATGTTTCTCAATAAATAGATTAGTCGACTAATCGAAAAAAATAATCGTTAGAATAATCGTTTAAAAAATAATCGTTAGGGACAGCCCTAGTTCAGAGAGGCTGCCACCCACAACAACTCCACAGACATTCAGGAGTACACAGAAACTGTCTCTGCCTACATCACCAAGTGCACTGATGATGTAACCGACCTCAAGACCGTCACTGTTCGAGCGAATCAGAAACCATGGCTGACAGGAGAGGTCCACAAGCTCCTGAAGGCTAGAAATGCAGCCTTCAGAACAGGTGACCAGGCAGGCCTGAGGTCAGCCAGAGCCAACCTGTCCCGCGGGATCAGGAAAGCTAAGAGGCTGTATTCAAAGAAGATTTCCCAACACTTCAGTGACAGCAGAGACACACAGAACCTGTAGCAGGGTATCCAGTCTATCACAGGCTATAAACCACATCCACAGACCTGCGACAGTGACACATCTCTGCTGAACGACCTGAATGGGTTCTTCGCAAGGTTCGAGCCACTCAACAACACACCCGCCCAGAAATCCATCCTTCCTCCTGGTGACCAGGTGCTGACGCTGTCCCCAGACAGTGTGAGGAGAGCATTCAGCAGGATCAATGCTCGGAAAGCTCCTGGGCCTGACAACATTCCTGACCGTGTGCTGAGAGACTGTGCCTGGGAACTCGCAGAGGTTTATACTGACATTTATAACACCTCTCTGAGTCAGGGGGTGGTTCCCACATGCTTCAAAGCCACCACCATCATCCCTGTCCCAAAGAAGGCATCGCCATCCTGTTTCAATGACTATCGTCCAGTTGCACTCACCCCCATCCTCATGAAGTGCTTTGAACGACTAGTCATGCATCACATCAAGTCTTTGCTCCCCCCCTCCCTGGACCCCTACCAGTTTGCTTATCGGTCAAATCGCTCGACCGATGATGCCATCTCCACTGTTCTCCACTCAGCCCTCACACACCTAGACAAGAAGAACACCTACGTCAGAATGCTGTTTGTTGACTTCAGCTCAGCATTCAACACAATCGTCCCCCAACAGCTCATACACAAACTGGACAGTCTGGGGCTGAGCACTTCACTGTGCAACTGGCTGTTAGACTTCCTGACTGGAAGACCACAGGCAGTGCGGGTTGGCAGCAGCACATCCAGCATCACCACACTGAACACAGGGGCTCCCCAAGGATGTGTGCTGAGCCCCCTTCTGTTCACTCTGCTGACCCACGATTGCACACCAGCACACACCTCCAACCTCTTCGTCAAGTCATCGTGCGGATGACACGACGGTGGTGGGTCTCATCAGCAACAACGATGAGTCACACTACAGGAGCGAGGTGAGCCGCCTGGCCTCCTGGTGCAAACACAACAATCTCTCTCTGAACACAGAGAAGACCAAGGAGATTGTTGTGGACTTCAGGAGAACTCACACACTGCACACCCCTCTGTTCATCAACGGAACTGCTGTGGAGAGGGTGAGCAGCACCAAGTTCCTGGGTGTGCACATCACAGAGGACCTCTCCTGGAGCACCAACTCAGCGTCACTGGCCAGGAAGGCAAATCAGTGTCTCTACTTTCTCCGCAAGCTGAGAAGAGCTGGAGCCCGCACCCCCATCATGACCACCTTCTACAGAGGGGCCATCGAGAGCATACTGACCAGCTGTTTCACCGTGTGGTACGGGGCCTGCACAGCAGTCTGCCGCAGGACCCTCCAGCGCATCGTGAGAGCAGCTGAGAAGATTGTTGGCACCTCTCTCCCCTCCCTTCAGGACTTGTACAGCTCCCGCCTCACACGGAAAGCCCTCCGTCTTTCAGGAGACCCCTCTCACCCACTACACAGCTTCTTCAGCCTGCTGCCATCAGGGAGGAGACTGCGGAGTCTCGGGGCGAGGACCAGCAGACTGCGAGACAGCCCCATCCATCAGGCTGTGAGGATGCTGAACTCTCTTCCTGCTCTACCCCCCATCCCAATCCTGCCCCAGCACACACTCCCTCAGCATCCTGACCCCCCCACTAATAAAGTACTGAAACTCTGCACTACAATGCACAAAGTACTGGTCCCTTCCAAACGGACTTGCACTACACAACACCTGCACTACTGATATACTTGCACTGTCAATACGCACTTTAATTCCACTTAATTAAACTGTGAACTATAAGGACTTACGCACCCATTCACTTTACCAGCCTTAAGCTATATACCATATACCGTATTTGCACTACTGTTATTTACTATTTTTACTGTCATTCCATCTCAATCACCATCAATATTGCACTATTGTCTTACGTATGTTTATTGTGTCTTGCTGTATTGAACATATAGTGTCTCCCACTCTTTTATATTATAATTATATATCTATTTTTACTTATTTACTTATATTTATATATCTTTTCCTCCCCCACACCACTGCACCTTGTTTTTGTCTCATGTATGTCTATTTGTGTCCCTGCTGTATTGTACACATAGTGTCTCCCATTCTCCTTTATTATATCTATTATCTGTACTTGCTGTAAAATTGGGAAGGAGAGTAACGTAATTTCAATTCTCTGTATGTCCTGTAAATATGCAGTATTGACAATAAAACTACTTGACTTGACTTGATCTTTGGTACTCAGTTTCTCAGAACTGCACAGAATACAGAATGAACCTCATCGTTCTAAAGTAGAACCTGATTTCCTGGTTTTAAACAGTCTGAATGATTCTCTTTAGTGACACTGAGAGACAGACTGACTCTGTACTTACAGTATGGAAGAGAGGAGACGTAGTTATTATTACAGGAGTATCTGTCCTGAATAGATGAACTGGTGGATTCGATCCAAACTGTGGCAGTAGTTGAACATCCCATGTTAGTTGAAGTCTGCCAGTAACCTCCATCTGTGTACCGGGAGTCTGTGATCCAGCGTTGTTTTAACCAGTTGTAGTAACAGTTTCCACTGCAGGTGGGACTACAGGCTAATTTTTTCACTCTGTGTCCTACAACCTGCTGATCCACCGTCCCCTGCTGAGCTACACACACACACACACACACACACACAATTACAATGTTTTTTTTTTTTCAGGAATCCTTGTTGTGGCACAAGGAATGTGTGTCTTTGTGTGTGTGTGTATGTTTCTATATATGTGTGTGTGTGTGTGTGTGTGTTTGTTTACCTGTTTGTCCAGATGAAGCTGGTATCTGGTGGCCTGATGGAGAGAGTGTTAAATCCACAGTGTTAAATACTGCTGCTTATATTTAATATATAACATTAACAGAATCATGAGCAAACCCTGAACTCCCACAACTATATCCACACAAAATATATATATAATAATAATAATAATAATAATAATAATAATAATAATAATAATAATAATACAATAAATAAAAATAAAGTATTAATTGTCCTCCGAAGAGGGGGGGTGGTGGTTGGGCCAAAAAAAAAAAAAAAACAGAATCATGAGCAGCACAAAGACATGTGAAGGTAGATTTGATGAACACAGAAGAACTGAGCTCAGTTTATAGTGTTTCAGAGATTTACAGTATTAACATCTCCCCTTTAAAACTATAGGACATAATTTATATAATTAATCTTTTAATCCTGAAAGTAATCAGTAGATTTAATGCTCTGATTACATAATGATTTGGACTGGACAGCATACAGTACCTGCCTGTCTACCTCTCTACCCCAGGACTTCTGCAGAAGGCCAGAGCATGTTCATGAGGCTGATTTTCACTATTTGTTGTGTGTTAGGAGCAAGCCTTAAAGGCTAACACAGCAGAGACTGTCTAAAAAAACAAGATAATCTTGTTTTAACACCCTTGATTGGTGGACAAAACAATAAATTAACAGCTCTCCCAATACTTTAGTTAATATAGTTCTGGATTCATTGAGTCTTTTAAAATCTATACACAGAAACACTTATATATATATAGTCTATAATCAATATAAAGTCCTCAAATAATGGTAATACCCTTCTAACATTCTTATTGCACCTTCTATCTTTAGCTAGAGAACAGTATGTGGGTGAAGAGTTAGTTATCTGATATTAGATGTGAGAGATTATTAATGTTTTTCATTCACTGTGAGGCTAAGCTTCACTCTCTACTGTCTGTGTGTGATGTGGTAAAGGCTTAGGGCCCAATTTTAGAGATATGTAGGTGAGCCATAAACCAATCAACATGTGTATTGATTTAGGGTGTGTCAGTGTGTCTTTGCTTTCGTAACGACGGGAAAAGTACACCTTGTGCGGCTCGAAGCTCGGAAAGGGCATGTACTTACTCTCTTAATTAATCATGGGTGTGTTTTGGGCGTAAAGTGAAATAAACCAATTAGTGTGTTACTTGACATTCGCTTTAAGAGCCAGGTGAGCTCTGACTTTGGCATATGGATATTTTAATGATGCAGATACCTGGACGTGTCCAGCTCTTCTCAGCAGAGGAAACCAATCAGATCATTTACAAGAACACCAATATGTATTTATTTTTTATAATGTTTATTTTTTATTTAAAAGATGAGTTTGTGCACTTCAGCATGTACTTGTGTGTGTGATAAGTGGAAGTATAAACACGTTGAGCAGATAGTAATTAACATCATAATGTGCCTTGCGCAGGGTGTAAGAATAAGTGCTCTTAATTTTCTATTGATTGATCAGTCTGAACCATGGTTCTTCTAGTAGAAACTCATATAAACATTAAACATGGTGGTGGTAGTGTTATTAATGTGGGGATGTTTTTCCATCTCAAAACCTGTACAACCTTCTTTTATTAAATAAATCCTGAATTCAGTTCTGTATTAAAGAATTGTTAATTAGTCTGTCTGTTTATGAGCTGAACATAATCAGGTTCTGCAGAAAATCAAATACTCAAAACAGAAAAGCAAACCCACATCTGAGCAGCTGAACAGAAACTATATGAATATTTAGGAGTGGCCTGGCCAAAGTTTCTGCAGAGAAAAGTGGAGTTTAAATTTCTCCACAATGATGTGAATGACTGAAATATGTTTTGCACACAGGTGATTCACATATTGGTTAAGATTTATCCATAAATAAAATGTGTTTATTATTTATCGTGGATTAATATAGCACTGTGCTTAAAGATCTACACACACTCACTGCAACAATAAAGAAAATCAGTGAGATAAAAAAAAACCTGATTCAGACTTAGTCTAAACACTTTCAGTTCACACACATGGATATTAAACATTTGAAACTAATTAATATGAAAAAGATCAGAAATGGTAATAAATGTAAAAGTTTACCTGCCAGTAAAATGAGGATCACTGCTGCTGTGATATTTGCTGATCTTTGGGGAGACATGGCAGCATCACTCTTTAAACACAGCTGATATCAGAAGATCCAGAAGATCCTCAGTCCTACTGTCCTTCACTTCTGATCTGCTCTGGTCTAAATAGAGAGAAGAGTCAGAAGAAAAGATGACGGTGTGTTCTGCAGTTTTAATTCTGTCCTCACATCTCCCCTTTAGCTCAGAGCTACTTCCTGTCCTCTGCTGCTCTTTTATACTTCGCTTAAGACTGTCAGAACGTCAGTCATCAATTAATTAATTAATTAATTTATTGTCAGGACTATCTGATCGTTCTCATATCATTATCAGTAAATGGTTAATGATGTTGAATTTGTATGAATAATAAGGCTGTAAAACACTTATATAGAAGAGATGCAGAGGTGTAAATGTGGTTAAGGGGTAATGAAACAGGAAACAGAAGATGAGAAATGGGCTCATTTCACACCATCAACAAGTGCGATGTTTGACCACATGACCTTTAGACAACCCTTATACAGGGGAGCTCTTTATAAAAGTTTAAGTTTAAGTCATATAATATTGTTTTCATACCATAATAGTAATTTTCTTTTAAATCGTAATACATTGCATTTTTTTTGTATTACAATATATTGAAACATATATAGATAATAATAAATATAATATTAATGTTACTCTTAACTGCTGGACAGGAGGCATTAAACCAATTAATCAGAAAATAATTTTTCAGTCTTTAATTTCTTTGTGAAAAGAGAAGAAAACTGAGTCACTATGTGTTTATACTGTGTTGAATCTACACAGATTAGATACAGTAGTTTCTGTGACTGTCAGACTCTGAATATTTAATAATAATAAGTATAACATTTGCTGAATAAAAATACAGTTAGTGTGAACAGAATACAGGTGTTTCCGTTATTGTGTCCAGCTGTAGCTCTGAAACAGGGCAGGAGACAGCAGGTTCCAGTGGACTGAAGCAGAAATGAAAGGGAATCCTGACTGTTAGAACTTGCAGACCTTAAACTAGAGTAAATGTCCAACACTATTAAAATATGATGTATAAAACAATCTAATTAAACAGCTGGATGGAAATCTGGACACTGCTGACTTTAACATGGACTGACCTCATATTACTGACAGGTTGATCTACACAGGTGGAGTTTGGGAGGTAAACAGGTGGAGAACTGACTCCCTCTACTGGATTTATGGTGTTAAAACTGCATCTCTGTTCACTTCCTGCTCTCACTGCAGTCCTGTAACATAGCAAAGAGTCTTAACTATCAATACATAACTAAAAAAAAAATAACAATAATTATTATTAATAACAACAATAATAATACATACAACAGTATTGCTTTATTACTTTATTTTTAAATCAAATAAAAAATACATGAAAATAAAGAAAAGTAAGTAAATATATTTATATACAGCTCTGGAAAAAATTAGGAGACCACTTCAGTTTCTAATTTAGTTTCTCTGATTTTACTATTTATAGGTTTATGTCTTAGTAAAATGAACATTGTTGTTTATTCTACAAACTACAGACAACATTCCTCCCAAATTCCAAATAAAAATATTGTCGTTTAGAGCATTTATTTGCAGAAAATGAGAAATGGCTGAAATAATAAAAAAAGAGCTCCAATAAACAAAAATATTATAAAGTTTTAAGGGTTCAGAAATCAATATTTGGTGGAATAACCCTGGTATTCAATCACATTTTTTTATGCATCTTGGCATCATGTTCTCCTCCACCAGTCTTACACACTGCTTTTGGATAACTTTATGCTGCTTCACTCCTGTTGCAAAAATTCAAGCAGTTCAGTTTGGTGGTTTGATGGCTTATGATCATCCATCTTCCTCTTGATTAAATTCCAGGGGGTTTTAATTTGGTAAAATCAAAGAAACTTATTATTTGTAAGTGGTCTCTTTTTTTTCCTGACAAACTTTAAATACAAACTTTTAAATACAAAACAAACTAAACAAAACATCTTAAAATATATTTCTTATTTCTTACCTCTTTAGATAAAATTAGATTTTCATTTTCTGAGAGACTAATTTATATTTCTATATTTATTATATATATAAAGAAACAATATTATACAGCAAAATCTTTGATTATAAAGTTGATAAAACATTTTTTACAGATTACAGATAATATAATTTTATCCAATAGTTTAATAGTTCATCCATTTTGTTTTTCATGATTGGTGAGGGGGACTGAAAGAAGAGGAGAATTTCACTTAAACAGCAGAGATTCAAATACAAGACTAATAGACTAATAGATGAGAGTTTTGTGGAACTCCATATAACTTCTATCCACCACCAGACAGAGGTGCTTTGAGTGAATCTGACTGAATCTCTTTATGACTTTAGGACAGAATCTGATGAGTGATGATCTCTAAAAGCTGTCTAATCCCAGAAATGCTCCTCTGTTCCTCTATAAAGATCTGAATCTTCAGCAGTGAATAAAGAGGAACTGAACACGGCTGTTAGTTATTCTCCTCGTCTGGAGCTCCGCTCTGCACCGGGGGAGGAGCAACAACCTGAACACAACACACACAGAAACACACAGAAACTGTTATATACTGAACACACACACACACACACACACACACACAGAAACAGTTATATACTGAACACACACACACACAGAAACACACAGAAACAGTTATATACTGAACACACACACACACACACACACAGAAACTGTTATATACTGAACACACACACACACACACACACACACACACACACACACTGCAGACTTACTATCAGAGTGTCGTACTCAGAGGACGTCCTGGTTGCAGGGTTGAGAGTTGAGTATGTGTCGTTGGCAGAGTGTGTAGCGTGCTGAAGATAAAACAATATTAACATTATTCATAACTAAATATACTTTATTTGGTTGATGTTATATCAGTTATTTAGGATATCTGCAGGATAGAAACAGCTAATAGTAATAGTATAATGGTTTCTCTTTAACATTAAGAAAACACGTACCAGTAATTTAACTAATTTAATATTTAATTATTACATGTTTTAAGATATTACAGATGTATTTCAGTGTATTTTCAGTTCAGGAATCAGTGTTTTATAGTTTTACAGTATTTTTGTGTTTATCAGGTTGGTGCTTCATCTCCTTTTACTGGGAAAATACAAGTGATACCTGAGTGTTCCTGTTCTGCACTGTGTGAACGTAGTCTGATCCCAAAAGAAAGTTTCAGAGCTGGATTCTTTTTGTTAACATCTTTTTATTCATTTTAAATTTTCTTACAATTAGTAAGAGACCACTCCAGTTTCTGAATCAGTTTCTCTGATTTTCTATTTATAGGTTTATGTTTGAGTAAAATGAACCTTGTTGTTTTATTCTATAAACTACAGACAACATTTCTCCCAAATTCCAGATAATAATATTGTCATTTAGAGCATTTATTTGTAGAAAATGAGAAATGGCTGAAATAACAAAAAAGATGCAGAGCTTACAGACCTCAAATTATGCAAAGGAAAAAGTTCATATTCATAAAGTTTTAAGAGATCAGAAATTAATATTTGGTGGAATAACCCTGGTTTTTAATCACAGTTTTCATGCATCTTGGCATCATGTTCTCCTCCACCAGTCTTACACACTGCTTTTGGATAACTTTATGCTGCTTCACTCCTGGTGTAAAAATTCAAGCAGTTCAGTTTGGTTTGATGGTTTGTGATCATCCATCTTCTTCTTGATTGTATTCAAGAAGTTTTCAAATTGGTAAAATCAAAGAAACTCATCCTTTTTAGGTGGTCTTTAATTTTTTTCCAGAGCTGTATATGACTATGTTTTGTATTTAAAGTAATCCTAGAGGAATGCTGGTGGCAGGCTGAGATGTTTTGCGAAGGGTCCACTGTGGATTAAATTCAATGTCAACTAAATATACTATCAATAAGAACACACACATACACACATACACTGCACTGACTTACTGTCAGAGTGTCGTACTCAGATGATGTCCTGGTTGCAGGGTTCAGGGTTGAGTAGGTATCACTGGGGGAGTGTGTAGCATGCTGATGAAGCAAGATAAATCGACATTAAACACTGATAATGTTCATAATGTACTATGTCTAACAAGAAATACACACAAACACACTGCACTGACTTACTGTCAGAGTGTCGTACTCAGAGGAAGAGGTGGTGGCGAGGTTTAGAGCTGTGTACGTGTCGTCTCCAGGCTTTGGAGTCTTTTAGAGAGAGATGAGGAGACACAGATTAAAGTCTATATTCAGTAAAACTCTAAAGGAACATTTTCATAAACAGCTTCAGTAGAATTTTCTCTCAGTACCTGAACATCAGCACCTCTCTCTGCTCTCCTCTTCCTCCTGATCTCACATTAAACACAAAACACATCTTTAACTGTTTCAATTTGAGGCAGAAGTTTTATGTTGAGGTTAAAACTGTATTTAGACAGACAGTTCAGATATTCAGAACAATAATGAAAGAGTAATGTTACTCACAGAACGCACAGAACAGCAGTAAGAAGAGAGAGAGCCAGAGCAGAAACCAATCCAACAGCTGCCCAGACTGCATACTGCTTCCACCAATCAGCTAAAGGAACTAAATAAAACAATATACTGCAGTTTAGCTCCACCCATTCAGCCTACACCAGTTTAGCTGTATATATACACTCCACTCCAAAAGTATTGAAACAGTGAGGCCAATCCCTTATTTGTATCGTAGACTGAAAACATTTGAGTTTGGCATTAAAAGATGAATATGAGAATATGAGAATATGAGAAATTAATATTTCCAGTTATTTACAACTGGATTTAATACACACTTCAGAAAACAGCACCTTCTGTCTGAACCCACCCATTTTTCATGTGAGCAAAAGTCTTGGAACATGTGACTGTCAGGTGTGTTTTATTGCCCTGGTGTGTCCTGATACATTGATTATTCAAATAACAAAAAGCGATGAATGTCAGACTCAAATGAAAATAAGCAATTGTGATGCAGAGAGAATGTGCTAAAATCAGAGCCATTGCAATAATTTTGGCAATAGCCGGTTGGACATTCCATTTGTAATGTTCTGAAGAAGAAAGTCGTCACTGGTGTACTGCATTAAAGATGTTAAACAGGTAGACCATGGAAAACTACATCAATTGATGACATAAACATTGTGTCTGTTGTAATGAAAGACCCTAAATCAACTATAATGACATCAGCAACAACCTACAGGGCAGAAGTCAATCTACTTTTCACAGAAAAATTCATGCTTCCCCAGAAGATGAAAACCAGTATTAGCAAGAAGAACAGGAAGGCCAGGCTGGATTTTGCCAAGAAGTACAGAAACAAGCCCATTTACTGATTATGGACTGATGAGACAAAGATTAATCTTTACCAGTGTGATGGCTGTTCCAACAGTTTTGCTCACAAAAAATGATGGAAATTGTGGTGGAAATACCTGTGACAATTAATAAAGACAACTATTAAGTTCTGAGTCGTGTCAAATGAGTAACAAGTTTATTAATGCAAAATATAGAGTACAGCTCTGCAAAAGCTCTGAGTGTGCTCTGAGAGACCAACAGTTTCTCAGAGAGTGTTATCCATTCTCACTCTGCCTTATTATGAAAACATAAACCATACATGGGCAGAAGGGCTTCCGCCTGCACCTGCATCCTTCAAACCTCCCTTCTGTTCTGTTCCCAGACAGAGGTTATCAATGGTTATCAGTACAAAGTCTCTCTGCTAGTCAGCACATCACAAAGTGTCACACTAACTCAAGAGCAAGTTTGCAAACGAATTAATATAAGTGCATTAAAGTAATAAAGTAATCAGTGAATTACAAATGATAAAACATCTAGTGAAATGAATAATCATAAATGGTCAGATCTAGTGAATGAACATGCATAAAATTATTACATTTGTCATAACAAGGTGGTTATATTGGTGATTATGATGGTGATAATGAAATTTCCCACGTCAAAATAAAAGCTGAAATGTTGATCATATTTAATGTCAAATCCAAATATATTTAGTCTACAGCAGAAATTGGCCTCACTGTTCCAGTTCTTTTGAAGGGAGTGTATATGTAAATGACACCACAGAGAAACAAGTAGCGGAAGTAAAACTTCAATTTTCTTAAATTTATCACTGTATTTCCTACAAGAATGTATGTCTTGATTGTTCACAAATAGCTGACAATAGTGTAAAATTTAAAAAGCATACAACACACCTGATGTAAACGGCCACTCTGATGAGTTGGATGATCCATATTGATTCACTGCCAGACAGTAGAAAACTCCACCAGTTCCAGCAGCTAAAGTTAAATTAGAGCCGTTTCTAAAAGGTTCAGAGCTGCTTCCTGTCTTCCTGAACCAGGTGTAAGAGCTGGCAGGGTTGGAGTCGCTGACGCACACCAGCGTGATCGAGCCGTTAAACCCGTTAAACTCAGATAGAGATGGAGGTCTGGGAGGATCTGAACAGCACAGAGACTGAGCTAATCACTGAACTTCTTACACTCAGAAGAAACAGGATCATACAGAACAAACTGCACTTACAGAACACGTCCAGACGGGCGGGTGCAGAGCTGTGCTGTCCGAGCTGGTTGACAGCGGTGCAGTAGTACAGTCCGCTGTGCTGGGAGCTGATACTGGTGATACTGTAATTCTGGCCTGTTCCCAGTGATTCATCTGCAGCTGGTCTCTGTTTAAACCAGCTGAAGGTGAGAACAGGAGGATCTGCATCACTGCTGCAGGTCAGAGTCACTGAATCTCCCTCCTTTCTCTTTCCAGAGGGAAGAACAACCACTCTGGTGTCATTGGGAGAATCTAAATGGAGAACAGATATTAAAATTCTCCTGATTTTCTACAAACTACTAAATGGACAAAAACATAAATACATCACTAACACGCTGTAAGGAGGTAGCTCTACTAGAATCTCAGTTTACATGATCAGAAAAAAACATGATAAAGCTGTTCTTAGTCACATTAGCTATTTGTTTCAGTCCAGATGACTGACTAAGAGGTAAACTTGTGAATGGTAATAGACAGTTTAGAAGAGAAAAATGAGATGAAAAGGGTGGGGCTGTTCTGTCATTAAAATAAATGGGGATGGGTGGAGCTACACATCATACAACAGCCAGCCTGCAGAGGCTCTAGACCTGTGGTGATGAACATGTAATATAAAATATGACAGTAACTGAATAAACTGAGTATAATCCAGTAGAATCTGCCAGTGAGATGATAACAGAGTGAGTGCAGTGTAAAGTGATGTCTTACAGACAGCAGCAGAGCGGATCTCCTCGTGTTCTTTCACAGCACAGGAGTAGCTGCCTGCATCCACAGTGCGGTCCCTCAGATACAGTACAGCTCTGTTCTGCTCAGATACAGGCTGTTCGTTCCTGTACCAGATGTAGGTGGGGTTAGTCAGAGTGCAGGTGGAGCTACAGTTCAGCTGCTTTCCTCCTTCCTTTGTGTTCAACACACCAATCTTCAGACCTGCAGGAGATTTTAAACATGATTTAGTCTAATTTTTATCTGTAGAAATCTCTCATAGTTAAATAAACTTGTTTTATATGATCCAGAACTACCTGTGACAGACAGACGGACTCCAGAGCTGCCAAAGTATTTACCATCAGGATCATCAGTGTTGAATCTGAACTTATATGTCTGAGCATCGCTCACTCTCAGACCAGTGATTCTCATTCTACATGGGGTCTGGTAATACTGCACTCTCCCCTTATACTGATCATCCTCTCGCAGATCTACATGCTGCTCATTAATGAACCAGAATGATTCAGTCACTGTGAGTCCTCCAGGGTGTTTATAAGAGCAGGAGAGATCAACTGATGAACCTTCCAGAGCACACACACTATCAGGAGTGTATGTCATGCCCCACTGCTTCTCACCCAGTTTACCTGGAACACACAGAGTCACAGTCAGTACAGTGCTGATCAGTCAGTACTGAAACAGTTCTGAACAGTAAAATCAGAAACAGATAAATGAAGAACAATATTTACTAAACACATCAGTGGGAACAGCAGAACTGAAATACTGAGTGTGAGTAAAACACTGTAATATCTACCCTACCTGTGGGCAGGTCTGCACTGATTGTGGGCGGAGCTTCTATTCTAAATCAGATAAATCAGTGACTGTGTTCTGCTTTTGGTTCTATAGTGTAGTTTTAGTGTTCAGCTTCATTAACTTCATTACATTTTATTATATTTAGTTAAACTCATGAATCACTGAGGAAAGCAGGGCGTCTTCTGTCTTGTTTTTCCTGTTGATTATCTAGACCGACAATTTAATCTGTTTTAAATCTGAGGTTGTTTTGTTTTTGTTGTTTTGGTAAATGCTTAATCCTAAAGCAATATAACATTTTCATACTAAAATAATGTTGTTTTTAGTATTACATTTATACTGTGTCATTAATATAAACAGTGTCTCTTATTTGATCTGGAAGAAGATGAAAGCACTCTTAATTTATTTTAATAGCTTGATAATAATAATAATAATAAGAAGAAGAAGAAGAAAAAGAAGAAGAAGAAGAAGAAGAAGAAGAAAAAAAAGAAGAAGATGAGCTTAATTTGTAGAGAATGTTTAATATATTGAAATGCATGAAAGGTCAAAGATGGAAAATTGCTTCACAGTGCAGCACATTAAAACATTAAACTGTGTATTTAAAACAATACAAATAGAATAGAAAATTTACTAAAAAAGGGGTAATAATATATGTAAAATAAAACGTTAAAAAACAAGATTTCCTGCCCTGTTAGTTCTGGAGAAATCACTGACTTGTTACATTTGTTGGAAATCAAGTACTGGTATCAAGTACTGAAAAGTCTGACAACCATCAAGACATGCCTGAAAATAATTTTTAAACTGTTTTTACACCAAAAATCTGAATCCTCTCCAGCTCACACTGTCTGTCAGAAACTAAATATTAATAGAATAATAATAATAGATGAACATCAATTAAAGCACTGCTACTGACTTAGTCCTGCTATTTATTACATATTTGCCTTCTTTTTTCCATATTTCAGGCAGCTGAACATTTTAAAAAGTAGTCACGAAAATGTTCAAATTAGAAATATAAAAATATTCAATATAAATAAATAATAAAAATTAACTTAAAAACTCAGTGTTCAGAAAATGAATCAGGATAGGGGTCAGTGTGAAGCTGCTGGTGTTTCCCGGGCTTTACACGGAAAAGCAATTTCTCATATCAGGCTTACTCTCTGAAATGAAATATGCAGTCACTGTTCTTACAGCACTGTTGTTAGCATGGCTTCACTGATGCTGTTGTGTTTGTGGCTGTGTTCCTCTTCTGCTGGTATTTAAAGGGTTCTGTAGGTTTCTCTATTAGAGAAAATCTTTATGCAACCTTTGTTTATTCATATTTATTTTAGTACTAATTATGTTTAATAATTAATTCTGAATAACCAACAAAAGCTGCATAAAATCACAGACTTACTACTGCTAAGAAGGATTAAGATTTTAGAATGGATAACATTTTGAGTAAGTGAGATCTGAAATAACTTTAGTATAAATGTTCTCCTCAATTTAATCAGCTCTCAATTAAAACCTTCAGCAGATAAAAACGTGGGAGGAGACTAAGAGGCAGTATCACAGTCAGCTTCTGCTTACAGCTAGAAAACTAGACCTCCTCTGATAAATACAGACTGAGACACACTACTGAGTCAGAGGGAGGAGAGGGGGGTGAGGTTACACCAAAAAGACATGATTTATAAGGTGTTAGATTAAGAAGTGGAGTAGCTTCAGGGATTCTGTTATTTCATAACTTCACTTGCAATAATAAACAAGAAAATTATCTGAATTATTATTATTATTTATTGTACAGGAATCAAAGTATTAAGATAAGGAAACTAATTATTCTACTGAACTCAAATCTTTGGTACTCAGTTTCTCAGAACTGCACAGAATACAGAATTAACCTCATCGTTCTAAAGTAGAACCTGATTTCCTGGTTTTAAACAGCCTGAATGATTCTCTTTAGTGACACTGAGAGACAGACTGACTCTGTACTTACAGTATGAAGGAGGCTGGATGTTGTAATTGACCCTACAGGAGTATCTATCCTGATCAGAGGAACTGGTGGATTCGATCCAAACTGTGGCAGTAGATGAACAACCAATGTCAGTTGGAGTCTGCTGCCAGTAACCTCCATCTGTGTACTGGTACCAGATCCAGAGTTGTCTGAACCAGTTGTAGTAACAGTTTTTACTGCAGGTGGAACTACAGGTCAATTTCCACACACTGTGTCCTACAACCTGCTGATGCACCGTCCCCCGCTGAGCTACACACACACACACACACACACACACTTACAATGTTTTATTTGTTTGTTTGTGGCACGTGTGTGTGTGTGTGTGTGTGTGTGTGTGTGTTTATTTACCTGTTTGTCCAGATGAAGCTGGTATTTGGTGGCCTGGTGGAGAGAGTGTTAAATCCACAGTGTTAAATACTGCTGCTTATATTTAATATATAACATTAACAGAATCATGAGCTGCACAAAGACACGTGAAGGTAGATTTGATGAACACAGAAGAACTGAGCTCAGTTTAAAGGGTTTCAGAGATTTACAGTTTTAATTTCACAGCTGTGATCAGCAACATCTCCCCTTTAAAGCTATAGGACATAATTTATATAATTAATATTTTAATCCTGAAAGTAATCAGTAGATTTAATGCTCTGATTAAATAATGGCTTGGGCTGGACAGCATACAGTACCTGCCTGTCTACCTCTCTACCCCATAATTTCTGCAGTGCATTTCCAGAGCATGTTCATGAGGCAGATTTTTAAATGTCACAGCCCATTTCACACAAACACACACTATTTATTGTGTTAGGAGCTAGCCTTACAAGCTAACACAGCAGAGACCGTCTAAAAAAAACAAGATAATCTTGTTTTAACACCCTTGATTGGTGGACAAAACAATAAATTAGGAGATTTCCCAATACTTTTGTTCATATAGTTCTGGATTCATTGAGTCTTTTAAAATCTATACACAGAAACACTTATATATAGTTTATAGTCAATATAAAGTCCTCAAATAATGGTAGTACCCTCCTAACATTCTTATTGCACCTTCTATCTGTAGCTAGAGAACAGTATGTGGGTGAAGAGTTAGTTATCTGATATTAAATGTGAGAGATTATTAAAGTTTGTCACATACACTGTGAGGCTAAGCTTCACTCTGTACTGTCTCTATGTGATTTGGTAAAGCCTTAGGGCCCTATTTAAGCAATCTGTAGGCGAGCCATCCACCGCTCAACATGTGTATTGATTTAGGGAGTGTCAGTGTGTCTTCGTTATCGTATCGTCAGGAAAAGTACACCTTGTGCGGCTCGAAGATCAGAAAGGGCATGTACTTATTCTCTTAATTAATCATGGGTGTGTTTTGGGCATAACGTAAAAAAAAAATAAAATTAGTGTGTTACTTGCCATCTGCTTTAAGAGCCAGGTGTGTTTTTGACTTTGGCATATTGGTATTTTAATGATGCAGATACCTGGACGTGTCCAGCTCTTCTCAGCAGAGGAAACCGACCAGATCATTTACAAGAACACCAATATTAATTTATTTTGTATTTTGTTTATTTTTTATTTAAAAGATGGGTTTGTGCACTTCAGCCTGTCCTTGTGTGTGTGTGATGAGTGGAAGTATAAACACGGATAGCAATGAACGTCAGACATTTGTCTAGGTTCATTTTTCAGTGGCAGACCTTGTTTTTCCGCTGCCAAGAAAACAATACGCCAGACATTTACCTGAACACGTCTCACTTTCAGACCACCACACCATTTGACATAGATATATTCGTAATCCCGTTGCTATTTAAATGACGCAGATGCAAGGCATTAAAACAAACGTGATGGTGGGGTGTAAGATAGCAATTAACATCACAATGTGCCTTGCGCAGGGTGAGAGATAGTGCCCTTAATGTTCTGTTGATAGACCAGTCTAAACTATCACACAGGTCCTGCGATATATTTGACATATTGCTAATGGTGGTGGTAGTGTTAATAATAATAATAATAATAATAATAATAATAATAATAATAATAATAATAATAATAATAATAATAATAATAATAATAATAATACTTTTCCCATCTCAAAACCTGAACAACATTCTATTATTAAAGAAATCCTGAATTCAGTTCTATATTAAAGAATTATTAATTAGTCTGTCTGTTTATGAGCTGAACATAATCAGGTTCTGCAGAAAATCAAAGACTCAAAACAGAAAAGCAAACCCACATCTGAGCAGCTGAACAGAAATAATACGAATATTTAGGAGTGGCCTGGTTAAAGTTTCTGCAGAGAAAAGTGGAGTTTAATTTTCTCCACAATGATGTGAATGACTGAACTATGTTTTACACACAGGTGATTCACATATTGGTTAAGATTTATCCATAAATAAAATGTGTTTATTATTTATCATGGATTAATATAGCATTGTGCTTAAAGATCTACACACACTCACTGCAACAAATCTGCAACAATGAAGAAAATCAGTGACATAAAAAAACCTGACTCAGACTTAGTCTAAACACTTTCAGTTCACATACATGCATATTAAACACTTGATACTAATTAAAATAAAAAAGATCAGAAATGGTAATAAATAAAAAAGTTTACCTGCCAGTAAAATGAGGATCACTGCTGCTGTGATATTTGCTGATCTTTGGGGAGACATGGCAGCATCACTCTTTAAACACAGCTGATATCAGAAGATCCAGAAGATCCTCAGTCCTACTGTCCTTCACTTCTGATCTGCTCTGGTCTAAATAGAGAGAAGAGTCAGAAGAAAAGATGACGGCGTGTTCTGCAGTTTCCATTCTGTCCTCACATCTCCCCATTTAGCTCAGTGCCACTTCCTGTCCTCTGCTGCTCTTTTTTTACTTCCCTTAAGACTGAAGGGACTTTCAAATATTATATTAAAATAGTCAGTAGATCAGTAAAGGGTTAATGATGTTCTGCTATCAGATTTGGGTTTTTATTTATCTGTGTGGAGAATTTGTATGAATAATAAAGCTGTAATCTCACCGTGCAGTGAATTCTACACTTAATACTCTAATATAGAAGAGATGCAGAGCTGTACATGTGAATGAGGCGTAATGAAACAGGAAACAGAAGATGAGAAACGAGCTCATTTCACACCATCAACAAGTGCAGTGTTTGACCACATGACTTTAGACACACTTTAGACAACTCTTATACTGGGGAGCTCTTTATACAAGTTTATTACCAGTAGTTTTATTAATTTATTTGACTGCTGCTGAAATATTAACATAATGATTAGTAGGGGTAAAAGAAAATATTAATATATTGAAGTATTGCAACTTTATGATTGAAGTATTGTATTCATTCCTAAAAACACTGTATAGATTTTGAATTAATGATTTATTTAGTATTATTTAGTGTCAGACAGTGGATCATTTCATTTTGTGTTTGAATCAGTATGAAATAATGTTGGACTGATCTGACTGGATAAAAACTGTGATTTCTATAAAAGTCTATTTTTATTCATACAATATTGTGTTTTTCATACCATAATAGTTTTCCTATTTTCTTTTAAATAGCAATATGTTGCCCTTTTTTCAGTATAACAATATATTGAATCAGAATGTGTTATTGTATCACTAGGTTCTTTCTAGTACACAGCTCTAGGTACAGATACAGATAATAATAACTATAATATTAATGTTACACTTACTGCTGGACAGGAGGCATGAAATAAACTATGTTTACTGATGTTTTATCCAAAGTCTGATCTGTAGCTTTAAAAAAATAAAATAAAACATTGTTACTTCCTTGTTTAATCTACCAATTAATCAGAAAATCATTTTTCAGGTTTTAATTTCTTTGTGAAAAAGAAGAAAACCGAGTCACTATGTGTTTATACTGTGTTGAATCTACACAGATTAGATACAGTAGTTTATGTGACTGTCAGACTCTGAATATTTAATAATAATAAGTATAACATTTGCTGAATAAAAATACAGTTAGTGGGAACAGAATACAGGTGTTTCCATTATTATGTCCAGCAGTAGCTCTGAAACAGGGCAGGAGACAGCAGGTTCCAGTGGACTGAAGCAGAAATGAAAGAGAATCCTGACTGTTAGAACTTGCAGACCTTAAACTAGAGTAAATGTCCAACACTATTAAAATATGATGTATAAAACAATCTAATTAAACAGCTGGATGGAAATCTGGACCCTGCTGACTTTAACATGGACTGACCTCATATTACTGACAGGTTGATCTACACAGGTGGAGTTTGGGAGGTAAACAGGTGGAGAACTGACTCCCTCTACTGGATTTATGGTGTTAAAACTGCATCTCTGTTCACTTCCTGCTCTCACTGCAGTCCTGTAACATAGCAAAGAGTCTTAACTATCAATACGTAACTAAAAAAAACACGCAAAAAAATATAAAAAACAACAATAAAAATACATACAACAGTACTGCTTTATTACTTTCTTTTTAAATCCATGTTAGTAATAAAAAATACATGAAAACAATACAAAATAAATAAATATATTTATAAACAACTCTGGAAAAAATTAAGAGACCACTTCAGTTTCTGATTCAGTTTCTCTGATTTTGCTATTTATAGGTTTATGTTTGAGTAAAATAAACATTATTGTTTTATTATCTAAACTATAGACAACATTTCTCCCAGAATTAACAGAATTTTGTGTGAAACAGAATTAACAGCCAGATCAGTCTAAAGAGTCAAATATTTGGATGTCGTCCTGACATGAACCCAAATGTGGCAGATATTCAAACAAGACAATTTACAAATTCTGCACAAAAGACTGGAGTTCATATTTCTCCACAACAATGTGACTGGTTGAAATTAGTGTTTCACACAAGTTGGCTAATTTCACACCATAAATAAAATTATTTACTGTTTAATAAGGTTGTCATGGTGAAATATGGCGTTTTGTTTACAGATCTTAAAACATTGGCTGTGACAAATATGCAATTAAACAGAAATGTAAAATAAAAGTAAAAGTTTACCTGCCAGTAAAATGAGGATCACTGCTGCTGTGATATGTGCTGATCTTCGGGGAGACATGGCAGCATCACTCTTTAAACACAGCTGATATCAGAAGATCCAGAAGATCCTCTGTCCTACACTTGTGCTACACTGCTCTGATCGAAATAGAGAAGTCAGAAGAAAAGATGATGGGCGTGTTCTGCTTTTTTCATTCTCCTTATTTAGAGCCACTTCCTGTCCTCTGCTGCTTTTTTTTTACTTCCCTTAAGACTGTAGAGACTTTTAACCATTACTATTATGGTTTATGGGGACTGTATTATTGCTGTCAGATCAAAAATGCTCCAAAGAGTTAATGATGTTCCAGTATCAGGCCTGGACTCTCCTTTTATCTGTTTGGAGAATGTGTATGATGTGAATTCTACATTAATGCACTAATATAGGAGAGAAGCAGAGCCGAATCTGGGGGAGAATTGTAAAGGAACATTGGGTTTTGGCTGGGCATATAAAGATCTGAGACTCAGAACAGTAAGTAATATTTTTTTCAGTATTCTGTATAATGTGTTTTTTTTTTTAGAAATGAACAAAGTGTGCATGAATTCAACAGTGTTGAGGAGAACTCTGATGAGTGCAGAGCATAGAGTATGATTTGTGACCAGTCTGTAAATGCTAATGTGTGAAGCTAATGTGTGAGGCTTGTTAAAACATATAACACCCAGGCCAGGCTGAGGCCCTGAACAGAAACTCAGAAAACAAGAACGTGAGAAAACTCATCTCACATCAGCTTGTCCAGTGTGTGTACACATGACCAACACTTTAGACACTCTACTGTGGTTACAGTAAGCTTTTCATACCGATTTAGCAGTTTATCAGCAGCAGTCTTATGCCTTGTCAAACTCCAAAGAAACTGGCATAAAAAAACAAACAAAGATAAAGATGTTTTAACTTGTGCTTTAACTGGGAATTAACAGTTTTAGGGTTACTTGAAGAAACAGCAATACATTTGTATTATATATATAATATATAGTAGTAAACTGACACAGTGTGTGTTTAACCATCTTAAAAAAGTGGATAAAATGGGCAGACTTGGAGAACTAGTGGGCGTAAGCAAAGGGCGGGGGACATGTCCATAATTTTAGACTAAAGCGAATCACTAGAGTTGTAACGTTTCACAAAACACATGGATTGGATCAAGTCACGGATGGGATACTTTTTTTGGAGACCAATTCAACACGCCTTGTGCAGGGTGTAAGACAGGTCACACAATTTTAATTGTTTAGCTGTACTTAGCCCACAAAGAAATCTAACAATTTTAAATCTAACACATTTGAAATTTGTCTTTGGAACACCAGCAAGGTACAATTGATATAGGTAGGTGTATGTTTAGAACAGTTTTGTTCACACTACTTAAAAGTATATGAATTTTTACTTTCTGGAACTGGACTACCCACATTTTCTACGTAATTAGGTTTAAATAGGATCTCCGGTGGATTTGGTGTTTTACAGAGATTCTAAGACTAGGTCAGTGGCTGAACTGCACTTAGCAGGGCATTATTACACATGTTGTAAAGTAACATATGACATTGCAAAGACTTATTAGTGTAAAAATGTCTTTATTTTAAAACGTTTCTAACTGTTGATCGTCTTGCTGCCTCGTAGTGTTGTTAGCCAATCAGAGGCAATATGTTTGCATGTATAAATCTTCATGAGCAACAGCTCCTGAGCAACAGCTGAAATCCTATGAGTTTGGGAGGTAAACAGGTGGAGAACTGACTTCCCCTACTGGATTTATGGTCCTGCACTGTGCCAAATAGCCATCAAACACTAACACCAAACCTGCTACAAGACTGAATAATAATAATAATAATAATAATAAATACATATACAACATCTTACATAATTTCTTTATTACTATTTTTTTCAATATGTTTCAGTAATAACAAAAAAAAAATGATCAAGTAAAAATATGATAAACTAAAGTAAAAATCCTAAATAACAGAACAGTTAAAACAGCAGTTACAACAGCATTCAGTAAACTCACTGACATAAAATCTGCATGAAGCAGGAGTACTTAACAGAATTTAGCAAATAACTAAAAAACTAGAATTATTATAATTTCTATTAATCAGTGCAGAAAAATATTTGGCTTTAGCTTGTACTAAAAATGTAAGTAATAATATCATTTTACATAAACATTACAAGTGGTTTCATTAAAAAAACATTATTCAGCCAATTAACAATTACTAGGAACATGAAACAGCCATAAAAAAACTCCCTGGATATTACATAAAATGTTAATATGTGTTAGTATGTGTTAAAAATAAACGTAAAAAATCCACACTTTCGCCTCCAAAGCTGTCTTTAAAATGTGCTGCAGTAACAGTCCCTAATCTTCTGCAAAGGCCTTACACTGGAATTTCAAGCACTGAAATCTGAGGATCTGATGGGAATTCCACCATAAAAGCATTGGTGAGATAGAATAGATGATTATAAATAAAAAATGCATCTTTAACCCAGAGGCAACAGTTAGAGCTCTCTAATTCCAGAGAACACAGTCCCACTGCTCAGTGGATCAGTGCTGGGGGCTTTACTCCACTGTAGCCCATGCCTGGAATCATGCATGTTGCCAATAGGTTCATGCTGATCTGATCCAGAGAGTCCTATTCTATTGGCAATAATTTTCTACAAGGACTAGACAACCTGTGTGTGTGCATGCATTTGCACATTTTGCATTCATCAGAATAGACCACTGAAGTCGTGTCGTCATTTTGTAGTCGGCGCCATGTTGTTTATGCCCATATTTGGGGCCCCTATGGGGTTCCGTGTCTAAGCCGTCCAAATCAATACGGGATTTAAATGGGCTTTTCAAAAACGTGTCTCTGTCACATTCTGTGGTAAATAAATATGTTCAGAGCCCTGTACGTTTTATTCTGTGTACATTTACCTCCTAAACATCACTGGATCCTCTGAATTTCGAGATCGTTTAAGGGGAGTAATCAGAAAAATGCTAACTTTAAGCTAACGCTTAACTGACGTCACAGCACCGCGGCTGGAAAATGACACCAGTCATGCGGCACAACACCAGTGAACTCCGGTCAGATCGCGCTTTGGATTATGATGCTTCTTCACAGAGGATCATTAAAGGATTTAAACAGGTGAAAACTCTTTCAGTAATGTTGAGCAGTGTGATGTTGAGCAGTGTAGTCTGTGTTAGAGCTTTAAAAGGCAGATAATAAAAGAAAATGGCTCTCAGTTCGGCAGCGCTTCCCTGAAGGGTTTAGTATTTAATTACGGTCATTAGTCTATGCTAATTACAACACCTGACCCAAATAATCAACTAACATCTAATCTCTGCAGCGGCGCCGGGAGTTCAGTTCACTCCGCTGTAGCATTAGCTTAAAGTTAGCATTTTTCTCATTACGACCCTTAAACGATCTCGAAATTCAGAGAATCCAGTGATGTTCAGGAGTAAAATGTACACAGAATAAAACGTACAGGGTTCTGAACAGATTTATTTACCACAGAATGTGACAGAGACGTTTTTGAAAAGCCCATTCATTTTTCTCATAGGGAAAAAACTCTTAGACACGGAAGCCGTACAAGCACTACAGAATGACGCACAACTTCAGTGGTCTATGGGTGTCCACAAACATTTTTACATATAGGACCCTATTTTACACTATGCGCAAGGCGATGCTCATTGCTATCTTACACCTTGAGACATCATTGCTAGGTTTGTGTGTTTGGCAGAGAAATACTTGAGGAATTTGGTCAATATGTAATAAATATATTGCCAGGCCTACAACATTTCTCAGCCAATCACACTGCACCATCACAACTATCTGTGATATAATTATATTTATTTAGAAGTGTACTGATGCATCATCAGCACAACACTAAAAACTGCTTTGAGTGAATCTGACTGAATCTCTTTATGACTTTAGGACAGAATCTGATGAGTGATGATCTCTAAAAGCTGTCTAATCGCAGAAATGCTCCTCTGTTCCTCTATAAAGATCTGAATCTTCAGCAGTGAATAAAGAGGAACTGAACACGGCTGTTAGTTATTCTCCTCTTCTGGAGCTCCGCTCTGCACCGGGGGAGGACCAACAACCTGAACACAACACACACAGATCACAGAAACTGTTATATACTGAACACACACACACACACACACACATCACACACAGAAACTGTTATATACTGAACACACACACACACACTGCATACACTACACTACATTACTTCATATTCTAACAACACAAAAACGCACACAAACAAACACACAGACACTGCAGACTTACCATCAGCGTGTCGTACTCAGAAGACGTCCTGGTTGCAGGGTTCAGAGTTGAGTATGTGTCGTTGGGAGAGTGTGTAGCGTGCTGAAGAAAAAACAATTTAAAATTTTTTTCATAACTTCACATTCTAACAACACACACACAAACACTGCAGACTTACTGTCAGAGTGTCGTACTCAGAGGATGAGGTGGTGGCGAGGTTTAGAGCTGTGTAAGTGTCGTCTCCAGGCTTTGAAGTCTTAAGATGAGGAAACACAGATTAAAGTCTATACTCAGTAAAACTCTATAGAAACATTTTCATAAAAAAGTAAAGTAGAATTTTCTCTCAGTACCTGAACATCAGCACCTCTCTCTGCTCTCCTCTTCCTCCTGATCTCACATTAAACACAAAACACATCTTTAACAGTTTCCATTTGAGGCTGAAGCATAGGTTGAGGTTAAAACTGTATTTAGACAGATTGTTCAGATATTCAGTTTAATAATGAAAGAGTAATGTTACTCACTGAACGCACAGAACAGCAGTAAGAAGAGAGAGAGCCAGCGCAGGAACCAATCCAACAGCTGCCCAGACTGCATACTGCTTCCACCAATCAGCTGAAGGGGATTAATTTAACCTACAATAGTTTAAGCCTACTGTAGCTTACAGTGTGATAGCCACACACACTCAAGGTTTTAATTTTGGTAAACATAGAAATGAGCAGCAGAAGTAAAACCTCGATTTTTGACAAATGTCTGATAAATAAAGTGATTAATAAACCTATTACACACCTGATGTAAACGGCCACTCTGATGAGTTGGATGATCCATATTGATTCTCTGCCAGACAGTAGAAAACTCCAGCTGTTCCAGCAGCTAAAGTTAAATTAGAGCCGTTTCTAAAAGGTTCAGAGCTGCTTCCTGTCTTCCTGAACCAGGTGTAAGAGCTGGCAGGGTTGGAGTCGCTGACGCACACCAGCGTGATCGAGCCGTTAAACCCGTTAAACTCAGATAGAGATGGAGGTCTGGGAGGATCTGAACAGCACAGAGACTGAGCTAATCACTGAACTTCTTACACTCAGAAGAAACAGGATCATACAGAACAAACTGCACTTACAGAACACGTCCAGACGGGCGGGTGCAGAGCTGTGCTGTCCGAGCTGGTTGAGAGCGGTGCAGTAGTACAGTCCGCTGTGCTGGGAGCTGATGTTGGTGATGCTGTAATTCTGGCCTGTTCCCAGTGTTTCCACTGACCTGTTCTGCTCAGATACAGGCTGTATATTCCTGTACCAGGTGTAGTTGGAGTAGGACTGAGAGCACATGGAGCTACAGGTCAGTGTTACTGTCTGTCCTGTTAGAGCGGCTGCAGCACCTTCCACTTTCACCTGCAGACCTTCAAACACACCTGAAACAAAGAGACTCAGTATTAGTGACCCAAACTGAAACTCTCAGACTGAACAGGAAAGATGTCATGAACAGCGATTAATAACTAGGATTTATTTACATCATAAAAATAAATAAATAAATGTGACAAGAATATTTGCAATACCAAGTACAAATACTATCAAGGACAACAGTAATGGTTGCTGGCTGGCTAATTACTAATTAGATTACATTGGTCATTTTAAACTAACGAACAGTATGAAACAACAACATAACTCTATTACAATAAAAGAACATTACATTTACAAAGACCTTCTTACAGAGAGTCTGTTAATGGGACCAACAACAAATGATCAATAATAGTATAATTAATTAACTAGTAGCCTGACAGCACAACTACAACGCAGCTACTCCATGAAATGCAGAAAAGTTGCAATCAAGCCAAAGCTGTTCAGCATTTCCTTCAAGTGGAACCCCACCTTCTTATGATACAACAGAATAAGGTTTAAAAACTGATTTCTGGGGGGAAAATGCATTGTCACTAAAATGAATGGCATGGGTGGAGCTACACATCATACTACAGCCAGCCTGCAGAGGACTGGACTATGCACTGTCTACTCTTATATACAGTCACTGGTTTCGACAGTGTTTTACTGGTGTGTTGCAACTTTTTTTAATTTTTCCCATTTTCTCCCCAATTTACACGGCCAATTACCCAACCCATTCATTAGGACTCCCCCTATCACTAGTGATACCTCAACACACCAGGAGGGTGAAGACTAACACATGCTTCCTCCGATACATGTGAAGCCAGCCACCGCTTCTTTTCGAGCTGCTGCTGATGCAGCATTACCGAGCAGCCAGCGCGCTCGGAGGAAAGCACAGCGGCTCGGCTCCGGTACATCAGCTCACAGACGCCCTGTGATGCAGACATCACCATAGGAGTGATGTGGGGAGAGAGCGCCATCTACCCACCCAGAGGGAGCAGGGCCAATTTTGCTCCCTCTAACGCCGGCAGCTTGATGGCAATGGGGTTCGAACCGGCGACCTCCCGCTCATAGTGGCAGCGCTTTAGACCGCTGGACCACGTGTGTTGCAACTTCTAATACAAAATATGAGAGTAACTGAATAAACTGAATATAATCCAGTAGAATCTGACAGTGAGATGATAACAGAGAGAGTGCAGTGTAAAGTGATGTCTTACAGACAGCAGCAGAGCGGATCTCCTCGTGTTCTTTCACAGATAAAACACAGAACTACCTGTAGTTTCACAGAACTACCTGTGACAGAGAGACTGACTCCAGACCTGCCAAAGTATTTACCATCCGGATCATCAGTGATGAATCTGAACTTATATATTTGAGCATCACTTGCTCTCAGACCAGTGATTGTCACTGTGTGGTAGAGCTGGTTCTGGTAATACTGCACTCTCCCCTTATACTGATCATCATCTAGCAGATGTACAGGCTCAACTCCAGGCTGGTCATTAATAAACCAGAATGATTTAGTCACTGTGAGTCCTCCAGGGTATTTATAAGAGCAGGAGAGATCAACTGATGAACCTTCCAGAGCACACACACTATCAGGAGTGTAAGTCACTTCCCACTGTTTCTCACCCAGTTCACCTGGAACACAGAATTAAAGTCAGTACAGTGCTGATCAGTCAGTACTGAAACAGTTCTGAACAGTTAAATCAGAAACAGATAAATGAAGAATAATATTTACTAAACACATCAGTGGGAACAGCAGAACTGAAATACTGAGTGTGAGTAAAACACTGTAATATCTACCCTACCTGTGGGCAGGTCTGCACTGATTGTGGGCGGAGCTTCTATTCTAAAGCAGATAAATCAGTGACTGTGTTCTGCTTTTGGTTCTATAGTGTAGTTTTAGTGTTTAGCTTCATTAACTTCATTACATTTTATTATATTTAGTTAAACTCATGAATCACTGAGGAAAGCAGGGCGTCTTCTGTCTTGTTTTTCCTGTTGATTATCTAGACAGACAATTTAATCTGTTTTAAATCTGAGGTTGTTTTGTTTTTGTTGTTTTGGTAAATGCTCAATCCTGAAGCAATATAACATTTTCATACTAAAATAATGTTGTTTTTTATTATTATTAGCCGTGTCTCTCATTTGATCTGGAAGAAGATGAAAGCACTCTTAATTTATTTTAATAGCGTGATAATAATAATAATAATAATAATAATAATAATAATAATAAGAAGAAGAAGAAGAAGAAGAAGAAGAAGAAGAAGAAGAAGAAGAAGAAAAGCTTTATTTTCAGAGAATGTTTAATATATTGAAATGCTTGAAAGGCGAAAGATAGAAAACTGCTTCACAGTGCAGCACATTAAAACATTAAACTGTGTATTTAAAACAATACAAATAGAATAGAAAATTTACTAAAAAAGGGGTAATAATATTTGTAAAATAAAACGTTAAAAAACAAGATTTCCTGCCCTGTTAGTTCTGGAGAAATCACTGCCTTGTTACATTTGTTGGAAATCAAGTACTGGTATCAAGTACTGAAAAGTCTGACAACCATCAAGACATGCCTGAAAATAATTTTTAAACTGTTTTTACACCAAAAATCTGAATCCTCTCCAGCTCACACTGTCTGTCAGAAACTAAATATTAATAGAATAATAATAATAGATGAACATCAACTAAAGCACTGCTACTGGACTGAGTTTTCTGACTTAGTCCTGCTATTTATAACATATTTTCCTTCTTTTTTCCATATTTCAGGCAGCTGAACATTTTAAAAAGTAGTCACGAAAATGTTCAAATTAGAAATATAAAAATATTCAACATAAATAAATAAAAAGAAATAACTTAAAAACTCAGTGTTCAGAAAATGAATCAGGATAGGGGTCAGTGTGAAGCTGCTGGTGTTTCCCGGGCTTTACACGGAAAAGCAATTTCTCATATCAGGCTTACTCTCTGAAATGAAATATGCAGTCACTGTTCTTACAGCACTGTTGTTAGCATGGCTTCACTGATGCTGTTGTGTTTGTTCCTCTTCTGCTGGTATTTAAAGGGTTCTGTAGGTTTCTCTATTACAGAAAATCTTTATGCAACCTTTGTTTTTTTCATATTTATTTTAGTACTAATTATGTTTAATAATTAATTCTGAAGAACCAACAAAAGCTGCATAAAATCACAGACTTACTACTGCTAAGAAGGATTAAGATTTTAGAATGGATAACATTTTGAGTTAAGTGAGATCTGAAATAACTTTAGTATAAATGTTCTCCTCAATTTAATCAGCTCTCAATTAAAACCTTCAGCAGATAAAAACGTGGGAGGAGACTAAGAGGCAGTATCACAGTCAGCTTCTGCTTACAGCTAGAAAACTAGACCTCCTCTGATAAATACAGACTGAGACACACTACTGAGTCAGAGGGAGGAGAGGGGGGTGGGGTTACACCAAAAACACAGGATTTATAAGGTGTTAGATTAAGAAGTGGAGTAGCTTCAGGGACTCAGTTATTTCATAACTTCACTTGCAATAATAAACAAGAAAATTATCTGAATTATTATTATTATTTATTGTACAGGAATCGAAAGTATTAAGATAAGGAAACTAATTATTCTACTGAACTCAAATCTTTGGTACTCAGTTTCTCAGAACTGCACAGAATACAGAATGAACCTCATCGTTCTAAAGTAGAACCTGATTTCCTGGTTTTAAACAGCCTGAATGATTCTCTTTAGTGACACTGAGAGACAGACTGACTCTGTACTTACAGTATGAAGGAGGCCGGATGTAGTTATTGATATTACAGGAGTATCTATCCTGATCAGAGGAACTGGTGGATTCGATCCAAACTGTGGCAGTAGCTGAACATCCCATGTAAGTTGAAATCTGCCAGTAACCTCCATCTGTGTACCGGTTGTCTGAGGTCCAGCGTAGTCTGAACCAGCTGTAGTAACAGTTTCCACTGCAGGTGGGACTATAGGTCAATTTTCTCACTCCGTGTCCTACAACCTGCTGATCCACCGTCCCCTGCTGAGCTACACACACACACACACACACACACACAATTATTTTTATTTTTTTCAGGAACCCTTGTTGTGGCACAAAAAGTGTGTGTGTGTGTGTGTGTGTGTGTGTGTGTGTGTGTGTTTGTGTATGTGTGTGTATGTGTGTGTGTGTGTGTGTGTTTATTTACCTTCTTGTCCAGATGAAGCTGGTATCTGGTGGCCTGGTGGAGAGAGTGTTAAATCCACAGTGTTAAATACTGCTGCTTATATTTAATATATAACATTAACAGAATCATGAGCTGCACAAAGACATGTGAAGGTTGATGGAGATTTTTGATGAACACAGAAAAACTCAGTTTATATTGTTTCAGAGCTTTACAGTATTAACATCTCCCCCTTAAAACTATAGGACATAATTTATATAATTAATCTTTTAATCCTGAAAGTAATCAGTAGATTTAATGCTCTGATTACATAATGACTTGGACTGGACAGCATACAGTACCTACCTGTCTACCTCACTACCCCATAATTTCTGCAGTGCATTTCCAGAGCATGTTCATGAGGCAGATTTTTAAATGTCACAGCCCATTTCACACAAACACACACTATTTATTGTGTTAGGAGCTAGCCTTACAAGCTAACACAGCAGAGACCGTCTAAAAAAAAACAAGATAATCTTGTTTTAACACCCTTGATTGGTGGACAAAACAAAAAATTAACAGCTCTCCCAATACTTTAGTTAATATAGTTCTGGATTCATTGAGTCTTTTAAAATCTATACTCAGAAACACTTATATATATATATATAGTCTATAATCAATATAAAGTCCTCAAATAATGGTAATACCCTCCTAACATTCTTATTGCACCTTCTATCTTTAGCTAGAGAACAGTATGTGGGTGAAGAGTTAGTTATCTGATATTAAATATGAGAAATTATTAAAGTTTTTCATTCACTGTGAGGCTAAGCTTCACTCTCTACTGTCTGTGTGTGATGTGGTAAAGGCTTAGGGCCCAATTTTAGAGATATGTAGGTGAGCCATAAACCAATCAACATGTGTATTGATTTAGGGTGTGTCAGTGTGTCTTTGCTTTCGTAACGACGGGAAAAGTACACCTTGTGCGGCTCGAAGCTCGGAAAGGGCATGTACTTACTCTCTTAATTAATCATGGGTGTGTTTTGGGCGTAAAGTGAAATAAACCAATTAGTGTGTTACTTGACATTCGCTTTAAGAACCAGGTGAGCTCTGACTTTGGCATTTTGGTATTTTAATGTTGCAGATACCTGGACGTGTCCAGCTCTTCTCAGCAGAGGAAACCAATCAGATCATTTACGAGAACACCAATATTTATTTATTTTGTATAATGTTTATTTTTTATTTAAAAGATGGGTTTGTGCACTTCTGCATGTGTTTGTGTGTGTGATAAGTGGAAGTATAAACACGTTGAGCAGATAGTAACTAACATCATAATGTGCCTTGCGCAGGGTGTAAGAATAAGTGCCCTTAATTTTCTATTGATTGATCAGTCTGAACCATGGTTCTTCTAGTAGAAACTCATATAAACATTAAACATGGTGGTGGTAGTGTTATTAATGTGGGGATGTTTTCCCATCTCAAAACCTGTACAACCTTCTTTTATTAAATAAATCCTGAATTCAAATCCTGAATCCTGTATTAAAGAATTATTAATTAGTCTGTCTGTTTATGAGCTGAACATAATCAGGTTCTGCAGAAAATCAAAGACTCAAAACAGAAAAGCAAACCCACATCTGAGCAGCTGAACAGAAACTATATGAATATTTAGGAGAGGCCTGGTCAAAGTTTCTACAGAGAAAAGTGGAGTTTAAATTTCTCCACAATGATGTGAATGACTGAAATATGTTTTACACACAGGTGATTCACATATTGGTTAAGATTTATCCATAAATAAAACGTGTTTTTTATTTATCATGGTTTAATATAGCACTGTGCTTAAAGAGCTACACACACTCACTTCAACAATAAAGAAAATCAGTGAGATAAAAAAAACCTGATTCAGACTTAGTCTAAACACTTTCAGTTCACACACATGCATATTAAACACTTGATACTAATTAATATGAAAAAGATCAGAAATGGTAATAAATGTAAAAGTTTACCTGCCAGTAAAATGAGGATCACTGCTGCTGTGATATTTGCTGATCTTTGGGGAGACATGGCAGCATCACTCTTTAAACACAGCTGATATCAGAAGATCCAGAAGATCCTCAGTCCTACTGTCCTTCACTTCTGATCTGCTCTGGTCTAAATAGAGAGAAGAGTCAGAAGAAAAGATGACGGCGTGTTCTGCAGTTTTCATTCTGTCCTCACATCTCCCCATAGCTCAGATCACTTCCTGTCCTCTGCTGATCTTTTATACTTCCCACTGAAGGGACTTTCAAACATTATATTAAAATAGTCAGTAGATCAGTAAAGGGTTAATGATGTTCTGCTATCAGATTTGGGTTTTTATTTATCTGTGTGGAGAATTTGTATGAATAATAAACCTGTAATCTCACCGTGCAGTGAATTCTACACTTAATACTCTAATATAGAAGAGATGCAGAGCTGTACATGTGAATGAGGCGTAATGAAACAGAAAACAGAAGATGAGAAACGAGCTCATTTCACACCATCAACAAGTGCGATGTTTGACCACATGACTTTAGACACTCTTTAGACAACTCTTATACTGCGGAGATCTTTATACAAGTTTATTACCAGTAGTTTTAATAATTTATTTGACTGCTGCTGAAATATTAACATAATGATTAGCAGAGGTGTAAGAAAATATTAATATATTGAAGTAGTGTGACATTATGCTTGATGATTTTATTCATTCTTAAAAACACTGTATAGATTTTGAATTAATGATTTATTTAGATTGGTGTCAGACAGTGGATCATTTCATTATGTGTTTGAACCGGTATGAAATAATGTTGGACTGATCTGACTGGATAAAAAGTGTAATTTTGATAAAAGTCAATTTTTATTCATACAATATTGTGTTTCTCAAACCATAATAGTTTTCCTATTTTCTTTTAAATAGCAATATATTGCCTTTATTTCAGTATCACAATATATTGAATCAGAACGTATCGTATCACTAGGTTTTTACAGTACACAGCTCTAGAATCAGATACTGATAATAATAACTATAATATTAATGTTACACTTACTGCTGGACAGGAGGCGTGAAATAAACTATGTTTACTGATGTTTTTATCCAAAATCTGATCTGTAGCTTTAAAAAAATAAATAAAACATTGTCACTTCTTTGTTTAATCTACCAATTAATCAGAAAATCATTTTTCAGTCTTTTTTTCAAATTTCTTTGTGAAAAGAGAAGAAAACTGAGTCACTATGTGTTTATACTGTATTGAATCTACACAGATTAGATACAGAAGTTTATGTGACTGTCAGACTCTGAATATTTAATAATTATAAGCATTGGCGTAGGAACCGGGGGGGATGTTAGAAACAGGTGGATTTGTCCCCCCCAAAAAGGATATTTTTTCGCTAAGCTCAGCTGTACTATTAATGAGGAGACAGACCGGACCAATCACGGAGCCGGTTCAGGAATTAAATCCCGCCTCTCAGTAGAAACAGCCAATCAGCTTGCTGGCTTTGCGTCGCGCGGAGAAGAGGCAGTGTGCTGTTGGGGAAGCCCCTCCCCCTCGCTGTGAGATTTAGCAGCGGGACCGGGATGCAGCAGCTTCAGCTGATTTTAAAACAGATCTGGATATACGGAGATATGATAGCTGCTTAAAAAACACGTCTCTGAATCAGCACACAGTTTAAACCCACTGTGATTAATAAACTGCAGCTGTGTTAGTGGGTTAGCTTTACTTTGGAATTAGCTAGATTGGGTGTCAACTATTTATCTAATGTTTAACTTGACCTGTACCTGATTAGCTAATCACCATTTCATTTTCAAACTATGTTTATTAATTTAGCATTAAAGGACTTACTGTGAGCTATAATGAACGAAAATAAATTTAGCTAACTAGTTATCTAGAAGCCAGATGTAGTGGATAGCCAGAATTTAGTACAGTACTTTATGTTTGTAGTTTAGAGCAGTTTCTTAGCCCTGATCACTGCCCCAAAATTGTGCACCTGATCAGCTAATAAACAGTCATTTACTGAGTTTACCTGTTTAAATCCTTTAGCCCCCTATGGAGCCTAAATTAATCATGTATATCCAGCAGTGTATTAAACACATCATACCACCACTAACTTTATTAAGTGCCTTTAAAGCAGAGGAAGCTCTAGAATATGCAGAACAGTGTTAATATTCAGTAGAATATGTAAGAACAGGGTTGAGAAACACTGCTGTAAAGTGACTTCTGTTCATTTGTAGTTCACAGTTACATTCTTTTACATAAAAGGACACCATCTTAAGAAGAGCTCTCAGTAGAAAAAAAAATTCTACAGGAGGAGAAAATGTAAATATACAACAGAATTGACATGCCAATACATAATAATAAGAATAATAATAATAATAAACAGTAATAAACAAATCTATTATTATGAATATTAGGTGATAACTAATCATTTTTGTCATATGTATATAATTCAGACATTGCATTCATAATTTTTTCTAACAACAGTAACTGTAACGTGGAGTAACATGTTTAGGTTGTAAAATCACCTTATAATAATAATTTACTTTTAATTAAAAGTAATTTCCACAAATGTTGTTCTAGGAAACTAGGTGGGCTTGGGTTCATATTGGCAAATGTGCCCCCCCCCCCCCCCCCAATATCAAGCCCGCTCCTACGCCCTTGATGATAAGTATAACATTTACTGAATAAAAATACAGTTAGTGGAAACAGAATACAGGTGTTTCCATTATTGTGTCCAGCCGTAGCTCTGAAACAGGGCAGGAGACAGCAGGTTCCAGTGGACTGAAGCAGAAATGAAAGGGAATCCTGACTGTTAGAACTTGCAGACCTTAAACTAGAGTAAATGTCCAACACTATTAAAATATGATGTATAAAACAATCTAATTAAACAGCTGGATGGAAATCTGGACCCTGCTGACTTTAACATGGACTGACCTCATATTACTGACAGGTTGATCTACACAGGTGGAGTTTGGGAGGTAAACAGGTGGAGAACTGGCTCCCTCTACTGGATTTATGGTGTTAAAACTGCATCTCTGTTCACTTCCTGCTCTCACTGCAGTCCTGTAACATAGCAAAGAGTCTTAACTATCAATACGTAACTAAAAAACACACAAAAAAACATATTAATAAAAACAATAACAACAATAATAATGATACATACAACAGTACTGCTTTATTACTTTATTTTTAGTCCATGTTAGAAATAACAATAATGCATGAAAATTATGAAAAAATAAATGTATTTATATACAACTTTGAAAAAAATGAAGAGACCACTTCAGTTTGATAAAATAAAAATATTGTCATTTAGAGCATTTATTTGCAGAAAATGAAAAATGGCTGAAATAACAAAAAAAACTTTCAGTCCTCAAAAAATCAATTCAAGCAGTTCAGCTTGGTTTGCTGGCTTTTAATAATCCATCTTCCTCTTGGTTATAATTTCAATTTGTTAAAATCAAAGAAACTCATAATTTTAAGTGGTTTCTTTTTTTTCTCAGAGCTGTATATGTATGACAAATTAAAAATTAAGAAAATATATATAAAAACAGCCCAATATAAAAGTAAGTACACTATTGAGTAAATTTGTTAAAACAAATAAAATAAAAGCATCTTAAGATATTCCTTATTTCTTACCTCTTTAGATAAAATATAAAAGTTCTCATTTTCTGAAAGACTCATGAAACTAATTTATATTTCTATATTTATTATATATAAAGAAACACTATTATACAGCAACAACTTTGATTACAAAGTTGATAAAACATTATTTACAGATAATAAAATTTTATCCAATAGTGAGTTTATCCATCTTGTTTTCTATGATTGGTGAGGGGGACTGAAAGAAGAGGAGAATTTCACTTAAACAGCAGAGATTCAAATACAAGACTAATAGACTAATAGATGAGAGTTTTGTGGAACTCCATATAACTTCTATCCACCACCAGACAGAGGAGCTTTGAGTGAATCTGACTGAATCTCTTTATGAGTTTAGGACAGAATCTGATGAGTGATGATCTCTAAAAGCTGTCTAATCCCAGAAATGCTCCTCTGTTCCTCTATAAAGATCTGAATCTTCAGCAGTGAATAAAGAGGAACTGAACACGGCTGTTAGTTATTCTCCTCGTCTGGAGCTCCGCTCTGCACCGGGGGAGGACCAACAACCTGAACACAACACACACAGAAACACACAGAAACTGTTATATACTGAACACACACACACACAAACACACACACACACACACAGAAACACACAGAAACTGTTATATACTGAACACACACACACACACACACACACACACACTGCAGAGTGTCGTACTCAGAGGACGTCCTGGTTGCAGGGTTGAGAGTTGAGTATGTATCGTTGGCAGAGTGTGTAGCGTGCTGAAGATAAAACAATATTAACATTATTCATAACTAAATATACTTTATTTGGTTGATGTTATATCAGTTATTTAGGATATCTGCAGGATAGAAACAGCTAATATTAATAGTATAGTGTTTCTCTTTAACATTAAGAAAACACGTACAGTAATTTAACTAATTTCATATTTAATTATTACATGTTTTAAGATATTACATTATTTAGAGCATTTATTTGCAAAAAAATTTGAAATGGCTGAAATAACAAAAAAGATGCAGAACTTTCAGACCTCAAATAATGCAAAAAAAACAAAACAAGTTCATATTCATAAAGTTTTAAGAGTTCAGAAATCAATATTTAGTGGAATAACCCTGGTTTTTAATTACAGTTTTCATGCATCTTGGCATCATGTTCTCCTCCACCAGTCTTACACACTGCTTTTGGATAACTTTATCCTGCTTTACTCCTGGTGCAAAAAAACAAGCAGTTCAGTTTGGTGGTTTGATGGCTTGTGATCATCCATCTTCCTCTTAATTATATTCCAGAGGTTTTCAATTTGGTAAAATTAAAGAAATCATTTTTAAGTGGTCTCTTATTTTTTTTTCAGAGCTGTATATGACTATGTTGTCTTTTAAGGGATCCTGGGGAATGCTGGTGGCAGGCTGAGATGTTTTGCGAAGAGATCTGTAACGTAATGATGGTCCACTGTGGATTAAATTCAATGTTACCTAATTATACTAATAATAAGAACACACAAACACACAAACACACACATACACTGCACTGACTTACTGTCAGAGTGTCGTACTCAGATGATGTCCTGGTTGCAGTGTTCAGGGTTGAGTAGGTATCACTGGGGGAGTGTGTAGCATGCTGATAAAGCAAGATAAAACAACATTAAACATTAACAATGTTCATAACATAATATTTCTAACAAGAAATACACACAAACACACTGCACTGACTTACTGTCAGAGTGTCGTACTCAGAGGACGAGGTGGTGGCGAGGTTTAGAGCTGTGTACGTGTCGTCTCCAGGCTTTGGAGTCTTTTAGAGAGAGATGAGGAAACACAGATTAAAGTCTATATTCAGTAAAACTCTTTAGGAACATTTTCATAAACAGCTTCAGTAGAATCTTCTCTCAGTACCTGAACATCAGCACCTCTCTCTGCTCTCCTCTTCCCCCTGATCTCACATTAAACACAAAACACATCTTTAACTGTTTCCATTTGAGGCTGAGGTTTTATGTTGAGGTTAAAACTGTATTTAGACAGACTGTTCAGATATTCAGTGTAATAATAAAAGAATAATGTTACTCACTGAACGCACAGAACAGCAGTAAGAAGAGAGAGAGCCAGAGCAGGAACCAATCCAACAGCTGCCCAGACTGCATACTGCTTCCACCAATCAGCTAAAAGAGATAAATTAAATATTCAGCACTCAACATTTAACTTGCTGCAGTTAAGCCCCACCTATTCAGCCTACAGCAGTTTAGCTCCACCTATGCAGAATTGTTAAGGTTTCAGATTTGGTATTTATATATACAGTCCACTCCAAAAGTATTGAAACAGTGAGGTCAATCCCTTCATTTGTGTTGTAGACTGAAAATGTTTTATGAATATGAGAATATGAAAATTTTATATTTCCAGTTATTTACATCTGGATCTGAAACACACTTCAGAAGATAGCACCTTCTGTCTGAACCCACCCATTTTTCACGTGAGCAAAAGTCTTGGAACATGTGACTGTCAGGTGTGTTTTATTGCCCAGGTGTGTCCTGATACATTGATTATTCAAACAACAATTAGCGCTGAATATCAGATTCAGATTTGGGTTTTGCCTGTGCAGACTGAGCACTTACAGAAAAGCAGAGTGGTATGTGAATGAAAATAAGCAATTGTGATGTTAAGAGAAGGTGCAAAAATCTGAGCCATTGCAAAATTTTTGGCCATAGCCGGTTGGACATTCCATTTGTAATGTTCTGAAGAAGAAAGTCGTCACTGGTGTACTGCATTAAAGATGTTAAACAGGTAGACCATGGAAAACTACAGCAATTAATGACATAAACATTGTGTCTGCTGTAATGAAAGACCCTAAATCAACTATAATAACATGAGCAACAACCTACAGGGCAGAAGTCAGTCTAATTTTCACAGAAAAATTCATGCTTCCCCAGAAGATGAAAACCACTATTAGCAAGAAGAATAGGAAGGCAAGGCTGGAATTTGCCAAGAAGCACAGACTGATGAAACAAAGATTAACCTTTACCAGTGTGATGGAAAGGCTTAAGTGTGAGAAAAAAGGATCTGCTAATGATCCCAAACATACCAGCTCATTTGTGAAACTCAGTGAACTCATTAATCTTCAATAATCTTTGCAGCAGGAAAATTAACTCACAAATCTAAAGAAACATTTTTTTTCTGTCAGTTTAAAAGAATCAGCAACCAAATGGGCTGGGAGATATTTTATCATGCAGCAAGATAATAAAAAAGAATACAAAAGTTTAGTGATTTCAGTGATTCAAAGGATTGATGCAGTTATTGCAAGCAAAGTATTTTTAACTAAATATTAATTATTATTTATTATTATTTATTATTATTCACTTTAATCTATTTTACATTTATGTGTTACAACAGTTTTGATAACAAAAAGGATAAAAATAAAAGCTGAAATGTTGATCATATTTTATGTCAAATCCAAATATTTTCAGTCAACAGCAGAAATTGCCCTCACTGTTCCAGTACTTTTGAAGGGAGTGTATATGTAAATGACACCACAGAGAAACAAGAAGCGGAAGTAAAACTGATTTTCTTCAATTTAACACTGAATTTCCTACAAGAATTTATGTCTTGATTGTTGACAAATAGCTGACAATGGTGTAAAATTTATTAAACATATTACACACCTGATGTAAACGGCCACTCTGATGAGTTGGATGATCCATATTGATTTTCTGCCAGACAGTAGAAAACTCCAGCTGTTCCAGCAGCTAAAGTTAAATTAGAGCCGTTTCTAAAAGGTTCAGATCTGCTTCCTGTCTTCCTGAACCAGGTGTAAGAGCTGGCAGGGTTGGAGTCGCTGACGCACACCAGCGTGATCGAGCCGTTAAACCCGTTAAACTCAGATAGAGATGGAGGTCTGGGAGGATCTGAACAGCACAGAGACTGAGCTAATCACTGAACTTCTTACACTCAGAAGAAACAGGATCATACAGAACAAACTGCACTTACAGAACACGTCCAGACGGGCGGGTGCAGAGCTGTGCTGTCCGAGCTGGTTGAGAGCGGTGCAGTAGTACAGTCCGCTGTGCTGGGAGCTGATGTTGGTGATGCTGTAATTCTGGCCTGTTCCCAGTGATTCATTTACACTTTGTTTAAACCAGTTGAAGGTGAGAACAGGAGGATCTGCATCACTGCTGCAGGTCAGAGTCACTGAATCTCCCTCCTTTCTCTCTCCAGAGGGAAGAACGACCGCTCTGGTCTCTTTAGGAGAATCTGGATGGAGAACAGATATTAAAATTCTCCTGATTTTCTACAAACTACTAAATGGACAAAAACATAAATACATCACTAACACGCTGTAAGAAGGTAGCTCTACTAGAATCTCAGTTTACATGATCAGATAAACATGATAAAGCTGTTCTTAGTCACATTAGCTATTTGTTTCTGTCCAGACGCCTGACTAAGAGGTAAATTTGTGAATGGTAAAAGACAGTTTAAAAGAGAAAAATGAGATGAAAAGGGTGAGGCTGTTCTGTCATTAAAATATATGGGGATGGGTGGAGCTACACATCATACAACAGCCAGCCTGCAGAGGCTCTAGACCTGTGGTGACATCACTTTTGAGAGAAGATCCACTGTCTATTTTTTATATACAGTAACTTGTTCAGACAGTGTTTTACTGTACAAATACTACAGTATCACATGTGCTCACTGGGGTTTTGCCACTTCTAATACAAAATATGAGAGTAACTGAATAAACTGAGTGTAATCCAGTAGAATCTGACAGTGAGATGATAACAGAGTGAGTGCAGTGTAAAGTGATGTCTTACAGACAGCAGCAGAGCGGATCTCCTCGTGTTCTTTCACAGCACAGGAGTAGCTGCCTGCATCCACAGTGCGGTCCCTCAGATACAGTACAGCTCTGTTCTGCTCAGATACAGGCTGTTCGTTCCTGTACCAGATGTAGGTGGGGTTAGTCAGAGTGCAGGTGGAGCTACAGATCAGCTGCTTTCCTCCTCCCTGTGTGTTCAACACTTCAATCTTCAGATCTGCAGGTGATTTTAAACATGATTTAGTCTAATTTTTATCTGTAGAAATCTCTCATAGTTAACTAAACTTGTTTTATATAATCCAGAACTACCTGTGACAGACAGACTGACTCCAGAGCTGCCAATGTATTTACCACCAGGATCATCAGTGATGAATCTGAACTTATATATCTGAGAATCGCTCGCTCTAAGACCAGTGATTCTCATTCTACATGGGTTCCGGTAAAACTTCACTCTCCCCTTATACTGATCATCCTCTCGCAGATCTACATGCTGGTCATTAATGAACCAGAATGATTTAATCACTCTGAGTCCTCCAGGGTGTTTATAAGAGCAGGAGAGATCAACTGATGAACCTTCCAGAGCACACACACGATCAGGAGTGTAAGTCACTCCCCACTGCTTCTCACCCAGTTCACCTGGAACACAGAATTACAGTCAGTACAGTGCTGATCAGTCAGTACTGAAACTGTTCTGAACAGTAAAATCAGAAACAGATAAATGAAGAATAATATTAACTAAACACATCAGTGGGAACAGCAGAACTGAAATACTGAGTGTGAGTAAAACACTGTAATATCTACCCTACCTGTGGGCAGGTCTACACTGATTGTGGGCGGAGCTTCTATTCTAAATCAGATAAATCAGTGACTGTGTTCTGCTTTTGGTTCTATAGTGTAGTTTTAGTGTTTAGCTTCATTCACTTCATTACATTTTATTATATTTAGTTAATCTCATGAATCACTGAGGAAAGCAGGGCGTCTTCTGTCTTGTTTTTCATGTTGATTAACAAAATGTTGTTTTTATTATTACATTTATACTGTGTCATAATATAAACAGTGTCTCTTATTTTATCTGGAAGAAGATGAAAGCACTCAATTTATTTCATAGATTGATCATAATAATGATGATAATAATAATAATAATAATAATAATAATAATAATAATAATAATAATAAGAAGAAGAAGAAGAAGAAGAGCTTAATTTGAATGTTTAATATATTGAAATGCATGAAAGGTGAAAGATGGAAAATTGCTTCACAATGCTGCACATTAAAACATTAAGCCGTGTATTTAAAACAATAAAAAAAGAATAGAAAAGGGGTAATAATGTATGTGAATATGTGTAATATGTGTAATATATATCTAAAAAAGGTAATAATAAAATGTTAAAAAACAAGATTTCCTGCCCTGTTAGTTCTGGAGAAATCACTGCCTTGTTACATTTGTTGGAAATCAAGTACTGGTATCAAGTACTGAAAAGTCTGACAACCATCAAGACATGCCTGACAATAATTTTTAAATTGTTTTTTTTTACACAAAAATCTAAATCCTCTCCAGCTCACACTGTCTGTCAGAAACTAAATATTAATAGAATAATAATAATAGATTAACATCAACTAAAGCACTGCTACTGGACTGAGTTTTCTGACTTAGTCCTGCTATTTATTACATATTTGCCTTCTTTTTTCCATATTTCAGGCAGCTGAACATTTTAAAAAGTAGTCACGAAAATGTTGGAATTAGAAATAAAAAAATATTCAACATAAATAAATAATAAAAATTAACTTAAAAACTGTTCAGAAAATGAATCAGGATAGGGGTCAGTGTGAAGCTGCTGGTGTTTCCCGGGCTTTACACGGAAAAGCAATTTCTCATATCAGGCTTACTCTCTGAAATGAAATATTCAGTCACTGTTCTTACAGCACTGTTGTTAGCATGGCTTCACTGATGCTGTTGTGTTTGTGGCTGTGTTCCTCTTCTGCTGGTATTTAAAGGGTTCTGTAGGTTTCTCTATTACAGAAAATCTTTATGCAACCTTTGTTTATTCATATTTATTTTAGTACTAATTAGGTTTAATAATTAATTCTGAATAACCAACAAAAGCTGCATAAAATCACAGACTTACTGCTGCTAAGAAGGATTAAGATTTTAGAATGGATAACATTTTGAGTAAGTGAGATCTGAAATGACTTTAGTATAAATGTTCTCCTCAATTGAATCAGCTCTCAATTAAAACCTTCAGCAGATAAAAACGTGGGAGGAGACTAAGAGGCAGTATCACAGTCAGCTTCTGCTTACAGCTAGAAAACTAGACCTCCTCTGATAAATACAGACTGAGACACACTACTGAGTCAGAGGGAGGAGAGGGGGGTGGGGTTACACCAAAAACACATGATTTATAAGGTGTTAGATTAAGAAGTGGAGTAGCTTCAGGGACTCAGTTATTTCATAACTTCACTTGCAATAATAAACAAGAAAATTATCTGAATTATTATTATTATTTATTGTACAGGAATCAAAGTATTAAGATAAGGAAACTAATTATTCTACTGAACTCAAATCTTTGGTACTCAGTTTCTCAGAACTGCACAGAATACAGAATGAACCTCATCGTTCTAAAGTACAACCCGATTTCCTGGTTTTAAACAGTCTGAATGATTCTCTTTAGTGACACTGAGAGACAGACTGACTCTGTACTTACAGTATGAAGGAGGCTGGATGTAGTTATTGACAGTACATAAGTATCTGTCCTGATCAGAGGAACTGGTGGATTCGATCCAAACTGTGGCAGTAGCTGAACATCCCATGTAAGTTGGAGTGCTCTGCCAGTAACCTCCATCTGTGTACCGGTAGTCTGTGATCCAGCGTTGTCTGAACCAGTTGTAGTAACAGTTTCCACTGCAGGTGGGACTACAGGCTAATTTTTTCACTCTGTGTCCTACAACCTGCTGATCCACTGTCCCCTGCTGAACTAAACACACACACACACACACACACACACACACACACACACACACACACACACACACACACACACACAATTACAATGTTTTTTGTTTTTTTTGTTTTTTTTTGTGGCACATGTGTGTGTTTATTTACCTGTTTGTCCAGATGAAGCTGGTATTTGGTGGCCTGATGGAGAGAGTGTTAAATCCACAGTGTTAAATACTGCTGCTTATATTTAATATATAACATTAACAGAATCATGAGCAGCACAAAGACATGTGAAGGTAGATTTGATGAACACAGAAGAACTGAGCTCAGTTTAAAGGGTTTCAGAGATTTACAGTATTAATTTCACAGCTCTGATCAGCAACATCTCCCCTTTAAAGCTATATTATATGTTTGCGAAAAAAAAAAATGTTTTTACATTTTTATAAAAAAATCTTTAATTTCTCAAGTAATAGTAATACCCTCCTAACATTCTTATTGCACCTTCTATCTTTAGCTAGAGAACAGTATGTGGGTGAAGAGTTAGTTATCTGATATTAAATGTGAGAGATTATTAATGTTTTTCATTCACTGTGAGGCTAAGCTTCACTCTCTACTGTCTGTGTGTGATGTGGTAAAGGCTTAGGGCCCTGTTTTAGAGATATGTAGGTGAGCCATAAACCAATCAACATGTGTATTGATTTAGACTGTGTCAGTGTGTCTTTGCTTTCGTAACGACAGGAAAAGTACACCTTGTGCGGCTCGAAGCTCGGAAAGGGCATGTACTTACTCTCTTAATTAATCATGGGTGTGTTTTGGGCGTAACGTGAAATAAACCAATTAATGTGTTACTTGACATTCGCTTTAAGAGCCAGGTGAGCTCTGACTTTGGCATATGGATATTTTAATGTCGCAGATACCTGGACGTGTCCAGCTCTTCTCAGCAGAGGAAACCAATCAGATCATTTACGAGAACACCAATATTAATTTATTTTGTATAATGTTTATTTTTTATTTAAAAGATGGGTTTGTGCACTTCTGCATGTGTTTGTGTGTGTGATAAGTGGAAGTATACACACGTTGAGCAGATAGTAACTAACATCATAATGTGTCTTGCGCAGGGTGTAAGAATAAGTGCCCTTAATTTTCTATTGATTGATCAGTCTGAACCATGGTTCTTCTAGCAGAAACTCATATAAACATTAAACATGGTGGTGGTAGTGTTATTATTGCGGGGATGTTTTCCCATCTCAAAACCTGTACAACCTTCTTTTATTAAATAAATCCTGAATTCAAATCCTGAATCCTGTATTAAAGAAGTATTAATTAGTCTGTCTGTTTATGAGCTGAACATAATCAGGTTCTGCAGAAAATCAAAGACTCAAAACAGAAAGTCAAACCCACATCTGAGCAGCTGAACAGAAACTATATGAATATTTAGGAGTGGCCTGGCCAAAGTTTCTACAGAGAAAAGTGTAGTTTAAATTTCTCCTCAATGATGTGAATGACTGAAATATGTTTTACACACAGGTGATTCACATATTGGTTAAGATTTATCCATAAATAAAATGTGTTTATTATTTATCATGGATTAATATAGCATTGTGCTTAAAGATCTACACACACTCACTGTAACAAATCTGCAACAATGAAGAAAATCAGTGAGATAAAAAAACCTGATTCAGACTTAGTCTAAACACTTTCAGTTCACACACATGCATATTAAACACTTGATACTAATTAATATGAAAAAGATCAGAAATGGTAATAAATAAAAAAGTTTACCTGCCAGTAAAATGAGGATCACTGCTGCTGTGATATTTGCTGATCTTTGGGGAGACATGGCAGCATCACTCTTTAAACACAGCTGATATCAGAAGATCCAGAAGATCCTCAGTCCTACTGTCCTTCACTTCTGATCTGCTCTGGTCTAAATAGAGAGAAGAGTCAGAAGAAAAGATGAAGGCGTGTTCTGCAGTTTTAATTCTGTCCTCACATCTCCCCATTTAGCTCAGAGATACTTCCTGTCCTCTGCTGCTCTTTTTTTACTCCCCTTAAGACTGTAGGGACTTTTAAACATTATATAAAAATAGTCAGTAGATCAGTAAAGGGTTAATGATGTTCTGGTATCAGATTTGGGTTTTTATTTATCTGTGTGGAGAATTTGTATGAACAATAAAGCTGTAATCTCACCGTGCAGTGAATTCTACACTTAATACTCTAATATAGAAGAGATGCAGAGCTGTACATGTGAAACAGGAAACAGAAGATGAGAAATGAGAAATGGGCTGATTTCACACCATCAACAAGTGCAGTGTTTGACCACATGACTTTAGACACTCTTTAGACAACTCTTATACTGGGGAGCTCTTTATACAAGTTTATTACCAGTAGTTAATAATTTATTTGACTGTTTCTGAAATATTAACATAATGATTAGTAGAGGTGTAAGAAAATATTAATATATTGAAGTATTGCAACTTTATAATTGAAGTATTGTATTCATTCCTAAAAAACACTGTATAGATTTTGAATTAATGATTTATTTAGTATTATTTAGTGTCAGACAGTGGATCATTTAATTTTGGGTTTGAATCGGTATGAAATAATGTTGGACTGATTTGACTGGATAAAAAGTGTGATTTTGATAAAAGTCCATTTTTATTCATATAATATTGTGTTTTTCATACCATAATAGTTTTCTTATTTTCTTTTAAATAGCAATATGTTGCCTTTTTTACAGTATAACAATATATTGAATCAGAATGTATTATTGTATCACTAGGTTCTTTCTAGTACACAGCTCTAGGTACAGATACAGATAATAATAACTATAATATTAATGTTACACTTACTGCTGGACAGGAGGCATGAAATAAACTATGTTTACTGATATTTTATCTAAAGTCTGATCTGTAGTTGTTAAAAAATAAAATAAAACATTGTTACTTCCTTGTTTAATCTACCAATTAATCAGAAAATCATTTTTCAGTTTTTTATTTCTTTGTGAAAAGAGAAGAAAACTGAGTCACTATGTGTTTATACTGTGTTGAATCTACACAGATTAGATACGGTAGTTTCTGTGACTGTCAGACTCTGAATATTTAATAATAATAAGTATAACATTTGCTGAATAAAAATACAGTTAGTGTGAACAGAATACAGGTGTTTCCGTTATTGTGTCCAGCAGTAGCTCTGAAACAGGGCAGGAGACAGCAGGTTCCAGTGGACTGAAGCAGAAATTAAAGGGAATCCTGACTGTTAGAAATTGCAGACCTTAAACTAGAGTAAATGTCCAACACTATTAAAATATGATGTATAAAACAATCTAATTAAACAGCTGGATGGAAATCTGGACCCTGCTGACTTTAACATGGACTGACCTCATATTACTGACAGGTTGATCTACACAGGTGGAGTTTGGGAGGTAAACAGGTGGAGAACTGACTCCCTCTACTGGATTTATGGTGTTAAAACTGCATCTCTGTTCACTTCCTGCTCTCACTGCAGTCCTGTAACATAGCAAAGAGTCTTAACTATCAATACGTAACTAAAAAACACAAAAGAACTGATTAATAAAAACAATAACAACAATAACAATAATACATACAACAGTACTGCTTTATTACTTTATTTTTAGTCCGTGTTAGAAATAACAATAATGCATGACAATTATGAAAAAAGTAAATACATTTATATACAAAATAAGAGACCACTTCAGTTTGATAAAATAAAAATATTGTCATTTAGAGCATTTATTTGCAGAAAATGAAAAATGGCTGAAATAACAAAAAAAACTTTCAGTCCTCAAAAAATCAATTCAAGCAGTTCAGCTTGGTTTGCTGGCTTTTGATAATCCATCTTCCTCTTGGTTATAATTTCAATTTGTTAAAATCAAAGAAACTCATAATTTTAAGTGGTTTCTTTTTTTTCTCAGAGCTGTATATGTATGACAAATTAAAAATTAAGAAAATATATATAAAAAACATCCCAATATAAAAGTAAGTACAATATTGACTAAATTAGTTAAGACAAACGAAATAAAAGCATCTTAAGATATTCATTATTTCTTACTGCTTTAGACAAAATATAAAAGTTCTCATTTTCTGAAAGACTCATGAAACTAATTTATATTTCTATATTTATTATATATAAAGAAACACTATTATACAGCAACAACTTTTATTACAAAGTTGATAAAATATTATTTACAGATAATACAATTTTATCCAATAGTGAGTTTATCCACTTTATTTTCTATGATTGGTGAGGGGGACTGAAAGAAGAGGAGAATTTCACTTAAACAGCAGAGATTCAAATACAAGACTAATAGACTAATAGATGAGAGTTTTGTGGAACTCCATATAACTTCTATCCACCACCAGACAGAGGAGCTTTGAGTGAATCTGACTGAATCTCTTTATGAGTTTAGGACAGAATCTGATGAGTGATGATCTCTAAAAGCTGTCTAATCCCAGAAATGCTCCTCTGTTCCTCTATAAAGATCTGAATCTTCAGCAGTGAATAAAGAGGAACTGAACACGGCTGTTAGTTATTCTCCTCGTCTGGAGCTCCGCTCTGCACCGGGGGAGGACCAACAACCTGAACACAACACACACAGAAACACACAGAAACTGTTATATACTGAACACACACACACACACACACACACACACACACACACTGCAGACTTACTATCAGAGTGTCGTACTCAGAGGACGTCCTGGTTGCAGGGTTGAGAGTTGAGTATGTGTCGTTGGCAGAGTGTGTAGCGTGCTGAAGATAAAACAATATTAACATTATTCATAACTAAATATACTTTATTTGGTTGATGTTATATCAGTTATTTAGGATATCTGCAGGATAGAAACAGCTAATAGTAATAGTATAATGTTTCTCTTTAACATTAAGAAAACACGTACAGTAATTTAACTAATTTAATATTTAATTATTACATGTTTTAAGATATTTCATTATTTAGAGCATTTATTTGCAAAACAATTTGAAATGGCTGAAATAACAAAAAAGATGCAGAACTTTCAGACCTCAAATAATGCAAAAAAAAACAAAACAAGTTCATATTCATAAAGTTTTAAGAGTTCAGAAATCAATATTTGGTGGAATAACCCTGGTTTTTAATCACAGTTTTCATGCATCTTGGCATCATGTTCTCCTCCACCAGTCTTACACACTGCTTTTGGATAACTTTATCCTGCTTTACTGCTGGTGCAAAAAAACAAGCAGTTCAGTTTGGTTTGATGGCTTGTGATCATCCATCTTCCTCTTAATTATATTTCAGAGGTTTTCAATTTGGCAAAATTAAAGAAATCATTTTTAAGTGGTCTCTTATTTTTTTTTCAGAGCTGTATATGACTATGTTTTGTCTTTTTAGGGATCCTGGGGGAATGCTGGTGGCAGGCTGAGATGTTTTGCGAAGAGATCTGTAACGTAATGATGGTCCACTGTGGATTAAATTCAATGTTACCTAATTATACTAATAATAAGAACACACAAACACACACATACACACATACACTGCACTGATTCACTGTCAGAGAGTCGTACTCAGAGGACGAGGTGGTGGCGAGGTTTAGAGCTGTGTACGTGTCGTCTCCAGGCTTTAGAGTCTTTTAGAGAGAGATGAGGAAATACAGATTAAAGTCTATATTCAGTAAAACTCTATAGGAACATTTTCATAAACAGCTTCAGTAGAATCTTCTCTCAGTACCTGAACATCAGCACCTCTCTCTGCTCTCCTCTTCCTCCTGATCTCACATTAAACACAAAACACACCTTTAACTGTTTCCATTTGAGACAGAGGTTTTAGGTTGAGGTTAAAACTGTATTTAGACAGACAGTTCAGATATTCAGTTTAATAATAAAAGAATAATGTTACTCACTGAACGCACAGAACAGCAGTAAGAAGAGAGAGAGCCAGAGCAGGAACCAATCCAACAGCTGCCCAGACTGCATACTGCTTCCACCAATCAGCTAAAGGAACTAAATAAAACAATATACTGCAGTTTAGCTCCACCCAGCCTACACCAGTTTAGCTGTATATATACACTCCACTCCAAAAGTATTGAAACAGTGAGGCCAATCCCTTATTTGTATCGTAGACAAAAAACATTTGAGTTTGACATTAAAAGATGAATATGAGAATATGAGAAATTAATATTTCCAGTTATTTACAACTGGATCTGTAACACACTTCAGAAAACAGCACCTTCTGTCTGAACCCACCCATTTTTCACGTGAGCAAAAGTATTGGAACATGTGACTGTCAGGTGTGTTTTATTGCCCAGGTGTGTCCTGATACATTGATTATTCAATCAACAATTAGCGCTGAATATCAGATTCAGATTTGGGTTTTGCCTGTGCAGACTGAGCACTTACAGAAAAGCAGAGCTGTATGTGAATGAAAATAAGCAATTGTGATGCAGAGAGAATGTGCAAAAATCAGAGCCATTGCAAAAATGTTGGCAATAGCCGGTTGGACATTCCATTTGTAATGTTCTGAAGAAGAAAGTCGTCACTGGTGTACTGCATTAAAGATGTTAAACAGGTAGACCATGGAAAACTACAGCAATTAATGACATAAACATTGTGTCTGCTGTAAAGAAAGACGCTAAATCAACATTAATAACATGAGCAACAACCTACAGGGCAGAAGTCAGTCTACTTTTCACAGAAAAATTCATGCTTCCCCAGAAGATGAAAACCACTATTAGCAAGAAGAATAGGAAGGCCAGGCTGGAATTTGCCAAGAAGCACAGAAACAAGCCCATTTACTGATTATGGACTGATGAGACAAAAATTTACCTTTGATGGCCAGTGTGATGGAAAGGCTAAAGTGTGAGAAAAAAGGGTCTGCTCATGATACCAGCTCATTGGTGAAACTCAGTGAACTCATTAATCTACATAAATTTTCGGTCCAGACGACTGACTGAGAGGTAAATTATTTAATGTTAATATCTGAACTCACACACTGTAGCAGAGCGGAGACCACGGCCTTCAACAGCACAGCTGTAGCTGATCTCTCCTCTGAACACAGCTACAGAGCAGGAGGCAGATCTACACTCAGATACAGGCTGTCCGTTCCTGTACCAGGTGTAGGTGGAGTAGGACTGAGAGCTACACATCGAGCTGCAGGTCAGTGTTACTGTCTGTTCTTCTGCAGGAGCAGCTGCAGCACCTTCCACTTTCACCTGCAGACCTTCAAACACACCTGAAACAAAGAGCCTCATAGAGTTTATCTGTGTGTAACAATAAACACACTAAACCAGGCCTTCCTGATATCAGTCCTGAATTACTGTATTTTTGTTCTTTTTTCACACACAGCTTCATTTGTTAGGACCTCCCTCCTTTCAGATGAAACATCTTAGACCTTTTTCTCTGGGTTTACAGTTCAGTCTAAATGTTTACTTTGAGAAAAACTGAATTGCTATGTTTTATCCACAAATTTAACCCCTGAGCTGCTGCAATACAGTCACCATTTACCAGTTACCATTAAAATAAGATAAAATACTGTTTTAAACAGTATATGGTCACAAAAAAACACTAATGTTAGATGGCTGGGTAATAACTGATTAGATCACATTGGCCATTTTACACTCAGGCTTCAAACTAAGACACTCAGTATGAAACAACAACAATAAAAAACAACAATTTTACACTAAATCCAGACTTACTGAAAAAAAAACAAGAAATAACTTCATACAGAGAGACGGTTAATGAGACCAACAGCATAATAACACCACATGATCAATTATAGTAATTAATAATGATGATTAATTAACCAGTTTCTTGACAGCTGGACTACAACTCAGCTACTCAAAGTCAAAGTCAAGTTACATGGAGTCAGCTACTCCATGTAATGCAGAAAAGCTGTTCCACCCAAAACTGTTAATCCCTTCATTAATTAATTCAAGGGGCAGGTAAAGACAGTGTAGAACAGAAAAATGAGATGAAAAGGGTGGGGCTGTTCTGTCATTAAAATATATGGGGATGGGTGGAGCTACACATCATACAACAGCCAGCCTGCAGAGGCTCTAGACCTGTAGTGACGTCACATTTGAGTGTTTTACTGTACAAATACTACAGTATCACATGTGCTCACTGGGGTGTTACATATTCTAATAAAAAATATGAGAGTAACTGAATAAACTGTGTATAATCCAGTAAAATCTGACAGTGAGATGATAACAGAGTGAGTGCAGTGTAAAGTGATGTCTTACAGACAGCAGCAGAGCGGATCTCCTCGTGTCCTTTCACAGCACAGGAGTAGCTGCCTGCATCCACAGTGCGGTCCCTCAGATACAGTACAGCTCTGTTCTGCTCAGATACAGGCTGTTCGTTCCTGTACCAGATGTAGGTGGGGTTAGTCAGAGCGCAGGTGGAGCTACAGTTCAGCTGCTTTCCTCCTTCCTTTGTGTTCAACACACCAATCTTCAGACCTGCAGGTGATTTTAAACATGATTTAGTCTAATTTTTATCTGTAGAAATCTCTCATAGTTAAATAAACTTGTTTTATATGATCCAGAACTACCTGTGACAGACAGACGGACTCCAGAGCTGCCAGTGTATTTACCATCAGGATCATCAGTAAAGAATCTGAACTTATATGTCTGAGCATCACTCGCTCTCAGACCAGTGATTCTCATTCGACATGGGGTCTGGTAATACTGCACTCTCCTCTTATACTGAGCATCCTCTTGCAGATCTACAGGCCCAACTCCAGGCTGGTCATTAATGAACCAGAATGATTCAGTCACTGTGAGTCCTCCAGGGTGTTTATAAGAGCAGGAGAGATCAACTGATGAACCTTCCAGAGCACACACACTATCAGGAGTGTATGTCACTCCCCAATGCTGCTCACCCAGTTTACCTGAAACACAGAATCACAGTCAGTACAGTGCTGATCAGTCAGTACTGAAACAGTTCTGAACAGTTAAATCAGAAACAGATAAATGAAGAATAATATTAACTAAACACATCAGCGGGAACAGCAGAACTGAAATACTGAGTGTGAGTAAAATTAAGTGTGAGTAAAAGTAAGATTTTGTGAGGAAAGTGATTCAGTGCTTGTGTTTTAAATTGTTTTTGCAGGTTGACGTCAGTACGGGGGCTTTTCCTGGTTTTCTCGTTTTTTGTCTATATGTTTTTATTGGTAAATGCAGGTAATGGGGTAGAAGAACAGTTTCACATGCTGCATGCATATATAACTCCGAGTGATCTATTGTATTTTAAAAATGTGAAATAAAGTTCTAAATGCTTTCAAGACAAATGACAACTTTAAAACATTAAGCCATGTATTTAAAACAAAAAAAAAAATAGAAAATGTACAGATAAAATATTAATTTATAATAATAATATAAGTGAAAGTAAAAAATAATTGAAAATCTCTCAGTCAGTTCCACACACTGTCTTCCTTTCAGTACCAATGAAAAAACATTTGTTGGAAAGATGTTCACTACTACATTACTTCATTACTTTTTTATTAAATTTAGCTAAGACATCGTCTAAAACAATAAACCACTATACATAATCTGTGGTGTGTAATCAGGTCTATGCTTTAGATAAGAATTGCAAGTTATATAAAGTGTTGTATAAATTATATAAATGTATATTTAATAAATAAAGTTAAATAAAAAAACAGTTAATAACCATTTCATTTCTGCTGGTATTTTAAATGGTTCTATAAAGACAGAAAATCTGATCAATCAAATGCTCAGTTCTCACTATTGGGACAGGCCCATATCTGCCTGGCTTTCTCAGTTGCTGAAGAAGCAAATGAGTAAGGAGTTTGTCGCTGTTTAGACACTTAGCTACTACTTTAGCTAGATTACTTTAAATTATATTTATTAAAAAATCTTTTTGATGGCTACTCTTTAAAAATACATAATAGGTCAACCAACTCCATCTATAAATCTCTGTTTGTATCTTTTAAAGATGAACTAAGAGAAGTATGTCTAGCTAATAGCTAACCTGCAGCATCTGAAGCTGTTCTTTTACACTGTTTTCTATTTCTCAATAAATACGTTTAATGAAGGTAGATAAACTGTTCCTTTCGATGTGCTGTAAAATCACATTTTCTGTGCATTATTGAGCCAAACATTACAAACAATTCATGATGAATTATCAGTTTTTGTCAATGAAGTAAAATATGTTGCTGTAATGGCTAGTTTCAGTATGTCAGTACGATGACTTAATAACATGAGAAAATCCATTATTCTCTCCGTTCTCAGAACTGCACTGATAACAGAAGGAACCTCATCATTCTAAAGTAGAACCGGATTTCCTGGTTCTAAACAAACTGAAATAGTCTTCAGTGACACTGAGAGACAGACTGACTCTGTACTTACAGAATGAAGGAGGCTGGGCGTAGATACTGACCAAACAGGAGTATCTGTCCTGATTAGATGAACCGGTGGAGTCGATCCAAACTGCGGCAACGATTGAACATCCCAGGTAATTTTCAGTTCTCTGCTGGTTACCCCTGTACCAGCTGTAGTAACAGTATCCACTGCAGCGGCGATTACAGGTCTGTTTGACAGCTCTCTGTCCTACAACCTGCTGATTCACTGTCCCCTGTAGGACTAAACACACACACACACACACTTACAATCTTCTCATCTCATCTCATTGTCAACCGCTTAATCCGAGAAGGGTCGCGGGGGGTGCTGGAGCCTATCCCAGCAGGCATCGGGCGGAAGGCAGGATACACCCTGGACAGGCCGCCAATCCATCGCAGCACTTACAATCTTTTTGTTATTAAACAAAATCACTGTTTGTGGTGAGTGTGTTTATTTACCTGTTTGTCCAGATGAAGCTTAAATCTATTAAATCCACAGTGTTAAATACCGCTGCTAATAATCCCATTATTACATTTACAGAATCATGAGCTACGTGAGTAAGCGTGAAAACTAAGTTCATTAAAAAAACACACAATATCTCACAAAAGGGAGTACACCCTTCTCATTTTTTGTAAATATTATGTTTTTTATTGGACAACACTGAAGATATGACACTTGCATATCTTACAGTGTAAAGTAGTCAGTGTACAGCTTATATAACTACTTTTATGGCTACTTTACATGGTATTAAAGTGTCATATCTTCAGTGACGTCCCGTTAAAAAAGATAAAATGTAATAATTACACAAAAATGCGAGGTGTGTATTCACTTTTGTGAGATACTATATGTCCCAGATGTCAACAGGCCGTGGGTGTGATACTGAGTTATAGGGATCTTCTGTTGCCTAAAAGTGAGAAAATGTTTGCTAAAGATGTTGCCAAGATAGCAATAAACATCTGACAGTTATTGACAGTTTATTAAATAAACCTCCTGTTACTGAAGAACCCATGAATTCAGTTCTGTATCAGAGAACTATTTATTAGTTTGTCTGTTCATCCATGTCCATGAGCTGAACATAACCAAGTTCTGCAGAAAATCAAACATTCCAAACAGAAAATAAACTTTATGAATGTTTAGGAGTGGTCTTCTGAGAAAGACAACGATGTCAGAGCCTGAAATTTGTGACATAGAGGTGATTTATATATTGGATAAGATTACCCCATAAATATATATTTGTAGTTTTTATTAGTTTGTTGTTTAATAAGGGTGTCATGATTTAATATAACATTTTGTGTAAATATCTACATTCACTGCAATAAATACACATTAGTACAGAAAATCAGTGAGATGAAAACCTGACTCTGACAGGATAAACACTTTCAGTTCACACACATTAATATTAAACATTTAAAACGTATTAATATGAAAAAGATCAGAAATGGTAAATAAATAAAAAAGTTTACCTGCCAGTAAAATGAGGATCACTGCTGCTGTGATATTTGCTGATCTTTGGGGAGACATGGCAGCATCACTCTTTAAACACAGCTGATATCAGAAGATCCAGAAGATCATCAGTCCTACTGTCCTTCACTTCTGATCTGCTCTGGTCTAAATAGAGAGAAGAGTCAGAAGAAAAGATGACGGTGTGTTCTGCAGTTTTAATTCTGTCCTCACATCTCCCCATTTAGCTCAGTGCCACTTCCTGTCCTCTGCTGCTCTTTTTTTTTACTCCCCTTAAGACTGAAGGGACTTTCAAACATTATATTAAAATAGTCAGTAGATCAGTAAAGGGTTAATGATGTTCTGCTATCAGATTTGGGTTTTTATTTATCTGTGTGGAGAATTTGTATGAATAATAAAGCTGCAATCTCACTGTGCAGTGAATTCTACACTTAATACTCTAATATAGAAGAGATGCAGAGCTGTACATGTGAATGAGGCGTAATGAAACAGGAAACAGAAGATGAGAAATGAGCTCATTTCACACCATCAACAAGTGCAGTGTTTGACCACATGACTTTAGACACACTTTAGACAACTCTTATACTGAGGAGCTCTTTATACAAGTTTATTACCAGTAGTTTTATTAATTTATTTGACTGCTGCTGAAATATTAACATAATGATTAGTAGGGGTAAAAGAAAATATTGTGGCGTCTGTGTGTGTGTGTGTGTGTGTGCCAGCTGTTAGTGTGCCTGTGGGGGCGGGTTATGTTAATCCGGGGCCAGTGGGGCATTATGGGGGTATGTTTTGGGTGGGTTAAGGGGACCTACCATCTCTGTGATGAATAGCTGGGTTGGTGGCCTCAGGGCTGTTGGTGCTGAGTTGGCAGTTGGGTTTCGCTCTCCTAGCCTTGTTAAAGGCTATAAGTGAGTAGCAAGCCAGTTAATAAAGAGCTGTTGAGTACTTGCAATGAGTCTCACGAGTCCTCCTTCCTCTTCCACGCCACATTTGGTGTCAGAAGCGGCCCTGCTGGATGATATGGAGCTACTGGCAGGGGAAATCGAACGGCTGAAGAGGATAACGGCGGACCAGCGGACGAGGGGCAAGACTCACCAGCGGAGTGGACCCAGACCTGACGGCGCCAGCAGGCTGTCCGAAGGTCGAGCCCGCGGAACGGATGGCGCGAGGACGGCGGCGCCGGCTCCCAGAGAGGACGGCGCGCTGACGGTGAGCTTGACGGCTCATCCCCGCCTGTCATTCTATGACGGCAGCGCTGACCGGACGGCTTTCGAAGCCCAGCTGGAGATCGTGGCGGGCCGTGCGGGCTGGACGGATGCTGAGACGGCGGCCAACCTCTGTTTGGCGCTGCAGGGAGACGCACTGAGAGTGCTGATCGAGCTCCCCGCGGAGTGCCGCTGCGAGCTGTCTGACTTGACGCGGGCGCTGGGAACCCGTTTCAGCCGTCAACCTTCCGAGGCGGCCGCCAAAATGCTAGTGGCGGACCGGCGCCGGCAGCGGGGAGAGACTTTGGGCGTGCTGGCGTCTGAGATGGTTCTGCTAACCCGCCAAGCGTATCCGGCATTTCCGCGAGCGGCTCAGAGAAGTCTCGCGCTGGATAATTTCCTGCGCGCCCTAGAACCAGGCGAGCTGCGCAAACATGTGAGACTGGCCGACCCACAGACCCTGGAGGCCGCGGTGGAGGTGGCTGAGCGGGCCGAACTCATCCTGTCCTGCCATCCGGAACCGTGGGGGGCGTTGCCCGGAGCCCATGATCCACCGAGATGGAGGCGGAGCCGGCCCGAGGCACAACTGGAGTGCTGGCATTGCGGGGGGCGTGGCCACAAGCGAGCGCAGTGCGGCCGGTCGGGAAACGGAGCCGGGACCACCAAGTGAGGGTTACGGTGGCCCCAGGGATTCTAGGCTTACCCTCGGAACCTGATCACGGAGCTGTCGGACCCGGCGGCTATTTTCTGAAGTGCACGCTGAATGGAGTGATGGTGGACGCGCTGGTGGACACGGGCTCGTCAGTCTCGCTGATAAAGCCTGAGCTCGCGAGGGATGTGGCAGGCGAGTTTGGGGTGGACTGCAGCTGGCGCATCGCTCTCTCTTCGGCCACCGGAGATCCTATCGCTCTCCTGGGATTAACGGAGCTGACTGTTGATGTTGGCAAGGGCCCCTTTCAGCAGGAGTTCTGGGTTGGGCACATCAACGATCCGTGCATTCTGGGCAAGGACCTGCTCGCACGCGTTGGAGCCGTCATTGATTGTGCACGGGGCTCGGTTCTGGTGACTGGACTCCCCGTAGAGGAACATGACGAGTGCGGGGTAAGTGAGCCGTTGGGGGGGGATGCGTGTGATTCGGTGCACGTTATGTTCGAGGGTCCGTTAGATGAGGGGTTAATTATCGATCCGATTGAAGAGATGCTGGAGTGCAGTTGTGTGGGCTTATCAGAGCCCCAACAACTGCGCTTATGCGACCTGATTGGGCGTTTTCGCGCTAGCTTCGCTGTGTCTGAGCGTGAGTGTACTAGGACTAGCCTCGCGTTTCATTCTATAAACACAGGTGACGCCCAGCCCATCAGGCTGAGACCGCACCGCCTGGCATTAGCGAAACGCGTGGCGGCTGAGCAGTTAGTCCGTGACATGGCGAGTGCGGGCGTTATTGAGCCTTCGAGCAGCCCGTGGTCAGCCCCGGTGGTCCTTGCAAAAAAAGGACGGGAACTGGTGTTTTTGCGTTGATTATTGCCGACTTAACGCCATCACGAAGCTCGACTCTTATCCGCTTCCCAGGATCGACGATACGCTAGATCAGCTATCGGGCTCAGCCTGGTTCAGCTCGCTAGATTTGAGGAGTGGGTATTGGCAGGTGCCCCTAGCTGAAGGGGATAGGGAGAAAACCGCTTTCTCGCTCGGCTCGGCTCTATGGCATTTCACGGTGCTCCCGTTTGGGTTGTGTAACTCGCCGGCTACTTTCGAGCGTCTTATGGAGCGTGTGTTAAGCGGGATCCCGCGTTCGTGCTGCGTTGTTTACCTGGATGACGTCATGGCGCACGGGACCAACTTCGACTCCGCGCTCTCTCACCTCGAGGTGGTGCTCGGCGCGATTCAGGCGGCTAACCTGAAGCTCAACCTGGTGAAGTGTAACCTGCTGAGGCAGCGCGTGAATTTTCTGGGCCATGTAGTGAGCGGTGCTGGTGTGGAAACCGACCCTAAAAAGACGGAGGCTGTCCGTGACTGGCCTGTCCCGCGTAACGCGAAAATGGTTCGTAGTTTTGTGGGGCTCGCGTCGTATTACAGGTGGTTTATCAGGGGGTTCGCAGACGTGGCGGCGCCGCTTCACAATTTAACTAGACCGGGTGTGACATTCCGTTGGTCTGACGAGGCGGGGCGAGCATTCGAGGAGCTAAAAAGCTGTCTATGCAATGCTCCAGTTCTGGCGTATCCGAATATGTCGGAGAGTTTCGTTGTGGATACTGATGCGAGCGACCGTGGCCTCGGAGCGGTCCTATCACAGGTTCAGGATGGCTCAGAGCGTGTAATAGCATACTATAGTCGCCGCCTAGACAAGGCGGAGCGTAACTATTGCGTGACGCGCCGGGAGCTACTCGCGGTGGTCGAGGGCCTTAAGCATTTCCGACCATATGTGTATGGGGTCCCGTTTCTGCTGCGCACCGACCACGCCTCGCTTCAGTGGCTCATGCGTTTCCGCGAGCCCGAGGGCCAGCTCGCGCGCTGGATATCTAGACTCCAGGAGTTTAGCTTCGAGGTTGTGCACCGACCGGGCCGTAGCCATGGTAACGCGGACGCTTTGTCGCGCCGGCCGTGTGTGGCCATGGACTGTAATTGCGCTGCAGTCTCAGCGGATGTGACCGGCGGTGTAGTGGTGACCCAGGTGTCCGTGGAACAGATCCGAGATGCGCAACGGGCGGATCGCGACTTAATGTGGGCCGTACACGCGCTCGAGGCGAATGTCACGCCATCGTGGGAGGAGGTGGTGCCGTTGGGTCCGGTCGCTAAAGCACTGCGCTCCAACTGGGCTAGCTTTAGCTTATCCGATGGCGTCCTGTGTCATACCTGGGAGGATCCGGCGAATGGGCGGCGCGTGTTTCAGGTGGTGATACCGCGGGCGCTTAGGGATTCGGTCCTACGGGGAGTCCATGGGTCGCCTGGGGCTGGGCACTTTGGCGTAACCAAAACCCTGAAGCGCCTGAGACAACGTTTCTATTGGCCTGGGTGCAGGGCTGATGTGGAACTCTTTGTGCACTGCTGTGACGTGTGCGCCGCCAAGAAAGGCCCCGCGAGGGCGCCCCGCGCCCCACTTCACCCCTATCAGTGCGGCGGCCCGATGGAGCGGGTGGCCGTGGATGTGTTGGGCCCCTTCCCGGTGACGGACTCTGGGAACCGCTACGTCTTAGTGGCGATGGACTATTTTACAAAGTGGCCGGAGGCCTACGCGGTGCCGGACCAGGGGGCGGTCACTACTGCGGATGTCCTGGTGCGGGAGTTCTTCCGTCGATTCGGGGTTCCGGAGGAGCTGCATAGCGACCAGGGGAGGAACTTTGAGTCGGAGGTCATGGCGGAGGTCTGCCGCATCTTGGGCATTCATAAAACCAGGACGACGCTCCTTCATCCGCAGAGTGACGGGCTGGTGGAGCGTTTCAATCGCACGCTGGCAGCGCAGTTGGCCATGGTGTCGAGCAAAGGCCAGCGTGACTGGGACATACATCTACCGGTCGTGCTGCTGGCCTGCCGCTCGGCCGTGCAGGAGACGACTGGATTCACGCCGGCTCTGCTTATGTTTGGTCGCGAGCTGAGGACGCCGGTGGCTCTGGCTTTCGGGGCGCCTCCTGAGGGGGGCGAGCACGCTACGGACGCGCCCACTTTCGTTTCGCGTCTTCTGTCCTCACTGGATTTAGCGCACGGGCTCGCGCGCTCGAACCAGTCTGCTGCCGGTCGGAAGCAGAAACGCGCGTATAATACGCGCTGCTTTGGGGAGCCTTTATCGGTGGGGGCGAGGGTTTGGCTGTACAACCCTCAGCGTAGGAAGGGACTGTGCCCGAAGCTTCTGTCGGCATGGGTGGGTCCGTGCGTGGTGCTGTCCAGGCTTGGGGAGGTGGTGTACAGGATCCGGTGGGGCAGGCGCAGAATGATAGTGCACCGCGATCGGTTGGCCCCTTACCGTCCTAAACTGCTGGACACGGTGGGCGGCGGGGCGGGGCCTATCGAACCTGATCCCAAACCTGGCCCGGACTCTGGCTCTGCGGAGCCGCTGGTGAGAAGGCCGCCCGCCCACCTGGAGGACTTTGTGTGTGATTGATTGTAAAAAAAAAAAAAAAAAAAAAAAAAATGTTTTGTTGTTCATGGGGTTGTTGTTGGGTTTGTGGGGTCGCCGGGACGGCTGACCCTTTAGGGGGGGGCTATGTGGCGTCTGTGTGTGTGTGTGTGTGTGTGTGTGTGTGTGTGTGTGCCAGCTGTTAATGTGCCTGTGGGGGCGGGTTATGTTAATCCGGGGCCAGTGGGGCATTATGGGGGTATGTTTTGGGTGGGTTATGGGGACCTACCATCTCTGTGATGAATAGCTGGGTTGGTGGCCTCAGGGCTGTTGGTGCTGAGTTGGCAGTTGATTTTCGCTCTCCTAGCCTTGTTAAAGGCTATAAGTGAGTAGCAAGCCAGTTAATAAAGAGCTGTTGAGTACTTGCAATGAGTCTCACGAGTGCTCCTTCCTCTTCCACGCCACAATATTGAAGTATTACAACAATATGCTTGAAGTATTGTATTAATTCTTAAAAACACTGTATAGTTTTAAATTAATTATTTATTTAGATTGGTGTCAGACAGTGAATCATTTAATTCTGTGTTTGAATCGGTATGAAATAACGTTGGACTGATCTGACTGGATAAAAAGTGTGATTTTGATTTGAAGTCAATTTTTATTCATACAATATTGTGTTTTTCATACCATAATAGTTTTCTTATTTTCTTTTAAATAGCAATATGTTGCCTTTTTTACAGTATCACAATATATTGAATCAGAATGTACTATTGTATCACTAGGTTCTTTCTAGTACACAGCTCTAGGTACAGATACAGATAATAATAACTATAATATTAATGTTACACTTACTGCTGGACAGGAGGCATGAAATAAACTATGTTTACTGATGTTTTATCCAAAGTCTGATCTGTAGCTTTAAAAAATAAATAAAACATTGTTACTTCCTTGTTTAATCTACCAATTAATCAGAAAATCATTTTTCAGTTTTTTATTTATTTGTGAAAAGAGAAGAAAACTGAGTCACTATGTGTTTATACTGTGTTGAATCTACACAGATTAGATACAGAAGTTTATGTGACTGTCAGACTCTGAATATTTAATAATAATAAGTATAACATTTGCTGAATAAAAATACAGTTAGTGTGAACAGAATACAGGTGTTTCCGTTATTGTGTCCAGCCGAAGCTCTGAAACAGGGCAGGAGACAGCAGGTTCCAGTGGACTGAAGCAGAAATGAAAGGGAATCCTGACTGTTAGAAATTGCAGACCTTAAACTAGAGTAAATGTCCAACACTATTAAAATATGATGTATAAAACAATCTAATTAAACAGCTGGATGGAAATCTGGACCCTGCTGACTTTAACATGGACTGACCTCATATTACTGACAGGTTGATCTACACAGGTGGAGTTTGGGAGGTAAACAGGTGGAGAACTGACTCCCTCTACTGGATTTATGGTGTTAAAACTGCATCTCTGTTCACTTCCTGCTCTCACTGCAGTCCTGTAACATAGCAAAGAGTCTTAACTATCAATACGTAACTAAAAAAACACACAAAAAAATATAAAAAACAACAATAAAAATACATACAACAGTACTGCTTTATTACTTTCTTTTTAAATCCATGTTAGTAATAAAAAATACATGAAAACAATAAAAAATAAATAAATATATTTATAAACAACTCTGGAAAAAATTAAGAGACCACTTCAGTTTCTGATTCAGTTTCTCTGATTTAGCTATTTATAGGTTTATGTTTGAGTAAAATGAACATTATTGTTTTGTTATATAAACTATAGATAACATTTCTCCCAAATTCTAAATAAAAATATTCTCATTTAGAGCATTTATTTGTAGAAAATGAGAAATGGCTGAAATAACAAAAAAAAAAAAAAAACAGAGCTTTCAGACCCCAAATAATAATAATAATAAAAAATTATTATAAAGTTTTAAGGGTTCAGAAATCAATATGTGATGGAATAACCCTGGTTTTCAATCACATTTTTCATGCATCTTGGCATGTTCTCCTCCTCCTCCAGTCTTACACACTGCTTTTGGATAACTTTATGCCACTCCTGGTGCAAAAAATCAATTCAAGCAGTTCAGCTTTTCCTGACAAACTTTAAATAAAGAAAATATAAAAAACAGCCCAATATAAAAGTAAGTACAATACTGACTGCATTCGTTAAAACAAACAAAATAAAAGCATCTTAAGATATTCCTTATTTATTACATCTTTAGATAAGAGATACAAATTCTCATTTTCTGAGAGACTAATTTATATTTCTATATTTATTATATATAAAGAAACACTATTATACAGCAAAACCTTTGGTTACAAAGTTGATAAAACATTTTACAAATGCTATAATTTTGTCCAATAGTTTAATAGTTCATTCATCTTATGTTCTATGATTGGTGAGGGGGAGTGAAAGAAGAGGAGAATTTCACTTAAACAGCAGAGATTCAAATACAAGACTAATAGACTAATAGATGAGAGTTTTGTGGAACTCCATATAACTTCTATCCACCACCAGACAGAGGTGCTTTGAGTGAATCTGACTGAATCTCTTTGACTTTAGGACAGAATCTGATGAGTGATGAAAATTGTATGAATAGAAAATATTTAAAAAAACATTTTATTCAACAGTAAATTTCACAACCTCACAAGCAAAAAAAAAACACACAAAAAAGCATTGTTGAAATAAAAAAAAATATATATATGGCTTTCCCCACAGCATATTTGAAGTTTATCAAATTATCTATTTAATTCAACAATACAAATGCAGATTCAAATACTTAGGCCAGTTTTAAGCTCCATAACCTTTAACACACTTATGGGCTATCTTTGTTGTAATTTCACCAGGTTTTAATAGCCAGGGTAGATTCACACTTCTCTAATAATACTCTCGATTGCTAGAGAAGAGCTCTAAATATAGGTTTGTTTGCTAAAGCTTGTAAACCGCTGCACTGGAACTCGGTTACTGACCAAAGTATTGTGGGTTTGATGACCAAGTTCACTAAGCTGCCACTGTTTTAAGTTATACATTAAGAGCCATAAGAAAATAAAACAGGTTATGAAAGTCTTATGCATGTTACAATATTGTGATAGGTTAAGGTAAAAGGAAATTAAGGTAAGACAGTTTTCCTGCACTAATACATTTCCGGTCAAACTTTATTTTAAGGAACACAAATTAGGCGCTTATTAATGTCTTATTATTTGCTTAATAAAGCCTTAATTAGACATTTGTAAATTATGTATTCACTACTTATTAGGCTTTATTCTGTGCAAGTGTTATTGGTGCTTAATTAGGGGTCTGTGATTGATTAAATATTTATTCAGTTCTTTTTAGTGTGTAATTAGTGATGAACAGAAGCTCATTTTAGAATATGGTACTTTAGTCACATCTTGGTCTATTAGTGATTATTAACCCCTTATTAACTCTTATAATAAACTCCAGCACAGCCATAACCTTACCAAACTCACACTCAGATCAAACTGCTGCCAATTATAATAACACTAATAACATGTAGAATTAGCTAATAGTTAATGCTTAATAATCTGTTTACCAGGGTGCAGACATAACTGTTCACTGTGCCCTATAAGAACTAATACAGCCATTATTAATCATTTCCACATAGCAGACGACTAATTAAGCACCAATAACACTTAGAGTAAACACACAGAGTAAAGCCTAATAAGTAGAGAATAAATCATTTACAAATGTCTAATTAAGGCTTTATTAAGCAAATAATAAGACATTAATAAGCGCCTAATTTGTGTTCCTTAAAATAAAGTGTTACCACATTTCCTTGTAGGCAAAGGAGCAAGAATAACACACTAAAATTCATTTTGGTGAAAAACAAAACAATAATAAAGCAAAGTAAAATTACAAATACAATATTTACAACAAAAATGAAACAATGCTGTATATGATTTAAACGGATAAAGCCATTAAAACATCATAATCTGTAAAATAAATTAAAAAAATCCCTCCATGGTCACACCCTCCGAGATGCCTCATTATACTATTCATATTTTTTACCCTATTCTGCACTACTAGCTAATCTAATCTCACTAGTCTATCTAATCTCAATTGTGGGTTACCACTCAGAAGGTAAATTGTCAAACTAAATCTGTAATATAATACCAGTACCAGTGTAAAATAGAGAGCACAGGATGTAAACGATGGATATTTTCCTCTGAATATTTTTATATAGTTTTAAAGTGAAGTGCTGTTTTAATATGGATCTGTGTATTTGCTCTTCACTCTAATAAACTGCATCTGTTTGGAGAGGCTGTATGTTGATGGTGGAAAATGTTAATCTTAGGCAGAGTTCTGGACCATGCTGTAGACTGGGGATTCTTCATACCTGCAACATTTAAAACATTGAGATTATATATTATTTTCGTGCGGTGGCAAACTCAAAACCAACTATCAGAGAATCCGTGACTAAGGGGTTTTAAGAACGCATACGTCAACATCAACAAAATCAATTCTACTTTCAAATACAGCTCTGGAATAAATGAATAGACCACTTCAGTTTCTGAATCAGTTTCTCTGATTTTGCTATTTATAGGTTTATGTTTGAGTAAAATAAACATTGTTGTTTTATTCAGTAAACTACAGTAAACATTTCACCCAAATTTAAAATAAATATATTGTCATTTAGAGCATTTATTTGCAGAAAATGAGAAATAGGTGAAATAACAAAAAAAAAAAAGATGCAGAGCTTTCAGACCTCAAATAATGCACAGAAAACAAGTTCATATTCATAAAGTTTTAAGAGTTCAGAAATTAGTATTTTGTGGAATAACCCTGGTTTTATTTATAGGTTTCACAGTTGGCATTTTGGCATGTTCTCCTCCACCAGTCTTTCACACTGCTTTTGGATAACTTTATGCCTTTACTCCTGGTGCAAAAATTCAAGCAGTTCAGTTTGGTTTGATGGCTTGTGATCATCTATCTTTCTCTTGTTTATATATTTCAGAGGTTTTTAATTTGGTAAAATCAAAGAAACTCATCATTTTTAAGTAATCTCTTTTTTTTTCAGAGCTGTACATACACCTCTTAAACCGAGTACTACTTTACACATCTTCACTTAAATAGCTTTAAACTCTAACTCTATAAATGATCAGACTGTTCTTCACACCCTTTTTTCACAGATTTGTGCTTCTAGGAAAACTAGTAAACAGTTTTATTTGTCTTTACAGTTCTGGAAACTGCAGTTTATTTTAATAAAAAAAAGAAAAGTATGAAGTCAGCATGAAGCTGAAGGTTCTGCTTTCGAGTTGGTCTATCTGACAGTGTATGTGACATTAATAATCAGATTTCACAGAAAGCAGAGGTGGGTTGTGGGTGTGTAAAAGAGAGAGAGTGGTTTTTAAAGAGAAGGAGAGATAGAGATATATGAGTGATCTGTATTGCTTACCGAGCAGTTCCTGCTCTAGCTTTGTTCACTGTGGCGTACTCAACTTCCTCTTCTTTATTAAAAGCGAGTGTCTGATGAACAGTGGGGCAGAGAGGCTCTTCCTGTGGACGAGACTGTTTGAACTGAATGGTTGAGTACTGAACTTCATCTGAGGATGCAGCTCCTGTGCAGGGCCTGGAGGTCATAGCCAGGTCTGAGACGGTTTCATACACTGGAGCAGAAGCTGGCTGAAAGAGAGAAGAGAAAGAGAGAGAGAGAGTATTAACCCTCTATGGCATAATGTTGCCCTCAGGCTGCAAACCCTCTTATTGTTATTACAACATTCAATACAAACATTTTTTAAACTATAAGGCGCACCCAAAATCCTTTAATCTTGCCAAAAAATGTCAGTGCGCCTTATAATCCGGTGCTCCTTATGTATGAATAATTCTACCCGTCAGGTATTAAGGAGCAGTAAAGCCACGCCGCTGAAGTACAGCATTACAGAAGAGTTTGAGTTTAGTTCTCCAGCACCGAGGCAAGAACAGTATTAGCATTAGCCGCTAACGGCGCTAAGCGCTAGCTCTTTCACAGTTCAGAGGTGATTAGTCTGCGCATTTACCGTGTTGAAACAAGCTGATATCGCCCTGGCTTGGTGGAACACTCAGGGCTCCTCAGTGTATCGCTGTCGAGCAGCATTTACGGTTAGCAGCTAATGCTAATGCTGCTGCACCCAGTCTTAGAGGAAATCTGGTATTCTGAGCTTACTGTAAATAAGCAGAAGTCCTTTACTCTCCCAAATAAACAGTTTTCAGGAGAGAAATCTGCGTAGATTAACATCCAGTGCTCATTTGACTTTAAAAGAATATATATAAAAAAGTTATAAGAATTACAGTTTTGTTTACTTAGCTTAGATATTAGTTACCTCCTACCACCACTGAGCAGCGAGAGCTGCTGAATTAGAAGGAAAACATGGCGACACTCCTGTTCCTTACTAGTGTAGTGTTATAATGCGGTGTATCTTATGTATAAAAAATAAACCAGAAAATAGACGTTCATTGGTAGTGCGCCTTATAATCCGGTCTGCCTTATAGTGCGAAAAATACAGTAGCTTATTTTTTCTGTATTTATTTATTTTATTTAAGTCCAATACAATGAAGCATACAAGTAGGTCATAAATACAAATAGTAAATAGGTGCAAGAAAATGTAAAGAAGTATATTTGGCTGTTTATATTCTTACTGCAATCTTACGTTCTTGTCGTAAGCTTACTAAAACTATTTTAATTTTGCGTTTGGGCAACATTTTCAAGAACACTTCCTTTAGCACCACAATGGCAAAACAGTGGTGATTGAAATAATAAGCTTATTATAAAAATAATTGAAATTATTTTTTATTATTTTATATCACAATTTATATCACATTAATTAAAAATCAAATTTCTTACAGACTCTCATATACAACAATATAAAACTGAACTAATTAATCATTAGACTCATTAAGGATCTATATTTGATGCATTAGATATTTTATAATTGTTTCTCTGCTGTGTGTTCACTCCAGCATTAAAACTCACCCCTTCAGTGTTGTCTTCACTCCGGCTGTGGGACAGAGCTGCTTTTCTCCTGTAAATGACATTGATATAAACCCACACTTTTAGCAAAAACATTATCTTGTTCATATGACCATGTGTAGTGCCTTATGAAATCTTTCACATTGTTTAAATTCTCTCTCTCGACCTGACAAAAGACTGCAAGAAACAAGAGACTAATATGTATTAGACTATTCAGGATGTAGCAGTGGAATATCCTAAATCTCAAATGTTTAAAAGTTCTTACCTCATGCAAAAAAGGACTGCAATAAATACCAGAAGCAAAACCACAAGGACTCCAGAAGCGACATATAGTGAAGATGTTTTATCTGTATAAAAGAGGAGAACTCAACATGTTAAACAAGAGTAAAATGGACCAAAATTAAGTGTTTGATCAAGTTATCAAACAGACTGAAAACTAGCAAGTCTTTACTAGAGATTTAATAACCACCCATACAGAAAAAGGCAATAAAATCAACCTATAACACACCTGATGTAAACGGCCACTGTGATGAGTTGGATGATCCATATCGATTCTCTGCCAGACAGTAGAAAACTCCAGCTGTTCCAGCAGCTAAAGTTAAATTAGAGCCGTTTCTAAAAGGTTCAGAGCTGCTTCCTGTCTTACTGAACCAGGTGTAGGAGCTGGCAGGGTTGGAGTCGCTGACGCACACCAGCGTGATCGAGCCGTTAAACCCGTTAAACTCAGATAGAGATGGAGGTCTGGGAGGATCTGAACAGCACAGAGACTGAGCTAATCACTGAACTTCTTACACTCAGAAGAAACAGGATCATACAGAACAAACTGCACTTACAGAACACGTCCAGACGGGCGGGTGCAGAGCTGTGCTGTCCGAGCTGGCTGAGAGCGGTGCAGTAGTACAGTCCGCTGTGCTGGGAGCTGATGTTGGTGATGCTGTAATTCTGGCCTGTTCCCAGTGATTCATTTACACTTTGTTTAAACCAGTTGAAGGTGAGAACAGGAGGATCTGCATCACTGCTGCAGGTCAGAGTCACTGAATCTCCCTCCTTTCTCTCTCCAGAGGGAAGAACAACCGCTCTGGTCTCTTTATGAGAGTCTAAGTGGAAAACAGATATTAAAATACTCCTGATTATATATTAATCATTAAATGGACTGAAAACTAAACACATCATTGGCATGTTGGAAAAAGAATAAAGCTCTACTATAATATTTCAGTTTTACATGATCAGATAAACATGATAAAGCTGCCTTCAGTTACATTAGCTATTTGTTTCAGTCCAGACGACTGACTGAGAGGTAAATAAGTGAATGTGAAAATCTGAACTCACACACTGGAGGAGAGCAGAGACCACGGCCTTCAACAGCACAGCTGTAGCTGATCTCTCCTCTGAACACAGCTACAGAGCAGGAGGCAGATCTACACTCAGATACATGCTGTCCGTTCCTGTACCAGATGTAGGTGGGATTGATCAGAGAGCCAATCGGGCTACAGGTCAGTGTTACTGTCTGTCCTTCTGCAGGAGCAGCTGCAGCACCTTCCACTTTCACCTGCAGACTTTCAAACACACCTAAAACATAGAGACTCAGAATTAGTGACCCAAACTCTCAGACTGAACAGGACAGATGTCGTAAACAGCACAATGAATAATAACTAGATTTATTCAGTTTAGTAACTGTTTTCGATATTGGATTGTTTACATTCTGTCCTGCTCCCAGTGCTTCATTTACTCTATGCTAAAACCAGTGGAAGGTGAGAATAGAAAGATCATGGAATCTCCCTCCTCTCTCTCTCCAGAGGGAAGATTGACCACTCTGGTGTCTTTAGCAGAATCTGAATGGAGAACAGAATTACACGTTAAAATACTCCTGATTATCTACAAATTACTAAACGGACTGAAACCTAACATATTACTGATATGCTGTAAGAATACAGAACCAAATTCTCAGGTCAAATTATCAGATAAACACGCTAAAGCTGCCTTTAGACACGTTAGCTGTGTTCTCGTTTAGATATCAGCCTAAAAGGTAAATTAGTGAACTCTGAAAACTCTGACTGAGCAAGGGCGTAGGAGCAGGTTTCATATTGGGGGGGGAACACATTTGCTAATATGAACCAAAGCCTACCGTATAGTTTTCAAAAACAACATTTGTGGAATTAATTTTAATTACAAATAATCACATTTTTTCTGTATTCTGTTTATTATTAGTTACATCCAAGTAAAGGTGACTTTACAACCTAAACATTAGAAAATACTCCATTAAACATTAAAAATACTCCACTTTACATTTACTGTTGTTAAAAAAAAATACGTTCATATTATATACACATGACAAAAACTGATCAGTTATCACCTAAAATTTAAAATAATATAAGATTTGATGATTATTATTTTTTTATAATAATTATTATTATTATTATTATTATTATTATTATTATTATTATTATTATTATTATTATTATTATTATTACTATGTATTGGCATATCAATTCTGTTGTATATTTACATTTTCTTTGGGTCCTGCGCTTTTCTTTTTTTTTTTACTGAAAGCACTTCTTTCTATGCTGTCCGTTTATAAAAAAGAATGTAACTTTACGTTTCATGGAGATTTTTGGCAGAAGTTAAGATAAACGTTAGACGTCAGGACTTGTGGTCTTACTGTGGTCGTACTGTGAACCACAACTGAACAGAAGCCAGGATGGATCAGTGTTTCTACACCCTGTTCCTGCATATTCCCACTGTTCTGCATATTCGAGTTTTCTCTGCTTTAAAGGTACCTAATAAAGTAAGTGGTGGTATACATAATGATTGATTTATGATCCATAGGGGCTAAGAGATTTTAACAGGTAAACTCAGTAAAATGACTGTTTATTAGCTAATCAGTTGGATCTGGTGGAAAACACAATTTTAGGGCAGAGATCAGGGTTAAGAAACTGCTAAACATAAAGTTTTGTACTAAATTCTGGCTATCCTCTACATCCAGCTTCTAGCAAACTAGTTATCTAAATGAATTGTTGTTCATTATATCTCACAGTAAGTCCTGCAATCCTAAATTAATAAACACAGTTTGAAAATGAAATAGTGATTAGCTGATCAAGTACATCAGGGCAAGTTGTGCATTGCATATATAGTTATTTTTTTCTTAAACCTTGACTCCCTATTTAGGTAATTCCAAAGTTAAGCTAACTGACGAACACAGCTGAATTAATCACACAGTGAGTTTAATCTGTGTGTTTTGATTCGGAGACGAGTCTTTTTAATCAAAAACAGTGTCATCACAGTTTACATGGTTAGCTCTGTTACCTTTCTTTAAAAAAAAAAATCGCTGTTTATCCAGATCTGTTTTAAAATCAGCTGCTGCTTCCCGATCACGCTGCTAAATCTCACAGCAAAGGGCGGGCTTCACCCCACCAGCACACTGACTTTACTCCGCGCACCGCAAAACCAGCAAGCTGATTGGCTGTTTCTACTGAAAGGCGGAACTTAATTCCTGAACCGGCTTCGTAATTGGCATTAAGAGATTTCCCATTTACACACAGCGGTCTGTCTCCTCATTAATAATACAGCTGAGCTGAGCGAAACTATAACCTTTTTTTTTTGGGACAAATCCACCTGTTTCTAATCCCCCCGGTTCCTACGCCAATGTGACTGAATATAATCCAGTAGAATCTGACAGTGAGATGATAACAGAGTGAGTGCAGTGTAAAGTGAAGTCTTACAGACAGCAGCAGAGCGGATCTCCTCGTGTTCTTTCACAGCACAGGAGTAGCTGCCTGCATTCTGCCGGTTCCACAGATACAGTACAGCTCTGTTCTGCCAAGATGAAGACTGTCCGTTCCTGTACCAGATGTAGGTGGGGTTAGTCAGAGTGCAGGTGGAGCTACAGGTCAGCTGCTTTCCTCCTTCCTTTGTGTTCAACACTTCAATCTTCAGACCTGCAGGTGATTTTAATCATGATTTAGTCTCATTTTTACTGTAGAAATCTCTCATAGTTAAATAAACTTGTTTTATTTCATCCAGAACTACCTGTGACAGACAGACGGACTCCAGATCTAATACTGTTAATACCATTCACATCATCAGTGATGAATCTGAACCAGTATGTTCGAGCGTCGCTTGCTCTCACACCATTGATACTTGTTTTGCATTGGTTCTGGTAATACTGCACTCTCCCCTTATACTGATTATCTTCTTGCAGATCCACAGGCCCAACTTCATTCTTGTTAACAAACCAGAATGATTTAATCACTGTGAGTCCTCCAGGGTGTTTATAAGAGCAGGAGAAATGAACTGATGAACCTTCCAGAGCACACACACTATCAGGAGTGTAAGTTACTCCCCACTGCGGGAGACCCAGTTTACCTGGAACACAGAATCACAGTCAGTACAGTGCTGATCAGTCAGTACTGAAACAGTTCTGAACAGTTAAATCAGAAACAGATAAATGAAGAATAATATTTACTAAACACATCAGAGGGAACAGCAGAACTGAAATACTGAGTGTGAGTAAAACACTGTAATATCTACCCTACCTGTGGGCAGGTCTGCACTGATTGTGGGCGGAGCTTCTATTCTAAATCAGATAAATCAGTAATTGTGTTCTGCTTTTGGTTCTATAGTGTAGTTTTAGTGTTTAGCTTCATTTACTTCATTACATTTTATTATATTTAGTTAAACTCATGAATCACTGAGGAAAGCAGGGCGTCTTCTGTCTTGTTTTTCCTGTTGATTATCTAGAAAGACAATTTAATCCGTTTTAAATCTGAGGTTGTTTTGTTTTTGTTGTTTTGGTAAATGCTCAATCCTAAAGCAATATAACATGTTCATACTAACAAAATGTTGTTTTTATTATTACATTTATACTTTGTCATAATATAAACAGTGTCTCTTATTTGATCTGGAAGAAGATGAAAGCACTCTTAATTTATTTTAATAGCTTGATAATAATAATAATAATAATAATAATAATAATAATAATAATGATAAGAAGAAGAAGAAGAAGAAGAAGAGCTGAATTTGAATGTTTAATATATTGAAATGCATGAAAGGTGAAAGATGGAAAATTGCTTCACAATGCTGCACATTAAAACATTAAGCCGTGTATTTAAAACAATAAAAAAGAATAGAAAAGGGGTAATAATGTATGTGAATATGTGTAATATGTGTAATATATATCTAAAAAAGGTAATAATAAAATGTTAAAAATCAAGATTTCCTGCCCTGTTAGTTCTGGAGAAATCACTGCCTTGTTACATTTGTTGGAAATCAAGTACTGGTATCAAGTACTGAAAAGTCTGACAACCATCAAGACATGCCTGAAAATAATTTTTAAACTGTTTTTACACCAAAAATCTGAATCCTGTCCAGCTCACACTGTCTGTCAGAAACTAAATATTAATAGAATAATAATAATAGATGAACATCAATTAAAGCACTGATACTGGACTGAGTTTTCTGATTTAGTCCTGCTATTTATTACATATTTTCCTTCTTTTTTCCATATTTCAGGCAGCTGAACATTTTAAAAAGTAGTCACGAAAATGTTGGAATTAGAAATATAAAAAATATTCAACATAAATAAATAAAAACAAATAACTTAAAAACTCAGTGTTCAGAAAATGAATCAGGATAGGGGTCAGTGTGAAGCTGCTGGTGTTTCCCAGGCTTTACACGGAAAAGCAATTTCTCATATCAGGCTTACTCTCTGAAATGAAATATGCAGTCACTGTTCTTACAGCACTGTTGTTAGCATGGCTTCACTGATGCTGTTGTGTTTGTGGCTGTGTTCCTCTTCTGCTGGTATTTAAAGGGTTCTGTAGGTTTCTCTATTACAGAAAATCTTTGCATATTTTGTTTATTCATATTTATTTTAGTACTTATTCTGTTTAATAATTAATTCTGAACAACCAACAAAAGCTGCATAAAATCACAGACTTACTACTGCTAAGAAGGATTAAGATTTTAGAATGGATAACATTTTGAGTAAGTGAGATCTGAAATAACTTTAGTATAAATGTTCTCTTCAATTTAATCAGCTCTTAATTAAAACCTTCAGCAGATAAAAACGTGGGAGGAGACTAAGAGGCAGTATCACAGTCAGCTTCTGCTTACAGCTAGAAAACTAGACCTCCTCTGATAAATACAGACTGAGACACACTACTGAGTCAGAGGGAGGAGAGGGGGGTGAGGTTACACCAAAAACACATGATTTATAAAGTGTTAGATTAAAAAATGGAGTAGCTTCAGGGATTCTGTTATTTCATAACTTCACTTGCAATAATAAACAAGAAAATTATCTGAATTATTATTATTATTTATTGTACAGGAATCGAAAGTATTAAGATAAGGAAACTTATTATTCTACTGAACTCAAATCTTTGGTACTCAGTTTCTCAGAACTGCACAGAATACAGAATGAACCTCATCGTTCTAAAGTAGAACCTGATTTCCTGGTTTTAAACAGCCTGAATGATTCTCTTTAGTGACACTGAGAGACAGACTGACTCTGTACTTACAGTATGAAGGAGGCCGGGTGTTGTAATTGACCCTACAGGAGTATCTAGATGAACTGGTGGATTCGATCCAAACTGTGGCAGTAGTTGAACATCCCATGTTAGCTGAAGTCTGCCAGTAACCTCCACCTCTGTACTGGTAGTCTGTGATCCAGCGTAGTCTGAACCAGTTGTAGTAACAGTTTCCACTGCAGGTGGGACTACAGGTTAATCTTCTCACTCCGTGTCCTACAACCTGCTGATCCACTGTCCCCTGCTGAACTAAACACACACACACAATTTTTTTTTTTTTTTCAGGAACCCTTGTTGTGGCACAAGAAGTGTGTGTGTGTGTGTGTGTGTGTGTGTGTGTGTTTGTGTATGTGTGTGTGTGTGTGTGTGTATGTGTGTGTGTGTTTATTTACCTGTTTGTCCAGATGAAGCTGGTATCTGGTGGCCTGATGGAGAGAGTGTTAAATCCACAGTGTTAAATACTGCTGCTTATATTTAATATATAACATTAACAGAATCATGAGCTGCACAAAGACATGTGAAGGTTGATGGAGATTTTTGATGAACACAGAAGAACTGAGCTCAGTTTATAGTGTTTCAGAGCTTTACAGTATTAACATCTCCCCCTTAAAACTATAGGACATAATTTATATAATTAATCTTTTAATTCTGAAAGTAATCAGTAGATTTAATGCTCTGATTACATAATGACTTGGACTGGACAGCATACAGTACCTGCCTGTCTACCTCTCTACCCCATGATTTCTGCAGTGCATTTCCAGAGCATGTTCATGAGGCAGATTTTTAAATGTCACAGCCCATTTCACACAAACACACACTATTTATTGTGTTAGGAGCTAGCCTTACAAGCTAACACAGCAGAGACCGTCTAAAAAAAACAAGATAATCTTGTTTTAACACCCTTGATTGGTGGACAAAACAAAAGATTAACAGCTCTCCCAATACTTTAGTTAATATAGTTCTGGATTCATTGAGTCTTTTAAAATCTATACTCAGAAACACTTATATATATATAGTCTATAATCAATATAAAGTCCTCAAATAATGGTAATACCCTCCTAACATTCTTATTGCACCTTCTATGTTTAGCTAGAGAACAGTATGTGGGTGAAGAGTTAGTTATCTGATATTAAATGTGAGAGATTATTAAAGTTTTTCATTCACTGTGAGGCTAAGCTGCACTCTCTACTGTCTGTGTGTGATGTGGTAAAGGCTTAGGGCCCAAATTTAGAGATATGTAATGGAGCCATCAACTGATTAACATGTGTATTGATTTAGGGAGTGTCAGTGTGTCTTTGCTTTCGTAACGACAGGAAAAGTACACCTTGTGCGGCTCGAAGCTCGGAAAGGGCATGTACTTATTCTCTTAATTAATCATGGGTGTGTTTTGGGCGTAAAGTGAAATAAACCAATTAATGTGTTACTTGACATTCACTTTAAAAAACAGTTGAGGTCTGACTTTGGCATATGGATATTTTAATGTCGCAGATACCTGGACGTGTCCAGCTCTTCTCAGCAGAGGAAACCAATCAGATCATTTACGAGAACACCAATATTAATTTATTTTGTATAATGTTTATTTTTTATTTAAAAGATGGGTTTGTGCACTTCAGCATGTCCTTGTGTGTGTGATAAATGGAAGTATACACACGTTGAGCAGATAGTAATTAACATCATAATGTGTCTTGCGCAGGGTGTAAGAATAAGTGCCCTTAATTTTCTATTGATTGATCAGTCTGAACCATGGTTCTTCTAGTAGAAACTCATATAAACATTAAACATGGTGGTGGTAGTGTTATTAATGTGGGGATGTTTTCCCATCTCAAAACCTGTACAACCTTCTTTTATTAAATAAATCCTGAATTCAGTTCTGTATTAAAGAATTATTAATTAGTCTGTCTGTTTATGAGCTGAACATAATCAGGTTCTGCAGAAAATCAACGACTCAAAACAGAAAAGCAAACCCACATCTGAGCAGCTGAACAGAAACTATATGAATATTTAGGAGTGGCCTGGCCAAAGTCTTCTACAGAGAAAAGTGGAGTTTAAATTTCTCACAATGATGTGAATGACTGAAATATGTTTTACACACAGGTGATTCACATATTGGTTAAGATTTATCCATAAATAAAATGTGTTTATTATTTATCATGGATTAATATAGCATTGTGCTTAAAGATCTACACACACTCACTGCAACAATAAAGAAAATCAGTGAGATAAAAAAAAACCTGATTCAGACTTAGTCCAAACACTTTCAGTTCACACACATGCACATTAAACACTTGAAACTAATTAATATGAAAAAGATCAGAAATGGTAATAAATATAAAAGTTTACCTGCCAGTAAAATGAGGATCACTGCTGCTGTGATATTTGCTGATCTTTGGGGAGACATGGCAGCATCACTCTTTAAACACAGCTGATATCAGAAGATCCAGAAGATCCTCAGTCCTACTGTCCTTCACTTCTGATCTGCTCTGGTCTAAATAGAAAGAAGAGTCAGAAGAAAAGATGACGGTGTGTTCTGCAGTTTTAATTCTGTCCTCACATCTCCCCATTTAGCTCAGATCACTTCCTGTCCTCTGCTGCTCTTTTATACTTCGCTTAAGACTGTCAGAATTTAAACGTCAATCATTAATTCATTTATTTATTTATTGTTAGGACTACCTGATCATTCTCATATCATTATCAGTAAAGGGTTAATGATGTTGAATTTGTATGAATAATAAGGCTGTAATAACTTGTGTAATACATTACTATAGAAGAGATGCAGAGCTGTAAATGTGGTTAAAGGTAATGAAACAGGAAACAGAAGATGAGAAATGAGATATGGGCTCATTTCACACCATCAACAAGTGCAGTGTTTGACAACATGACTTTAGAAACACTTTAGACAACCTTTATACTGGGGAGCTCTTTATAAAAGTTTAAGTTTAAGTCATATAATATTGTTTTCATACCGTAATAGTAATTTTCTTTTAAATCGCAATACATTGCATTTTTTGAAGTATCATATATTGAATCAGAACGTATCGTATCGCTAAGTTGTTGCCAGTACACAGCTCTAAAAAAAACAGATACAGATAATAATAACTATAATATTAATGTTACACTTACTGCTGGACAGGAGGCATGAAATAAACTATGTTTACTGATGTTTTATCCAAAGTCTGATCTGTAGCTTAAAAAAAAAAAAAAAATCATTGCCACTTCCTTGTTTAATCTACCAATTAATCAGAAAATCATTTTTCAGTCTTTTATTTCTTTGTGAAAAGAGAAGAAAACTGAGTCACTATGTGTTTATACTGTGTTGAATCTACACAGATTAGATACAGTAGTTTATGTGACTGTCAGACTCTGAATATTTAATAATAATAAGTGTAACATTTGCTGAATAAAAATACAGTTAGTGTGAACAGAATACAGGTGTTTCCGTTATTGTGTCCAGCCGTAGCTCTGAAACAGGGTAGGAGACAGCAGGTTCCAGTGGACTGAAGCAGAAATGAAAGGGAATCCTGACTGTTAGAAATTGCAGACCTTAAACTAGAGTAAATGTCCAACACTATTAAAATATGATGTATAAAACAATCTAATTAAACAGCTGGATGGAAATCTGGACACTGCTGACTTTAACATGGACTGACCTCATATTACTGACAGGTTGATCTACACAGGTGGAGTTTGGGAGGTAAACAGGTGGAGAACTGACTCCCTCTACTGGATTTATGGTGTTAAAACTGCATCTCTGTTCACTTCCTGCTCTCACTGCAGTCCTGTAACATAGCAAAGAGTCTTAACTATCAATACGTAACTAAAAAACACACAAAAAAACTGATTAATAAAAACAATAACAACAATAATAATAATACATACAACAGTACTGCTTTATTACTTTATTTTTAGTCCGTGTTAGAAATAACAATAATGCATGAAAATTATGAAAAAGGAAATACATTTATATACAACTTTGAAAAAATGAAGAGACCACTTCAGTTTGATAAAATAAAAATATTGTCATTTAGAGCATTTATTTGCAGAAAATGAAAAATGGCTGAAATAACAAAAAAAGCTTTCAGTCCTCAAAAATTCAATTCAAGCAGTTCAGCTTGGTTTGCTGGCTTCTGATAATCCATCTTCCTCTTGGTTATAATTTCAATTTGTTAAAATCAAAGAAACTCATCATTTTTAAGTGGTTTCTTTTTTTTCTCAGAGCTGTATATGTATGACAAATTAAACATTAAGAAAATATATATATAAAAAACAGCCCAATACAAATGTAAGTACACTATTGAGTAAATTTGTTAAAACAAAAAAAATAAAAGCATCTTAAGATATTCCTTATTTCTTACTGCTTTAGATAAAATATAAAAGTTTTCATTTTCTGAGAGACTCATGAAACTAATTTATATTTCTATATTTATTATATATAAAGAAACACTATTATACAGCAACAACTTTGATTACAAAGACAGAGGAGCTTTGAGTGAATCTGACTGAATCTCTTTCTGACTTTAGGACAGAATCTGATGAGTGATGATCTCTAAAAGCTGTCTAATCCCAGAAATGCTCCTCTGTTCCTCTATAAAGATCTGAATCTTCAGCAGTGAATAAAGAGGAACTGAACACGGCTCCGCTCTGCACCGGGGGAGGAGCAACAACCTGAACACAACACACACAGAAACACACAGAAACTGTTATATACTGAACACACACACACACACACACACACTGCAGACTTACCATCAGAGTGTCGTACTCAGAGGACGTCCTGGTTGCAGGGTTGAGAGTTGAGTATGTGTCGTTGGCAGAGTGTGTAGCGTGCTGAAGATAAAACAATATTAACATTATTCATAACTAAATATACTTTATTTGGTTGATGTTATATCAGTTATTTAGGATATCTGCAGGATAGAAACAGCTAATAGTAATAGTATAATGGTTTCTCTTTAACATTAAGAAAACACGTACAGTAATTTAACTAATTTAATATTTAATTATTACATGTTTTAAGATATTACAGATGTATTTCAGTGTATTTTCAGTTCAGGAATCAGTGTTTTATAGTTTTACAGTATTTTTGTGTTTATCAGGTTGGTGCTTCATCTCCTTTTACTGGGAAAATACAAGTGATACCTGAGTGTTCCTGTTCTGCACTGTGTGAACGTAGTCTGATCCCAAAAAGAAAGTTTCAGAGCTGGATTCTTTTTGTTAAAATCTTTTTATTCATTTTAAATTTTCTTACAATTAGTAAGAGACCACTCCAGTTTCTGAATCAGTTTCTCTGATTTTCTATTTATAGGTTTATGTTTGAGTAAAATGAACCTTGTTGTTTTATTCTATAAACTACAGACAGCATTTCTCCCAATTTCCAGATAATAATATTGTAATTTAGAGCATTTATTTGTAGAAAATGAGAAATGGCTGAAATAACAAAAAAGATGCAGAGCTTACAGACCTCAAATTATGCAAAGAAAAAAGTTCATATTCATAGAGTTTTAAGAGATCAGATCATTAATATTTGGTGGAATAACCCTGGTTTTTAATCACAGTTTTCATGCATCTTGGCATGTTCTTCTCCACCGGTTTTACACACTGCTTTTGGATAACTTTATGCTGCTTCACTCTTGGTGCAAACATTCAAGCAGTTCAGTTTGGTTTGATGGTTTGTGATCATCCATCTTCCTCTTGATTATATTCCAGAAGTTTTCAAATTGGTAAAATCAAAGAAACTCATCCTTTTTAAGTGGTCTCTTACTCAAATTCAATGTCAACTAAATATACTATCAATAAGAACAAACAAACACACACATACACTGCACTGACTTACTGTCGTACTCAGATGATGTCCTGGTTGCAGGGTTCAGGGTTGAGTAGGTATCACTGGGGGAGTGTGTAGCATGCTGATGAAGCAAGATAAATCGACATTAAACATTAACAATGTTCATAATGTACTATGTCTAACAAGAAATACACACAAACACACTGCACTGACTTACTGTCAGAGTGTCGTACTCAGAGGACGAGGTGGTGGCGAGGTTTAGAGCTGTGTACGTGTCGTCTCCAGGCTTTGGAGTCTTTTAGAGAGAGATGAGGAAACACAGATTAAAGTCTATATTCAGTAAAACTCTATAGGAACATTTTCATAAACAGCTTCAGTAGAATCTTCTCTCAGTACCTGAACATCAGCACCTCTCTCTGCTCTCCTCTTCCTCCTGATCTCACATTAAACACAAAACACATCTTTAACAGTTTCCATTTTAGACAGAGGTTTTAGGTTGAGGTTAAAACTGTATTTAGACAGACAGTTCAGATATTCAGTGTAATAATAAAAGAGTAATGTTACTCACTGAACGCACAGAACAGCAGTAAGAAGAGAGAGAGCCAGAGCAGAAACCAATCCAACAGCTGCCCAGACTGCATACTGCTTCCACCAATCAGCTAAAAGAGATAAATTAAATATTCAGCACTCAACATTTAACTTGCTGCAGTTAAGCCCCACCTATTCAGCCTACAGCAGTTTAGCTCCACCTATGCAGAATTGTTAAGGTTTCAGATTTGGTATTTATATATACAGTCCACTCCAATTGTATTGAAACAGTGAGGTCAAGCCCTTCATTTGTGTTGTAGACTGAAAATGTTTTATGAATATGAGAATATGAAAATTATATATTTCCAGTTATTTACACCTGGATCTGAAACACACTTCAGAAAACAGCACCTTCTGTCTGAACCCACCCATTTTTCACGTGAGCAAAAGTATTGGAACATGTGACTGTCAGGTGTGTTTTATTGCCCAGGTGTGTCCTGATACATTGATTATTCAAACAACAATTAGCGCTGAATATCAGATTCAGATTTGGGTTTTGCCTGTGCAGACTGAGCACTTACAGAAAAGCAGAGTGGTATGTGAATGAAATTAAGCAATTGTGATGTTAAGAGAAGGTGCTAAAATCAGAGCCATTGCAAAAATTTTGGCCATAGCCAGTTGGACATTCCATTTGTAATGTTCTGAAGAAGAAAGTCGTCACTGGTGTACTGCATTAAAGATGTTAAACAGGTAGACCATGGAATACAACCACAATTGATGACATAAACATTGTGTCTGCTGTAAAGAAAGACGCTAAATCAACTATAATAACATGAGCAACAACCTACAGGGCAGAAGTCAGTCTAATTTTCACAGAAAAATTCATGCTTCCCCAGAAGATGAAAACCACTATTAGCAAGAAGAATAGGAAGGCCAGGCTGGAATTTGCCAAGAAGCTCAGAGACAAGCCTATTTACTGATTATGGACTGATGAGACAAAGATTAATCTTTACCAGTGTGATGGAAAGGCTAAAGTGTGAGAAAAAAGGATCTGCTCATGATCCCAAACATACCAGCTCATTTGTGAATCTCAGTGAACTCATTAATCTACATTAATCTTTGCAGCAGGAAAATTAACTCACAAATCTAAAGAAACATTTTTTAAAAGTTTAAAAGAATCAGCAACCAAACGGACTGGGAGATATTTTATCATGCAGCAAGATAATAAAAAAGGAATACAAAAGTTTAGTGATTTCAGTGATTCAAAGGATTGATGCAGTTATTGCAAGCAAAGTATTTTTGACTAAATATTAAATTCTTATTCACTTTAATCGTTTTAATATTTATCTGTTACAACAGTCTTGCTCACAAAAAATGATGGAAATAAAAGCTGAAATGTTGATCATATTTAATGTCAGATCCAATTATTTTCAGTCTACAGCAGAAATTGGCCTCACTGTTCCAGTACTTTTGAAGCGAGTGTATATCGTCGCTGTCCTATGAAAAACACTTATCTCCATTTTTGTCGATTTTTAGTTTACTACAGTATTTGAACATACAAACTGTCCCTTACACTGTGCCAAAATTTCTTGATGAACGGACCAACAGAAACTTATCAAAATGACTTGAAATAAACTCTTTTTACATTGACTTTTATTAAGAGTTTACCAGGTTTTTTCTCTCTCCTGTAAAGTTGCTGTTTTGGAGATAAGTGTTTTTCATTGGACAGCGACGATATGTAAATGATACCACAGAGAAACAAGTAGCGGAAGTAAAAATAATTTTCTTTAATTTAACACTGAATTTCCTACAAGAATTTATGTCTTGATTGTTGACAAATAGCTGTCAATAGTCCAAAATTGAATAAACCTGTAACACACCTGTTGTAAACGGCCACTCTGATGAGTTGGATGATCCATATTGATTCTCTGCCAGACAGTAGAAAACTCCAGCTGTTCCAGCAGCTAAAGTTAAATTAGAGCCGTTTCTAAAAGGTTCAGAGCTGCTTCCTGTCTTCCTGAACCAGGTGTAGGAGCTGGCAGGGTTGGAGTCGCTGACGCACACCAGCGTGATCGAGCCGTTAAACCCGTTAAACTCAGATAGAGATGGAGGTCTGGGAGGATCTGAACAGCACAGAGACTGAGCTAATCACTGAACTTCTTACACTCAGAAGAAACAGGATCATACAGAACAAACTGCACTTACAGAACACGTCCAGACGGGCGGGTGCAGAGCTGTGCTGTCCGAGCTGGTTGAGAGCGGTGCAGTAGTACAGTCCGCTGTGCTGGGAGCTGATACTGGTGATGCTGTAATTCTGGCCTGTTCCCAGTGATTCATTTACACTTTGTTTAAACCAGTTGAAGGTGAGAACAGGAGGATCTGCATCACTGCTGCAGGTCAGAGTCACTGAATCTCCCTCCTCTCTCTCTCCAGAGGGAAGAACAACCGCTCTGGTCTCTTTAGGAGAGTCTAAGTGGAAAACAGATATTAAAATACTCCTGATTATATATTAATCTTTAAATGGACTGAAAACTAAACACATCATTGGCATGTTGGAAAAAGAATAAAGCTCTACTATAATATTTCAGTTTTACATGGTCAGATAAACATGATAAAGCTGCATTCAGTTACATTAGCTATTTGTTTCAGTCCAGACGACTGACTGAGAGGTAAATAAGTGAATGTGAAAATCTGAACTCACACACTGGAGGAGAGCAGAGACCACGGCCTTCAACAGCACAGCTGTAGCTGATCTCTCCACTGAACACAGCTACAGAGCAGGAGGCAGATCTACACTCAGATACAGGCTGTCCGTTCCTGTACCAGATGTAGATGGGATTGATCAGAGAGCCAATCGAGCTACAGGTCAGTGTTACTGTCTGTCCTTCTGCAGGAGCAGCTGCAGCACCTTCCACTTTCACCTGCAGACCTTCAAACACACCTGAAACAAAGAGACTTAGTTTATCTATGTGTAACAATAAACATACTATACCTTTAATGTTCAGTCTAAAGCAAAGCAGATTTTTCCCAGAATGCCCAGTTTATCCAGCTAGTATAATGTTTCACCAGAAACAATGATATTATTACCAAACCATTTACATTTCCATCAAATTACACCAAAAAGAGATCTGGAGATTAACTTTGTTTACTTTGAGAAGAACTGAATAGCTATGTTTTATCCACAAATTTAACCTCTGAGCTGCTGCAATACAGTCAGTGCACACCAGTTAACATTAAAATAAGATAAAATGCTGTTTTAAACAGTATATGGTCACTCTTAATACCTCTAACACACTAACTACTTCTAACCTCATTTCCTTCTTCCTCTCCTTCACTCCTCTATCCTATTATTCCCCTTTGACCTCCTTTTATCCCTTTCCAAAGATGTTTTACCTTTAAACTTATTTTACATTGTACTTGACTATTGGACAAAACTTGGACAAAAGCGTCTGCCAAATGTAATGTAATGTAAAAAAACACTAATGTTAGATGGCTGGGTAACAACTGATTCGATCACATTGGCCATTTTACACTCAGGCTTCAAACTAAGACACTCAGTATGAAACAACAACAATAAAAAACAACAATTTTACACTAAATCCAAAAAAAAAAAACAAGAAATAACTTCATACAGAGAGACGGTTAATGAGACCAACAGCATAATAACACCACATGATCAATTATAGTAATTAATAATGATGATTAATTAACCAGTTTCCTGACAGATGGACTACAACTTAGCTACTCCATGTGATGCAGAAAAGATGTTCCACCCAAAACTGTTAATCCCTTTATTAATTAATTCAAGGGTGGGGCTGTTCTGTCATTAAAATATATGGGGATGGGTGGAGCTACACATCATACAACAGCCAGCCTGCAGAGGCTCTAGACCTGTGGTGATGAACATCTAATACAAAATATGAGAGTAACTGAATAAACTGAGTATAATCCAGTAGAATCTGACAGTGAGATGATAACAGAGTGAGTGCAGTGTAAAGTGATGTCTTACAGACAGCAGCAGAGCGGATCTCCTCGTGTTCTTTCACAGCACAGGAGTAGCTGCCTGCATCCACAGTGCGGTCCCTCAGATCCAGTACAGCTCTGTTCTGCTCAGATACAGGCTGTTCGTTCCTGTACCAGATGTAGGTGGGGTTAGTCAGAGTGCAGGTGGAGCTACAGATCAGCTGCTTTCCTCCTTCCTGTGTGTCTGACACTTCAATCTTCAGATCTGCAGGAGATTTTAAACATGATTTAGTCTAATTTTTATCTGTAGAAATCTCTCATAGTTAAATAAACTTGTTTCATATGATCCAGAACTACCTGTGACAGACAGACAGACTCCAGAGCTGCCAAAGTATTTACCACCAGGATCATCAGTGATGAATCTGAACTTATATATCTGAGAATCGCTCGCTTTCAGACCAGTGATTTTCATTCGACATGGGGTCTGGTAATACTGCACTCTCCCCTTATACTGATCATCCTCTCGCAGATCTACATGCTGCTCATTAATGAACCAGAATGATTCAGTCACTCTGAGTCCTCCAGGGTGTTTATAAGAGCAGGAGAGATCAACTGATGAACCTTCCAGAGCACACACACTATCAGGATTGTAAGTCACACCCCACTGCTTCTCACCCAGTTCACCTGGAACACAGAATTACAGTCAGTACAGTGCTGATCAGTCAGTACTGAAACAGTTCTGAACAGTAAAATCAGAAACAGATAAATGAAGAATAATATTAACTAAACACATCAGTGGGAACAGCAGAACTGAAATACTGAGTGTGAGTAAAACACTGTAATATCTACCCTACCTGTGGGCAGGTCTGCACTGATTGTGGGCGGAGCTTCTATTCTAAAGCAGATAAATCAGTGACTGTGTTCTGCATTTGGTTCTATAGTGTTCAGCTTAATTAACTTAATTACATTTTATTATATTTAGTCATCTAAATATAAAGTTATCTCATGAATCACTGAGGAAAGCAGGGCGTCTTCTGTCTTGTTTTTCCTGTTGATTATCTAGACCGACAATTTAATCTGTTTTAAATCTGAGGTTCTTTTGTTTTTGTTGTTTTGGTAAATGCTCAATCCTGGAGCAATATAACATTTTTATACTAAAATAATGTTGTTTTTATTATTACATTTTTACTGTGTCATAAATATTAACAGTGTCTCTTATTTGATCTGGAAGACGATGCACTATAAATTTATTTTAATAGCTTGATAATAATAATAATAATAATAATAATAATAATAATAATAATAATAATAATAATAAGAAGAAGAAGAAGAAGAAGAAGAAGAAGAAGAAGAACAACAACAACAACAACAACAAGAGCTTAATTTGTAAACAATGTTTAATATATTGAAATGCTTGAAAGGCGGAAGATGGAAAATTGCTTCACAATGCAGAACATTAAAACATTAAACCATGTATTTAAAACAATAAAAATAATAGAAAATTTACTAAAAAGGGGTAATAATATATGTAAAATAAAACATTAAAAAACAAGATTTCCTGCCCTGTTAGTTCTGGAGAAATCACTGCCTTGTTACATTTGTTGGAAATCAAGTACTGGTATCAAGTACTGAAAAGTCTGACAACCATCAAGACATGCCTGAAAATAATTTTTAAACTGTTTTTACACCAAAAATCTGAATCCTCTCCAGCTCACACTGTCTGTCAGAAACTAAATATTAATAGAATAATAATAATAGATGAACATTAATTAAAGCACTGCTACTGGACTGAGTTCTCTGCTGGTTCATTTTTAATAATTAGTCCTGCTATTTATTACATATTTGCATTCTTTTTCCATATTTAAGGAATCTGAACCCTTTAAAAAAAGTAGTCAGGAAAATTCTGAAATTGGAAATATAAAAATGTTCAAATATTCTACATAAATAAATAAAATAAAATCACTTAAAAACTCAGTGTTCAGAAAGTGAATCAGGATTGGGCTGTTTCTCAGTGTGGATCAGGTTTGGGGCGCTGAGTCCACAGAAAGCTGCTGGTTTTTCCCGGGCTTTACACGAAAAAGCAAATTTGCATTGAAAAGAATTTACAGATGTCTACAGCATTGCTCTGCTTAAAAACACGCAAGTGAACACAGCACATGATATCAGGCTTACTCTCTGCAATGAAATATGCAATCACTGTTCTTATAGCACTGATGAACAATATGCTTAAAAAGTATAACTTCAATATGACATGGACATTTATAATAATACAATAAAATATGATATTGTCCACTTCTACTACTGACCAATCAAACTGCTCGTTAGCATGGCTTCATTGATGCTGTTGTGTTTGTGGCTGTGTTTCTGTAGGTTCCTCTATTACAGAAAATCTTCATGCAACATTTATTTATTCATATTTATTTAGGTTTAATAATTAATTCTGAATAACCAACATAAGCTGCATAAAATCACAGACTTACTACTGCTAAGAAGGATTAAGATTTTAGAATGGATAACATTTTGAGTTAAGAGAGATCTGAAATAACTGAGTATAAATGTTCTCCTCAATATAATCAGCTCTCAATTAAAACCTTCAGCAGATAAAAACGTGGGAGGAGACTAAGAGGCAGTATCACAGTCAGCTTCTGCTTACAGCTAGAAAACTAGACCTCCTCTGATAAATACAGACTGAGACACACTACTGAGTCAGAGGGAGGAGAGGGGGGTGAGGTTACACCAAAAAGACATGATTTATAAAGTGTTAGATTAAGAAGTGGAGTAGCTTCAGGGATTCAAGTTATTTCATAACTTCACTTGCAATAATAAACAAGAAAATTATCTGAATTATTATTATTATTTATTGTACAGGAATCAAAGTATTAAGATAAGGAAACTAATTATTCTACTGAACTCAAATCTTTGGTACTCAGTTTCTCAGAACTGCACAGAATACAGAATGAACCTCATCGTTCTAAAGTAGAACCTGATTTCCTGGTTTTAAACAGTCTGAATGATTCTCTTTAGTGACACTGAGAGACAGACTGACTCTGTACTTACAGTATGAAGGAGGCTGGATGTAGTTATTGACAGTACATAAGTATCTATCCTGATCAGAGGAACTGGTGGATTCGATCCAAACTGTGGCAGTAGCTGAACATCCCATGTAAGTTGGAGTGCTCTGCCAGTAACCTCCACCTCTGTACCAGTAATCTGTGATCCAGCGATGTCTGAACCAGCTGTAGTAACAATTTCCACTGCAGGTGGGACTACAGGCTAATTTTCTCACTCCGTGTCCTACAACCTGCTGATGCACCGTCCCCTGCTGAGCTACACACACACACACACACACACACACAATTACAATGTTTTTTTTTTTCAGGAATCCTTGTTGTGGCACAAGGAATGTGTGTCTTTGTGTGTGTGTATGTTTCTATATATGTGTGTGTGTGTGTGTGTGTGTTTATTTACCTGTTTGTCCAGATGATGCTGGTATGTGGTGGCCTGATGGAGAGAGTGTTAAATCCACAGTGTTAAATACTGCTGCTTTTATTTAATATATAACATTAACAGAATCATGAGCTGCACAAAGACATGTGAAGGTTGATGGAGATTTTTGATAAACACAGAAGAACTGAGCTCAGTTTATGGTGTTTCAGAGCTTTACAGTATTAACATCTGCCCCTTAAAACTATAGGATATAATTTATATAATTAATATTTTAATCCTGAAAGTAATCAGTAGATTTAATGCTCTGATTACATAATGACTTGGACTGGACAGCATACAGTACCAGTCTACCTCTCTACCCCAGGACTTCTGCAGAAGGCCAGAGCATGTTCATGAGGCTGATTTTCACTATTTGTTGTGTGTTAGGAGCAAGCCTTAAAGGCTAACATAGCAGACTGTCTAAAAAAAACAAGATAATCTTGTTTTTAACACCCTTGATTGGTGGACAAAACAATAAATTAGGAGATTTCCCAATACTTTTGTTCATATAGTTCTGGATTCATTGAGTCTTTTAAAATCTACACAGAAACACTTATATATAGTTTATAGTCAATATAAAGTCCTCAAATAATGGTAGTACCCTCCTAACATTCTTATTGCACCTTCTATCTTTAGCTAGAGAACAGTATGTGGGTGAAGAGTTAGTTATCTGATATTAAATGTGAGAGATTATTAAAGTTTGTCACATACACTGTGAAGCTAAGCTTCACTCTGTACTGTCTCTATGTGATTTGGTAAAGCCTTAGGGCCCTATTTAAGCAATCTGTAGGCGAGCCATCCACCGCTCAACATGTGTATTGATTTAGGGAGTGTCAGTGTGTCTTCGTTATCGTATCGTCAGGAAAAGTACACCTTGTGCGGCTCGAAGATCAGAAAGGGCATGTACTTATTCTCTTAATTAATCATGGGTGTGTTTTGGGCATAACGTAAAAAAAATAAAATCAGTGTGTTACTTGCCATCTGCTTTAAGAGCCAGGTGTGTTTTTGACTTTGGCATATTGGCATTTTAATGGCGCAGATACCTGGACGTGTCCAGCTCTTCTCAGCAGAGGAAATCGACCAGATAATTTACAAGAACACCAATATTAATTTATTTTGTATTTTGTTTATTTTTTATTTAAAAGATGGGTTTGTGCACTGCTGCGTGTCCTTGTGTGTGTGTGATGAGTGGAAGAATACACACGGATAGCAATGAACGTCAGACATTTGTCTAGGTTCATTTTTCAGTGGCAGACCTTGTTTTTCTGCTGCCAAGAAAACAATACGCCAGACATTTACCTGAACACATCTCACTTCCAGACCACCACACCATTTGACATAGATATATTCGTAATCCCGTTGCTATTTAAATGACGCAGATGCAAGGCATTAAAACAAACGTGATGGTGGGGTGTAAGATAGCAATTAACATCACAATGTGCCTTGCGCAGGGTGAGAGATAGTGCCCTTAATGTTCTGTTGATAGATCAGTCTGTGATGTATTTGACTTATTGCTGATTCTGTAGTTTCCAGTAGAAACTCATATAAACATTAAACATGGTGGTGGTAGTGTTATTAATGTGGTGATGTTTTCCCATCTCAAAGCCTAAACAACATTCTGTTATTAAACAAATCCTGAATTCAGTTCTGTATTAAAGAATTATTAATTAGTCTGTCTGTTTATGAGCTGAACATAATCAGGTTCTGCAGAAAAGCAAACCCACATCTGAGCAGCTGAACAGAAACTATATGAATATTTAGGAGTGGCCTGGTTAAAGTTTCTGCAGAGAAAAGTGGAGTTTAAATTTCTCCACAATGATGTGAATGACTGAACTATGTTTTACACACAGGTGATTCACATATTGGTTAAGATTTATCCATAAATAAAATGTGTTTATTATTTATCATGGATTAATATAGCATTGTGCTTAAAGATCTACACACACTCACTGCAACAATAAAGAAAATCAGTGAGATAAAAAAAAACCTGATTCAGACTTAGTCCAAACACTTTCAGTTCACACACATGCACATTAAACACTTGAAACTAATTAATATGAAAAAGATCAGAAATGGTAATAAATATAAAAGTTTACCTGCCAGTAAAATGAGGATCACTGCTGCTGTGATATTTGCTGATCTTTGGGGAGACATGGCAGCATCACTCTTTAAACACAGCTGATATCAGAAGATCCAGAAGATCCTCAGTCCTACTGTCCTTCACTTCTGATCTGCTCTGGTCTAAATAGAGAGAAGAGTCAGAAGAAAAGATGACGGCGTGTTCTGCAGTTTCCATTCTGTCCTCACATCTCCCCATTTAGCTCACAGCTACTTCCTGTCCTCTGCTGATCTTTTTTACTCCCCTTAAGACTGTAGGGACTTTTAAACATTATATTAAAATAGGCAGTAGATCAGTAAAGGGTTAATGATGTTCTGCTATCAGATTTGGGTTTTTATTTATCTGTGGGGAGAATTTGTATGAATAATAAAGCTGTAATCTCACCGTGCAGTGAATTCTACACTTAATACTCTAATATAGAAGAGATGCAGAGCTGTACATGTGAATGAGGCGTAATGAAACAGGAAACTCTCTTTTCACACCATCAACAAGTGCAGTGTTTGACCACATGACTTTAGACACTCTTTAGACAACTCTTATACTGGGGAGCTCTTTATACAAGTTTATTACCAGTAGTTTTAATAATTTATTTGACTGCTGCTGAAATATTAACATAATGATTAGTAGGGGTAAAAGAAAATATTAATATATTGAAGTATTGCAACTTTATGATTGAAGTATTGTATTCATTCCTAAAAACACTGTATAGATTTTGAATTAATGATTTATTTAGTATTATTTAGTGTCAGACAGTGGATCATTTAATTTTGTGTTTGAATCGGTATGAAATAATGTTGGACTGATTTGACTGGACAAAAAATGTGATTTTGATAAAAGTTCATTTTTATTCATATAATATTGTGTTTCTCATACCATAATAGTTTTCCTATTTCTTTTAAATCTCAATATATTGCCTTTTTTCAGTATAACAATATATTGAATCAGAATGTATAATTGTATCACTAGGTTCTTTCTAGTACACAGCTCTAGGTACAGATACAGATAATAATAACTATAATATTAATGTTACACTTACTGCTGGACAGGAGGCATGAAATAAACTATGTTTACTGATGTTTTATCCAAAATCTGATCTGTAGCTTTAAAAAAAAAATAAAATAAAACATTGTTACTTCCTTTGTTTAATCTACCAATTAATCAGAAAATCGTTTTTCAGTTTTTATTTATTTGTGAAAAGAGAAGAAAACTGAGTCACTATGTGTTTATACTGTGTTGAATCTACACAGATTAGATACAGAAGTTTATGTGACTGTCAGACTCTGAATATTTAATAATAATAAGTATAACATTTGCTGAATAAAAATACAGTTAGTGGGAACAGAATACAGGTGTTTCCGTTATTGTGTCCAGCAGTAGCTCTGAAACAGGGCAGGAGACAGCAGGTTCCAGTGGACTGAAGCAGAAATGAAAGGGAATCCTGACTGTTAGAACTTGCAGACCTTAAACTAGAGTAAATGTCCAACACTATTAAAATATGATGTATAAAACAATCTAATTAAACAGCTGGATGGAAATCTGGACCCTGCTGACTTTAACATGGACTGACCTCATATTACTGACAGGTTGATCTACACAGGTGGAGTTTGGGAGGTAAACAGGTGGAGAACTGACTCCCTCTACTGGATTTATGGTGTTAAAACTGCATCTCTGTTCACTTCCTGCTCTCACTGCAGTCCTGTAACATAGCAAACAGTCTTAACTATTAATAAGTAACTAAAAAACACACAAAAACTGATTAATAAAAACAATAACAACAATAATAATGATACATACAACAGTACTGCTTTATTACTTTATTTTAAAATCCATGTTAGTAATAACAATAATATATTAAAATAATGAAAATAGTAAATATATATTTATATACAACTCTGGAAAAAATTAAGAGACCACTTCAGTTTCTGATTCAGTTTCTCTGATTTTGCTATTTATAGGTTTATGTTTGAGTAAAATGAACATTGTTGTTTTATTATCTAAACTATAGACAACATTTCTCCCAAATTCTAGATAAAAATATTGTCATTTAGAGCATTTATTTGTAGAAAATGAGAAATGGCTGAAATAACAAAACAAAAAAAAAAAAACAGAGCTTTCAGACCTCAAATAATAATAATAATAATAAAAAAATATTATAAAGTTTTAAGGGTTCAGAAATCAATATTTGATGGAATAACCCTGGTTTTTAATCACATTTTTTATGCATCTTGGCATGTTCTCCTCCTCCTCCAGTCTTACACACTGCTTTTGGATAACTTTATGCCATTCCTGGTGCAAAAAATCAATTCAAGCAGCTCAGCTTTTCCTGACAAACTTTAAATAAAGAAAATATAAAAAACAGCCCAATATAATTAAAGTACAATATTGACTAAATCCGTTAAAACAAACAAAATAAAAGCATCTTAAGATATTCCTTATTTATTACATCTTTAGATAAGAGATAAAAATTCTCATTTTCTGAGAGACTAATTTATATTTCTATATTTATTACATATATATATAAAGAAACACTATTATACAGCAAAACCTTTTATTATAAACTGGATAAAACATTTTTTACACATAATATAATTTTATGCAATAGTTTAATAGTTAATTCATCTTATTTTTCATGATTGGTGAGGGGAACTAAAAGAAGAGGAGAATTTCACTTAAACAGCAGAGATTCAAATACAAGACTAATAGACTAATAGATGAGAGTTTTGTGGAACTCCATATAACTTCTATCCACCACCAGACAGAGGAGCTTTGAGTGAATCTGACTGAATCTCTTTATGACTTTAGGACAGAATCTGATGAGTGATGAAAATTGTATGAATAGAAAATATTTTAAAAAACATTTTATTCAACAGCAAATTTCACAACCTCACAAGCAAAAAAAACACACAAAAAAGCATTGTTGAAATAAAAAAATATATATATGGCTTTCCCCACAGCATATTTGAAGTTTATCAAAATATCTATTTAATTCAACAATACAAATGCAGATTCAAATACTTAGGCCAGTTTTAAGCTCCATAACCTTTAACACACTTATGGGCTATCTTTGTTGTAATTTCACCAGGTTTTAATAGCCAGGGTAGATTCACACTTCTCTAATAATACTCTCGATTGCTAGAGAAGAGCTCTAAATATAGGTTTGTTTGCTAAAGCTTGTAAACCGCTGCACTGGAACTGGGTTACTGACCAAAGTATTGTGGGTTTGATGACCAAGTTCACTAAGCTGCCACTGTTTTAGGTTATACATTAAGAGCCATAAGAAAAAAAAAACAGGTTATGAAAGTCTCATGCATGTTACAATATTGTGATAGGTTAAGGTAAAAGGAAATTAAGGTAAGACAGTTTTCCTGCACTAATACATTTCCGGTCAAACTTTATTTTAAGGAACACAAATTAGGCGCTTATTAATGTCTTATTATTTGCTTAATAAAGCCTTAATTAGACATTTGTAAATGATGTATTCACTACTTATTAGGCTTTATTCTGTGCAAGTGTTATTGGTGCTTAATTAGGGGTCTGTGATTGATTAAATATTTATTCAGTTCTTTTTAGTGTGTAATTAGTGATGAACAGAAGCTCATTTTAGAATATGGTACTTTAGTCACATCTTGGTCTATTAGTGATTATTAACCCCTTATTAACTCTTATAATAAACTCCAGCACAGCCATAACCTTACCAAACTCACACTCAGATCAAACTGCTGCCAATTATACACTAATAACATGTAGAATTAGCTAATAGTTAATGCTTAATAATCTGTTTACCAGGGTGCTGACATAACTGTTCACTGTGCACTATAAGAACTAATACAGCCATTATTAATCATTTCCACATAACAGACCACTAATTAAGCACCAATAACACTTAGAGTAAACACACAGAGTAAAGCCTAATAAGTAGAGAATAAATCATTTACAAATGTCTAATTAAGGCTTTATTAAGCAAATAATAAGACATTAATAAGCGCCTAATTTGTGTTCCTTAAAATAAAGTGTTACCACATTTCCTTGTAGGCAAAGGAGCAAGAATAACACACTAAAATTCATTTTGGTGAAAAACAAAACAATAATAAAGCAAAGTAAAATTACAAATACAATATTTACAACAAAAATGAAACAATGCTGTATATGATTTAAACGGATAAAGCCATTAAAACACCATAATCTGTAAAATAAATTAAAAAAATCCCTCCATGGTCACACCCTCCGAAATGCCTCATTATACTATTCATATTTTTTACCCTATTCTGCACTACTAGCTAATCTAATCTCACTAGCATCTCTAATCTCAATTGTGGGTTACCACTCAGAAGGTAAATTATCAAACAAAATCTGTAACATAATACCAGTACTAGTGTAAAATAAAAGATGTTTTCCTCTGAATATTTTTATATAGTTTTAAAGTGAAGTGCTGTTTTAATATGGATCTGTGTATTTGCTCTTCACTCTAATAAACTGCATCTGTTTGGAGAGGCTGTATGTTGATGGTGGAAAATGTTAATCTTAGGCAGAGTTCTGGACCATGCTGTAGACTGGGGATTCTTCATACCTGCAACATTTAAAACATTGAGATTATATATTATTTTCGTGCGGTGGCAAACTCAAAACCAACTATCAGAGAATCCGTGACTAAGGGGTTTTAAGAACGCATACGTCAACATCAACAGAATCAATTCTACTTTCAAATACAGCTCTGGAATAAATGAATAGACCACTTCAGTTTCTGAATCAGTTTCTCTGATTTTGCTATTTATTGGTATATATTTGAGTAAAAAGAATATTGTTGTTTTATTCTATAAATATGGACAACATTTATCCCAAATTACAAACAGAAATATTGTCATTTAGAGCATTTATTTGCAGAAAGTGTAAAATGGCCGAAATAACAAAAACAGACGCAGAGCTTTCAGACTTCACATAATGCAAAGAAAACAAGTTCATATTCATCAAGTTTTAAGAGTTCAGAAATCAATATTTGGTGGAATAACCCTAGTTTTATATACAGTTTTCACAGTTTGTATTTTGGCATGTTCTCCTCCACCAGTCTTACACACTGCTTTTGGATAACTTTATGCCTTTACTCCTGGTGCAAAACATCAAGCAGTTCAGTTTGGTTTGACGGCTTGTGAACATCCATCTTCCTCTTGAATATATTCCAGAGGTTTTTAATTTGGTAAAATCAAAGAAACTCATCATTTTTAAGTAATCTCTTTTTTTTTTCCCAGGGCTGTACATACACCTCTTAAACACATCTTCCCTTAAATAGCTTTAAACTCTAACTCTATAAATGATCAGACTGTTCTTCACACCCTTTTTGTCACAGATTTGTGCTTCTAGGAAAACTAGTAAACAGTTTTATTTGTCTTTACAGTTCTGGAAACTTCTGTTTATTTTAATAAAAAAAAAAGAAAAGTATGAAGTCAGCATGAAGCTGAAGGTTCTGCTTTCGAGTTGGTCTATCTGACAGTGTATGTGACATTAATAATCAGATTTCACAGAAAGCAGAGGTGGTTTGTGGGTGTGTAAAAGAGAGAGAGGGTTTGAAAGAGAAGGAGAGATAGAGATATATGAGTGATCTGTATTGCTTACCGAGCAGTTCCTGCTCTAGCTTTGTTCACTGTGGCGTACTCAACTTCCTCTTCTTTATTAAAAGCGAGAGTCTGATGAACAGTGGGGCAGAGAGGCTCTTCCTGTGGGCGAGACTGTTTGAACTGAATGGTTGAGTACTGAACTTCATCTGAGGATGCAGCTCCTGTGCAGGGCCTGGAGGTCATAGCCAGGTCTGAGACGGTTTCATACACTGGAGCAGAAGCTGGCTGAAAGAGAGAAGAGAAGGAGAGAGAGAGAGTATTAACCCTCTATGGTATAATGTTGCCCTCGGGCAACAAACCTTATTGTTATTACAGCATTCTACAACATCCATTTTTCGAACTTTAGGGCGCACCCAAAACCCTTTAATCTTGCCAAAATCATCAGTGTGCCTTGTAATCTAGTGCACCTTATGTATGAATTCTACCAGTCAGGTATTAGGGTAAAATTACTCCAATAAGTTTACTGTAAATAAACAGAAGTCCTTTACTCTCTCAAATGAACTCTCTCAAATTTCTCTCAGGAGAGAAATCTTTGTAGATTAACATTCAGCACTTGTTTGATTTAAAAAAAAATGTTTTTTTTTTTTTTTTTTAGAATTACAGTTTTATTTACTTAGCCTAGCTCTTAGTTACCCCCTACCACCACTTAGCAGCGAGAGCTGCTGAATTAGAAGGGAAAAATGGCGACACCCCTGTTCCTTACTAGTGTAATGTTATAATGCGGTGTATCTTATGTATGAAAATTGACCAGAAAATAGACATTGATAGTGATAATGCGCCGTCTAATCCGGTGCGCCTTATAGTGCGAAAAAATACGATAGCTTATTTTTTCTGTATTTTTATTTTAGTCCAATACAGTAAAGCATACAAGTAGGTCATAATTGCAAATAGGTAAATATGTGCAAGAATGTGCAAAGAAATATATTTGTCTGTTTATATTTTTACAATAATCTTTCATTCTTGTTGTTAGCTTACTAACACTATTTTTTTGCCTGTGGGTAATATCTACATCACTTTATTTAATACCATCATGATAAAATAGCAGTGATTGAAATAATCAGCTTGTTATCAAAATAATTTAAATTAAATTTAAAATATTAGACTTCACATTTTATATCACATTATTTAAAAATCAAATCTCAATTTCAGAAACAAAAATAATACCAGACTGTCACAGTGCTCATATACAACAATATAAAACTGAACTAATTAATCATTAGACTCATTAAGGATCTATATTTGATGCATTAGATATTTTATAATTGTTTCTCTGCTGTGTGTTCACTCCACCATTAAAACTCACCCCGTCAGTGTTGTCTTCACTTCGGCTGTGGGACAGGGCTGCTTTTCTCCTGTAAATGACATTAGTGTAAACACAACTTTTACCACAAAAATGCTCGTGTTCATATTTTGTGACCATGTGTAGTGCCTTATGAAATATTTTACATTGTTTAAACTCTTCTATCTATCTATCTATCTATCTATCTATCTATCTATCTATCTATCTATCTATCTATCTATCTATCTATCTATCTATCTATCAAAAGACTGCAGGAAACAAAGGGCTAATGTGTATTAGACTGTTCAGGATGTAGCATTAGAATATCTTAAATCTCAAATGTTCAGAAATTCTTACCTCATCCACAAAAGGACTGTGAGGAATATCAGAAACAAAACCACAAGGACTCCAGAAGCGATATATAGAGAAGATGTTTTATCTGTATTAAAGCGGAGAACCCAACATGTTAAACAAGATCAAAATGGACCAAAATTAAATGTCTAGTAAAGCCATCAAACAGACTGAAAACTAGAGCTTTAATAATCAATAACCACCCAGCAGAGAAAAAAAAACAATAAAATCAACCTATAACACATCTGATGTAAACATCCACTCTGTTGAGTTGGATGATCCATATCGATTTTCTGCCAGACAGTAGAAAACTCCAGCTGTTCCAGCAGCTAAAGTTAAATTAGAGCCGTTTCTAAAAGGTTCAGAGCTGCTTCCTGTCTTCCTGAACCAGGTGTAAGAGCTGGCAGGGTTGGAGTCGCTGACGCACACCAGCGTGATCGAGCCGTTAAACCCGTTAAACTCAGATAGAGATGGAGGTCTGGGAGGATCTGAACAGCACAGAGACTGAGCTAATCACTGAACTTCTTACACTCAGAAGAAACAGGATCATACAGAACAAACTGCACTTACAGAACACGTCCAGACGGGCGGGTGCAGAGCTGTGCTGTCCGAGCTGGTTGAGAGCGGTGCAGTAGTACAGTCCGCTGTGCTGGGAGCTGATGTTGGTGATGCTGTAATTCTGGCCTGTTCCCAGTGATTCATTTACACTTTGTTTAAACCAGTTGAAGGTGAGAACAGGAGGATCTGCATCACTGCTGCAGGTCAGAGTCACTGAATCTCCCTCCTTTCTCTCTCCAGAGGGAAGAACAACTGCTCTGGTCTCTTTAGGAGGATCTGAATGGAGAACAGATAATAACATTCTCCTGATTATATATTAATAATTAAACAGACTGAAAACTAAATACATAATTGGCATGTTGGAACAAGAATACAACTCCACTAGAATATTTCAGTTCACATGATCAGTTAAACATGATAAAGCTGCCTTCAGTCACATTAGTTATTTGTTTCAGTCCAGACGACTGACTGAGAGGTAAAATTTTAAATAATATAAGAGTTGATTATTATTATTTTTTAAATAATTATTATTATTATTATGTATTGGCATATCAAATCTGTTGTATATTTAAATTTTCTCCACTCTTTTTTTAAAAAAACTTTGGGTCCTGCGCTTTTAATTTTTTTCTACTGAGAGCACTTCTTTCTATGCTGTTTGTTTATAATAAAGAATGTAACTTTACGTTTCATGGAGATTTTTGGCAGAAGTTAAGATAAACGTTAGACGTCAGGACTTGTGGTCTTACTGTGGTCGTACTGTGAACCACAACTGAACAGAAGCCAGGATAGATCAGTGTTTCTACACCCTGTTCCTGCATATTCCCACTGTTCTGCATATTCGAGTTTTCTCTGCTTTAAAGGTACCTAATAAAGTAAGTGGTGGTATACATAATGATTGATTTATGATCCATAGGGGCTAAGAGATTTTAACAGGTAAACTCAGTAAAATGACTGTTTATTAGCTAATCAGTTGGATCTGGTGGAAAACACAATTTTAGGGCAGAGATCAGGGTTAAGAAACTGCTAAACATAAAGTTTTGTACTAAAGTCTGGCTATCCTCTACATCCAGCTTCTAGCAAACTAGTTATCTAAATGAATTGTTGTTCATTATATCTCACAGTAAGTCCTGCAATCCTAAATTAATAAAGACAGTTTGAAAATGAAATAGTGATTAGCTGATCAAGTACATCAGGGCAAGTTGTGCATTGCATATATAGTTATTTTTTTCTTAAACCTTGACTCCCTATTTAGGTAATTCCAAAGTTAAGATAACTGACTAACACAGCTGAATTAATCACACAGTGAGTTTAATCTGTGTGTTTTGATTCGGAGACGAGTCTTTTTAATCAGAAACAGTGTCATCACAGTTTACATGGTTAGCTCTGTTACCTTTCTTTAAAAAAAAAATCGCCGTTTATCCAGATCTGTTTTAAAATCAGCTGCTGCTTTCCGATCACGCTGCTAAATCTCACAGCAAAGGGCGGGCTTCACCCCACCAGCACACTGATATTACTCCGCGCGCCGAAAACCAGCAAGCTGATTGGCTGTTTCTACTGAAAGGCGGAACTTAATTCCTGAACCGGCTCCGTAATTGGCGTTAAGAGATTTCCCATTTACACACAGCGATCTGTCTCCTCATTAATAATACAGCTGAGCTGAGCGAAACTATATCATTTTTGGGGGGGACAAATCCACCTGTTTCTAATATCCCCCCCCCCCCCCCCCCCGTTTCCTACCCCAATGTGGCTGAATATAATCCATAATATAATAACAGAGTGAGTGCAGTGTAAAGTGATGTCTTACAGACAGCAGCAGAGCGGATCTCCTCGTGTTCTTTCACAGCACAGGAGTAGCTGCCTGCATCCACAGTGCGGTCCCTCAGATACAGTACAGCTCTGTTCTGCTCAGATACAGGCTGTTCGTTCCTGTACCAGATGTAGGTGGGGTTAGTCAGAGTGCAGGTGGAGCTACAGGTCAGCTGCTTTCCTCCTTCCTTTGTGTTCAACACACCAATCTTCAGATCTGCAGGTGATTTTAAACATTATTTAGTCTAATTTTTATCTGTGGAAATCTCTCATAGATAAATAAACTTGTTTTATTTGATCCAGAACTACCTGTGACAGACAGACGGACTCCAGAGCTGCCAATTAATTTAACATCTGGATCATCAGTGATGAATCTGAACTTATATATCTGAGAATCGCTCTCTCTCAGATCAGTGATTCTCACTGCGTGGTAGAGCTGGTTCTGGTAATACTGCACTCTCCCCTTATACTGATCATCATCTAGCAGATCTACAGGCTCAACTCCAGGCTGCTCATTAATGAACCAGAATGATTCAGTCACTCTGAGTCCTCCAGGGTGTTTATAAGAGCAGGAGAGACGAACTGATGAACCTTCCAGAGCACACACATGATCAGGAGTGTACATCACGCCCCACTGTTTCTCACCCAGTTTACCTGGAATACACAGAAGTACAGTCAGTACAGTGCTGATCAGTCAGTACTGAAACAGTTCTGAACAGTTAAATCAGAAACAGATGAAGAATTATATTAACTAAACACATCAGTGGGAACAGCAGAACTGAAATACTGAGTGTGAGTAAAACACTGTAATATCTACCCTACCTGTGGGCAGGTCTGCACTGATTGTGGGCGGAGCTTCTATTCTAAAGCAGATAAATCAGTAATTGTGTTCTGCTTTTGGTTCTATAGTGTAGTTTTAGTGTTTAGCTTCATTTACTTCATTACATGTTATTATATTTAGTTAAACTCATGAATCACTGAGGAAAGCAGGGCGTCTTCTGTCTTGTTTTTCCTGTTGATTATCTAGACAGACAATTTAATCCGTTTTAAATCTGAGGTTGTTTTGTTTTTGTTGTTTTGGTAAATGCTCAATCCTAAAGCAATATAACATGTTCATACTAACAAAATGTTGTTTTTATTATTACATTTATACCGTGTCATAATATAAACAGTGTCTCTTATTTGATCTGGAAGAAGATGAAAGCACAAAATTTATTTCATAGATTGATCATAATAATGATAATAATAATATTATTATTATTAATAATAATAATAATAATAATAATAATAAGAAGAAGAAGAAGAAGAAGAAGAAGAAGAGCTTAATTTGTAGAGAATGTTTAATATATTGAAATGCATGAAAGGTGAAAGATGGAAAATTGCTTCACAATGCTGCACATTAAAACATTAAACCGTGTATTTAAAACAATAAAAAAGAATAGAAAAGGGGTAATAATATATGTGAATATGTGTAATATGTGTAATATATATCTAAAAAAGGTAATAATAAAATGTTAAAAAACAAGATTTCCTGCCCTGTTAGTTCTGGAGAAATCACTGCCTTGTTACATTTGTTGGAAATCAAGTACTGGTATCAAGTACTGAAAAGTCTGACAACCATCAAGACATGCCTGAAAATAATTTTTAAACTGTTTTTACACCAAAAATCTAAATCCTCTCCAGCTCACACTGTCTGTCAGAAACTAAATATTAATAGAATAATAATAATAGATGAACATCAATTAAAGCACTGCTACTGGACTGAGTTTTCTGACTTTCCTCTTCTGCTGGTATTTAAAGGGTTCTGTAGGTTTCTCTATTAGAGAAAATCTTTATGCAACCTTTGTTTATTCATATTTATTTTAGTACTAATTAGGTTTAATAATTAATTCTGAATAACCAACAAAAGCTGCATAAAATCACAGACTTACTACCGCTAAAAAATATTAAGATTTTAGAATGGATAACATTTTGAGTAAGTGAGATCTGAAATAACTTTAGTATAAATGTTCTCCTCTTGAATCAGCTCTCAATTAAAACCTTCAGCAGATAAAAACGTGGGAGGAGACTAAGAGGCAGTATCACAGTCAGCTTCTGCTTACAGCTAGAAAACTAGACCTCCTCTGATAAATACAGACTGAGACACACTACTGAGTCAGAGGGAGGAGAGGGGGGTGAGGTTACACCAAAAATACATGATTTATAAGGTGTTAGATTAAGAAGGGGAGTAGCTTCAGGGATTCAAGTTATTTCATAACTTCACTTAAAATAATAAACAAGAAAATTATCTGAATTATTATTATTATTATTTATTGTACAGGAATCGAAAGTATTAAGATAAGGAAACTAATTATTCTACTGAACTCAAATCTTTGTATCCAAGATGGCGGCGCGTGCACACGCTGCGGCTTCTCTCCCCCCCGAGGAAACAGCCTTTTTGTGTTTTTTGTCTCGTAAGTCGCAGTGTTTTTGTACGTCTCTGTCGTGCGTTCACGTCCTGAAACGCACCTACAGCCGTGAGTTTCTGCTTGGAGTCGGCAGAAACTCACTTTTGGAGTTAAACCGCGGACTCCGAGAAGAACTGCGAGTCTGCGGCGTGCTCCGGACACCCGCACCCCCACCGACCCCCACCGCTGCAGCTCGACCACAATGGAAGCGCCACAGGCGGCAGGCGAGAAGGCAGAAACGGGGTAAGTGCGGGGGTATCCGAGCGAGGCTAGCGGCTAGCCCACACAAGCCAGCTATCCCCACCGTACTTTTGGCCAATGTACGCTCTCTGGACAATAAACTGGATTACATCCGCTTACTTCAGTCAACTCAGAAGACCGTGAGAGACTGTTGTGTTTATGTTTTCACCGAAACCTGGCTCAACAACAGCGTCCCGGACCACGCCGTTCAGCTGGAGTGGCTAACATGCTATCGGGCGGACCGCGCGCTAGCTGACGGAGGTAAGAGCCGCGGCGGCGGGCTCTGTGTTTACAACAGCGATGCTTGGTGTCGGAACGTTGTTGTGGTCTGTAAACACTGCTCACCGGTAGTGGAACTGATGATTATCAAATGCCGTCCGTTCTATCTACCGAGAGATTTCTCCGCCGTGCTGATCGCTGCTGTTTACATCCCTCCGACCTCCAACAACAGCGTGAGGAGTGAAGCACTGAATGAACTGTACCAGTACATCAGTGAACAGCAGACAGCGCACCCAGATGCTTTTCTCATTCTGGCTGGAGATTTCAACCATGCAGACCCAAAGAGTGTGTTTCTGGACTTTTTAAACACATAGACTTTCCAACCAGGGGAAACAACATATTGGACCAGGTCTTTACTACACACAGAGGAGCCTACCGAGCCTCCCCCCTCCCCCACCTGGGAGCCTCTGATCACCTCACCATTATGCTAATGCCAGCTTACAGACCACTGGTTAAAGTCACCAAACCAGTTCTTAAGCAGGTACGAGTATGGCCAGAGGGTTCCTCAGAGGCACTTCAGGACTGTTTCAGCACAACAGACTGGAATATGTTCAGAGAGGCTGCCACCCACAACAACTCCACAGACATTCAGGAGTACACAGAAACTGTCTCTGCCTACATCACCAAGTGCACTGATGATGTAACCGACCTCAAGATCGTCACTGTTCGAGCGAATCAGAAACCATGGCTGACAGGAGAGGTCCACAAGCTCCTGAAGGCTAGAAATGCAGCCTTCAGAACAGGTGACCAGGCAGGCCTGAGGTCAGCCAGAGCCAACCTGTCCCGCGGGATCAGGAAAGCTAAGAGGCTGTACTCAAAGAAGATTTCCCAACACTTCAGTGACAGCAGAGACACACAGAACCTGTGGCAGGATATCCAGTCTATCACAGGCTATAAACCACATCCACAGACCTGCGACAGTGACACATCTCTGCTGAACGACCTGAATGGGTTCTTCGCAAGGTTCGAGCCACTCAACAACACACCCGCCCAGAAATCCATCCTTCCTCCTGGTGACCAGGTGCTGACGCTGTCCCCAGACAGTGTGAGGAGAGCATTCAGCAAGATCAATGCTCGGACAGCTCCTGGGCCTGACAACATTCCTGGCCGTGTGCTGAGAGACTGTGCCTGGGAACTCGCAGAGGTTTATACTGACATTTATAACACCTCTCTGAGTCAGGGGGTGGTTCCCACATGCTTCAAAGCCACCACCATCATCCCTGTCCCAAAGAAGGCATCGCCATCCTGTTTCAATGACTATCGTCCAGTTGCACTCACCCCCATCCTCATGAAGTGCTTCGAACGACTAGTCATGCATCACATCAAGTCTTTGCTCCCCCCCTCCCTGGACCCCTACCAGTTTGCTTATCGGTCAAATCGCTCGACCGATGATGCCATCTCCACTGTTCTCCACTCAGCCCTCACACACCTAGACAAGAAGAACACCTACGTCAGAATGCTGTTTGTTGACTTCAGCTCAGCATTCAACACAATCGTCCCCCAACAGCTCATACACAAACTGGACAGTCTGGGGCTGAGCACTTCACTGTGCAACTGGCTGTTAGACTTCCTGACTGGTAGACCACAGGCAGTGCGGGTTGGCAGCAGCACATCCAGCATCACCACACTGAACACAGGGGCTCCCCAAGGATGTGTGCTGAGCCCCCTTCTGTTCACTCTGCTGACCCACGATTGCACACCAGCACACACCTCCAACCTCTTCGTCAAGTCATCGTGCGGATGACACGACGGTGGTGGGTCTCATCAGCAACAACGATGAGTCACACTACAGGAGCGAGGTGAGCCGCCTGGCCTCCTGGTGCAAACACATCTCTCTCTGAACACAGAGAAGACCAAGGAGATTGTTGTGGACTTCAGGAGAACTCACACACTGCACACTCCTCTGTCCATCAACGGAACTGCTGTGGAGAGGGTGAGCAGCACCAAGTTCCTGGGTGTGCACGTCACAGAGGACCTCTCCTGGAGCACCAACTCAGCGTCACTGGCCAGGAAGGCAAATCAGTGTCTCTACTTTCTCCGCAAGCTGAGAAGAGCTGGAGCCCCCGCCCCCATCATGACCACCTTCTACAGAGGGGCCATCGAGAGCATACTGACCAGCTGTTTCACCGTGTGGTACGGGGCCTGCACAGCATCCTGCCGCAGGACCCTCCAGCGCATCGTGAGAGCAGCTGAGAAGATTGTTGGCACCTCTCTCCCCTCCCTTCAGGACTTGTACAGCTCCCGCCTCACACGGAAAGCCCTCCGTCTTTCAGGAGACCCCTCTCACCCACTACACAGCTTCTTCAGCCTGCTGCCATCAGGGAGGAGACTGCGGAGTCTCGGGGCAAGGACCAGCAGACTGCAAGACAGCCCCATCCATCAGGCTGTGAGGATGCTGAACTCTCTTCCTGCTCTACCCCCCATCCCAATCCTGCCCCAGCACACACTCCCTCAGCATCCTGACCCCCCCACTAATAAAGTACTGAAACTCTGCACTACAATGCACAAAGTACTGGTCCCTTCCAAACGGACTTGCACTACACAACACCTGCACTACTGATATACTTGCACTGTCAATACGCACTTTAATTCCACTTAATTAAACTGTGAACTATAAGGACTTGCGCACCCATTCACTTTACCAGCCTTAAGCTATATACCATATACCGTATTTGCACTACTGTTATTTACTATTTTTACTGTCATTCCATCTCAATCACCATCAATATTGCACTATTGTCTTACGTATGTTTATTGTGTCTTGCTGTATTGAACATATAGTGTCTCCCACTCTTTTATATTATAATTATATATCTATTTTTACTTATTTACTTATATTTATATATCTATTCCTCCCCCACACCACTGCACCTTGTTTTTGTCTCATGTATGTCTATTTGTGTCCCTGCTGTATTGTACACATAGTGTCTCCCATTCTCCTTTATTATATCTATTATCTGTACTTGCTGTAAAATTGTGAAGGAGAGTAACGTAATTTCAATTCTCTGTATGTCCTGTACATATGCAGTATTGACAATAAAACTACTTGACTTGACTTGATCTTTGGTACTCAGTTTCTCAGAACTGCACAGAATACAGAATGAACCTCATCGTTCTAAAGTAGAACCTGATTTCCTGGTTTTAAACAGCCTGAATGATTCTCTTTAGTGACACTGAGAGACAGACTGACTCTGTACTTACAGTATGGAAGAGAGGAGACGTAGTTATTATTACAGGAGTATCTGTCCTGAATAGATGAACTGGTGGATTCGATCCAAACTGTGGCAGTAGTTGAACATCCCATGTTAGTTGGAGTATGCCAGTAACCTCCACCTCTGTACCGGTAGTCTGTGATCCAGCGTTGTTTTAACCAGTTGTAGTAACAGTTTCCACTGCAGGTGGGACTACAGGCTAATTTTTTCACTCTGTGTCCTACAACCTGCTGATCCACCGTCCCCTGCTGAGCTACACACACACACACACACACAATTACAATGTTTTTTTTCAGGAATCCTTGTTGTGGCACAAGGAATGTGTGTCTTTGTGTGTGTGTGTGTGTGTGTGTGTGTTTGTTTACCTGTTTGTCCAGATGATGCTGGTATCTGGTGGCCTGATGGAGAGAGTGTTAAATCCACAGTGTTAAATACTGCTGTTAATATTTAATATATAACATTAACAGAATCATGAGCTGCACAAAGACATGTGAAGGTAGATTTGATGAACACAGAAGAACTGAGCTCAGTTTATAGTGTTTCAGAGATTTACAGTATTAACATCTCCCCTTTAAAGCTATAGGACATAATTTATATAATTAATATTTTAATCCTGAAAGTAATCAGTAGATTTAATGCTCTGATTACATAATGACTTGGACTGGACAGCATACAGTACCTGCCTGTCTACCTCTCTACCCCAGGACTTCTGCAGAAGGCCAGAGCATGTTCATGAGGCAGATTTTCACTATTTGTTGTGTGTTAGGAGCTAGCCTTAAAGGCTAACACAGCAGAGACTGTCTAAAAAAAACAAGATAATCTTGTTTTAACACCCTTGATTGGTGGACAAAACAATAAATTAACAGCTCTCCCAATACTTTAGTTAATATAGTTCTGGATTCATTGAGTCTTTTAAAATCTATACACAGAAACACTTATATATATAGTCTATAATCAATATAAAGTCCTCAAACAATGGTAATACCCTCCTAACATTCTTATTGCACCTTCTATATTTAGCTAGAGAACAGTATGTGGGTGAAGAGTTAGTTATCTGATATTAAATGTGAGAAATTATTAATGTTTTCATTCACTGTGAGGCTAAGCTTCACTCTCTACTGTCTGTGTGTGATGTGGTAAAGGCTTAGGGCCCAATTTTAGAGATATGTAGGTGAGCCATAAACCAATCAACATGTGTATTGATTTAGGGTGTGTCAGTGTGTCTTTGCTTTCGTATAGACAGGAAAAGTACACCTTGTGCGGCTCGAAGCTCGGAAAGGGCATGTACTTACTCTCTTAATTAATCATGGGTGTGTTTTGGGCGTAACGTGAAATAAACCAATTAGTGTGTTACTTGACATTCGCTTTAAGAGCTAGGTGAGCTCTGACTTTGGCATATGGATATTTTAATGTCGCAGATACCTGGACGTGTCCAGCTCTTCTCAGCAGAGGAAACCAATCAGATCATTTACAAGAACACCAATATTTATTTATTTTGTATAATGTTTATTTTTTATTTAAAAGATGAGTTTGTGCACTTCAGCATGTACTTGTGTGTGTGATAAATGGAAGTATACACATGTTGAGCAGATAGTAACTACGGTAACATCATAATGTGCCTTGCGCAGGGTGTAAGAATAAGTGCCCTTAATTTTCTATTGATTGATCAGTCTGAACCATGGTTCTTCTAGTAGAAACTCATATAAACATTAAACATGGTGGTGGTAGTGTTATTAATGTGGGGATGTTTTCCCATCTCAAAACCTGTACAACCTTCTTTTATTAAATAAATTCTGAATTCAGTTCTGTATTAAAGAATTATTAATTAGTCTGTCTGTTTATGAGCTGAACGTAATCAGGTTCTGCAGAAAATCAAAGACTCAAAACAGAAAGGCAAACCCACATCTGAGCAGCTGAACAGAAACTATATGAATATTTAGGAGTGGCCTGGCCAAAGTTTCTGCAGAGAAAAGTGGAGTTTAAATTTCTCCACAATGATGTGAATGACTGAAATATGTTTTGCACACAGGTGATTCACATATTGGTTAAGATTTACCCATAAATAAAATGTGTTTATTATTTATCGTGGATTAATATAGCACTGTGCTTAAAGATCTACACACACTCACTACAACAAATCTGCAACAATAAAGAAAATCAGTGAGATAAAAAAAAAAAACCTGATTCAGACTTAGTCTAAACACTTTCAGTTCACACACATGGATATTAAACATTTGAAACTAATTAAAATAAAAAAGATCAGAAATGGTAATAAATGTAAAAGTTTACCTGCCAGTAAAATGAGGATCACTGCTGCTGTGATATTTGCTGATCTTTGGGGAGACATGGCAGCATCACTCTTTAAACACAGCTGATATCAGAAGATCCAGAAGATCCTCAGTCCTACTGTCCTTCACTTCTGATCTGCTCTGGTCTAAATAGAGAGAAGAGTCAGAAGAAAAGATGACGGTGTGTTCTGCAGTTTTCATTCTGTCCTCACATCTCCCCATAGCTCAGAGCCACTTCCTGTCCTCTGCTGCTCTTTTTTTACTCCCCTTAAGACTGTCAGAATGTCAGTCATCAATTAATTAATTTATTTATTTATTGTGAGGACTATCTGATCATTCTCATATCATTATCAGTAAAGGGTTAATGATGTTGAATTTGTATGAATAATAAGGCTGTAATAACTTGTGTAATACACTTATATAGAAGAGATGCAGAGGTGTAAATGTGGTTAAGGGGTAATGAAACAGGAAACAGAAGATGAGAAATGAGCTCATTTCACACCATCAACGAGTGCAGTGTTTGACCACATGACTTTAGACACTCTTTAGACTCTTATACTGAGGAGCTCTTTATACAAGTTTATTACCAGTAGTTTTAATAATTTATTTGACTGCTGCTGAAATATTAACATAATGATTAGTAGGGTGTAAGAAAATATTAATATATTGAAGTATTGCAACTTTATAATTGAAGTATTGTATTCATTCCTAAAAAACACTGTATAGATTTTGAATTAATGATTTATTTAGTATTATTTAGTGTCAGACAGTGGATCATTTCATTTTGTGTTTGAACCGGTTTGAAAAAATGTTGGACTGATTTGACTGGATAAAAAGTGTAATTTTGATAAAAGTCATTTTTTTATTCATATAATATTGTGTTTCTCATACCATAATAGTTTTCCTATTTTCTTTTAAATAGCAATATATTGCCTTTTTTCAGTATAACAATATATTGAATCAGAATGTATAATTGCATCACTAGGTTCTTTCTAGTACACAGCTCTAGGTACAGATACAGATAATAATAACTATAATATTAATGTTACACTTACTGCTGGACAGGAGGCATGAAATAAACTATGTTTACTGATGTTTTATCCAAAGTCTGATCTGTAGCTTTAAAAAATAAATAAAACATTGTTACTTCCTTGTTTAATCTACCAATTAATCTGAAAATCATTTTTCAGTCTTTTATTTCTTTGTGAAAAGAGAAGAAATCTGAGTCACTATGTGTTTATACTGTGTTGAATCTACACAAATTAGATACAGAAGTTTATGTGACTGTCAGACTCTGAATATTTAATAATAATAAGTATAACATTTGCTGAATAAAAATACAGTTAGTGGGAACAGAATACAGGTTTCCGTTATTGTGTCCAGCCGTAGCTCTGAAACAGGGCAGGAGACAGCAGGTTCCAGTGGACTGAAGCAGAAATGAAAGAGAATCCTGACTGTTAGAACTTGCAGACCTTAAACTAGAGTAAATGTCCAACACTATTAAAATATGATGTATAAAACAATCTAATTAAACAGCTGGATGGAAATCTGGACCCTGCTGACTTTAACATGGACTGACCTCATATTACTGACAGGTTGATCTACACAGGTGGAGTTTGGGAGGTAAACAGGTGGAGAACTGACTCCCTCTACTGGATTTATGGTGTTAAAACTGCATCTCTGTTCACTTCCTGCTCTCACTGCAGTCCTGTAACATAGCAAAGAGTCTTAACTATCAATACGTAACTAAAAACACACAAAAAATATATAAAAAACAACAATAAAAATACATACAACAGTACTGCTTTATTACTTTCTTTTTAAATCCATGTTAGTAATAAAAAATACATGAAAACAATAAAAAATAAATAAATATATTTATAAACAACTCTGGAAAAAATTAAGAGACCACTTCAGTTTCTGATTCAGTTTCTCTGATTTTGCTATTTATAGGTTTATGTTTGAGTAAAATGAACATTATTGTTTTATTATCTAAACTATAGACAACATTTCTCCCAAATTCCAAATAAAAATATTGTTATTTAGAGCATTTATTTGTAGAAAATGAGAAATGGCTGAAATAACCAAAAAAGAGAGCTTTCAAACCTCAAATAATAATAATAAAAAATATATAAACATTTATTATAAAGTCTTAAGGGTTCAGAAATCAATATGTGATGGAATAACCCTGGTTTTCAATCACATTTTTTATGCATCTTGGCATTTTCTCCTCCTCCTCCAGTCTTACACACTGCTTTTGGATAACTTTATGCCACTCCTGGTGCAAAAAAATCAATTCAAGCAGTTCAGCTTTTCCTGACAAACTTTAAATAAAGAAAATATTAAAAAACAGCCCAATATAATTAAAGTACAATATTGACTAAATCCGTTAAAATAAACAAAATAAAAGCATCTTAAGATATTCCTTATTTATTACATATTTAGATAAGAGATAAAAATTCTCATTTTCTGAGAGACTAATTTATATTTCTATATTTATTAAATATATATAAAGAAACACTATTATACAGCAAAACCTTTGATTATAAACTGGATAAAACATTTTTTACACATAATATAATTTTATGCAATAGTTTAATAGTTCATTCATCTTATTTTTCATGATTGGTGAGGGGGACTGAAAGAAGAGGAGAATTTCACTTAAACAGCAGAGATTCAAATTCAAGACTAATAGACTAATAGATGAGAGTTTTGTGGAACTCCATATAACTTCTATCCACCACCAGACAGAGGAGCTTTGAGTGAATCTGACTGAATCTCTTTATGACTTTAGGACAGAATCTGATGAGTGATGAAAATTGTATGAATAGAAAATATTTTAAAAAGCATTTTATTCAACAGTAAATTTCACAACCTCACAAGCAAAAAAAACACAAAAAAGCATTGTTGAAATAAAAAAAATATATATGGCTTTCCCCACAGCATATTTGAAGTTTATCAAAATATCTATTTAATTCAACAATACAAAATGCAGATTCAAATACTTAGACCAGTTTTAAGCTCCATAACCTTTAACACACTTATGGGCTATCTTTGTTGTAATTTCAGCAGGTTTTAATAGCCAGGGTAGATTCACACTTCTCTAATAATACTCTCGATTGCTAGAGAAGAGCTCTAAATATAGGTTTGTTTGCTAAAGCTTGTAAACCGCTGCACTGGAACTCGGTTACTGACCAAAGTATTGTGGGTTTGATGACCAAGTTCACTAAGCTGCCACTGTTTTAGGTTATACATTAAGAGCCATAAGAAAAAAAAAAACAGGTTATGAAAGTCTCATGCATGTTACAATATTGTGATAGGTTAAGGTAAAAGGAAATTAAGGTAAGACAGTTTTCCTGCACTAATACATTTCCGGTCAAACTTTATTTTAAGGAACACAAATTAGGCGCTTATTAATGTCTTATTATTTGCTTAATAAAGCCTTAATTAGACATTTGTAAATTATGTTTTCACTACTTATTAGGCTTTATTCTGTGCAAGTGTTATTGGTGCTTAATTAGGGGTCTGTGATTGATTAAATATTTATTCAGTTCTTTTTAGTGTGTAATTAGTGATGAACAGAAGCTCATTTTAGAATATGGTACTTTAGTCACATCTTGGTCTATTAGTGATTATTAACCCCTTATTAACTCTTATAATAAACTCCAGCACAGCCATAACCTTACCAAACTCACACTCAGATCAAACTGCTGCCAATTATAATAACACTAATAACATGTAGAATTAGCTAATAGTTAATGCTTAATAATCTGTTTACCAGGGTGCAGACATAACTGTTCACTGTGCACTATAAGAACTAATACAGCCATTATTAATCATTTCCACATAACAGACCACTAATTAAGCACCAATAACACTTAGAGTAAACACACAGAGTAAAGCCTAATAAGTAGAGAATAAATCATTTACAAATGTCTAATTAAGGCTTTATTAAGCAAATAATAAGACATTAATAAGCGCCTAATTTGTGTTCCTTAAAATAAAGTGTTACCACATTTCCTTGTAGGCAAAGGAGCAAGAATAACACACTAAAATTCATTTTGGTGAAAAACAAAACAATAATAAAGCAAAGTAAAATTTCAAATACAATATTTACAACAAAAATGAAACAATGCTGTATATGATTTAAACGGATAAAGCCATTAAAACACCATAATCTGTAAAATAAATAAAAAAAATCCCTCCATGGTCAAACCCTCCGAGATGCCTTATTATACTATTCATATTTTTTACCCTATTCTGCACTACTAGCTAATCTAATCTCACTAGCCTATCTAATCTCAATTGTGGGTTACCACTCAGAAGGTAAATTGTCAAACTAAATCTGTAATATAATACCAGTACCAGTGTAAAATAGAGAGCACAAGATGTAAACGATGGATGTTTTCCTCTGAATATTTTTATATAGTTTTAAAGTGAAGTGCTGTTTTAATATGGATCTGTGTATTTGCTCTTCACTCTAATAAACTGCATCTGTTTGGAGAGGCTGTATGTTGATGGTGGAAAATGTTAATCTTAGGCAGAGTTCTGGACCATGCTGTAGACTGGGGATTCTTCATACCTGCAACATTTAAAACATTGAGATTATATATTATTTTCGTGCGGTGGCAAACTCAAAACCAACTATCAGAGAATCCGTGACTAAGGGGTTTTAAGAACGCATACGTCAACATCAACAGAATCAATTCTACTTTCAAATACAGCTCTGGAATAAATGAATAGACCACTTCAGTTTCTGAATCAGTTTCTCTGATTTTGCTATTTATTGGTATATATTTGAGTAAAAAGAATATTGTTGTTTTATTCTATAAATACGGACAACATTTATCCCAAATTACAAACAGAAATATTGTCATTTAGAGCATTTATTTGCAGAAAGTGTAAAATGGCCGAAATAACAAAAACAGACGCAGAGCTTTCAGACCTCACATAATGCAAAGAAAACAAGTTCATATTTATCAAGTTTTAAGAGTTCAGAAATCAATATTTGGTGGAATAACCCTAGTTTTATATACAGTTTTCACAGTTTGTATTTTGGCATGTTCTCTTCCACCAGTCTTACACACTGCTTTTGGATAACTTTATGCCTTCACTCCTGGTGCAAAAATTCGAGCAGTTCAGTTTGGTTTGATGGCTTGTGATCATCAATCTTCCTCTTGAATATATTCCAGAGGTTTTCAATTTGGTAAAATCAAAGAAACTCATCATTTTTAAGTAATCTCTTTTTTTTTCCAGGGCTGTACATACACCTCTTAAACGAGTACTACTTTACACATCTTCACTTAAATAGCTTTAAACTCTAACTCTATAAATGATCAGACTGTTCTTCACACCCTTTTTTCACAGATTTGTGCTTCTAGGAAAACTAGTAAACAGTTTTATTTGTCTTTACAGTTCTGGAAACTGCAGTTTATTTTAATAAAAAAAAAGAAAAGTATGAAGTCAGCATGAAGCTGAAGGTTCTGCTTTCGAGTTGGTCTATCTGACAGTGTATGTGACATTAATAATCAGATTTCACAGAAAGCAGAGGTGGGTTGTGGGTGTGTAAAAGAGACAGAGTGGTTTTTAAAGAGAAGGAGAGATAGAGATATATGAGTGATCTGTATTGCTTACCGAGCAGTTTCTGCTCTAGCTTTGTTCACTGTGGAGTACTCAACTTCCTCTTCTTTATTAAAAGCGAGAGTCTGATGAACAGTGGGGCAGAGAGGCTCTTCCTGTGGGCGAGACTGTTTGAACTGAATGGTTGAGTACTGAACTTCATCTGAGGATGCAGCTCCTGTGCAGGGCCTGGAGGTCATAGCCAGGTCTGAGATGGTTTCATATACCGGAGCAGAAGCTGGCTGAGAGAGAGAAGAGAAGGAGAGAGAGAGTATTAACCCTCTATGGCATGATATATCCCTCAGGCCACAAGTCGTCTGATTGTTATTACAACATTTAATATCATATATTTTTCGCACTATAAGGCGCACCCAAAACCCTTTAATCTGCACCTTATGTATGAATAATTATACCCGTCAGGTATTAAGGAGCAGTAAAGCCACTCCGCTAAAGTACAGCGTTATACAGGAGTTTTTAGTGTAGTTCTCCAGCATCGAGACTGGAGCAGTATTAGCATTAGCCACTAACGGCGCTAAGCGCTAGCTCTTTCACCGTTCAGAGGTGAATATATTGACTGTCTGCGTGTTTAATGTGTTAAAACCGCTAGCTAATTTTGTCCTGTCTTACCGAAACACTCGCTGTCGAGCAGCATTTACAGTTAGCCGCTAATGCTAATGCTGCTGCACCCAATCTTAGATCTTAAATCTTACTGTAAATAAACAGAAGCACTTTACCCTGGCAAATAAACAGTTTTCAGGAGAGAAATCTGTGTAGATTAAGAATTTTTAAGAATTACAATTTTGTTTACTTAGCTTAGATTTTAGTTACCTCCTACCACCACTCAGCAGCGAGACCTGATATTAGAATTAGAAGGGAAACATGGCGACACCCCTGTTCCTTACTAGTGTAGTGTTATAAGGAGGTGTATCTTATGTATGAAAATAGACCATAAAATAGACATTTTTGGTAATGTGCCTTATAATCCGGTGCGCTGTATAGTGCAAAAAATACGGTACCTTATTTTTTCTGTATTTATTTATTTCATTTTAAATATAAAGTAACAAGGCATATCTACGTCCAATACAATGAAGCGTACAAGTAGGTCATAAATACAAATAGGTACATGTGCAAGAATGTGTAAAGAAGTATATTTGACTGTTTATATTCTTACTGCAACCTTACGTTCTTGTTGTAAGCTTACTAAAACTATTTTAATTTTGCATTTGGGCAACATTTTCTAGAACACTTCCTTTAGCACCACAATGGCAAAACAGTGGTGATAAAAATAATAAGCTTATTATCAAAATAATTAAAATGATGTTTTATTATTTTATATCACAATTTATATCACATTAATTAAAAATCTAATTTCTTACAGACTCTCATATACAACAATATAAAACTGAACTAATTAATCATTAGACTCATTAAGGATCTATATTTGATGCATTAGATATTTTATAATTGTTTCTCTGCTGTGTGTTCACTCCAGCATTAAAACTCACCCCGTCAGTGTTGTCTTCACTCCGGCTGTGGGACAGAGCTACTTTTCTCCTGTAAATGACATTAGTGTAAACACAACTTTTACCACAAAAATGCTCTTGTTCATATTTTATGACCATGTGTAGTGCCTTATGAAATCTTTTACATTGTTTAAACTCTATCTCTCTCTCTCTCAACCTGACAAAAGACTGCAGGAAACAAAGGGCTAATGTGTATTAGACTGTTCAGGATGTAGCATTAGAATATCTTAAATCTCAAATGTTCAGAAACTCTTACCTCATCCACAAAAGGACTGTGAGGAATATCAGAAACAAAACCACAAGGACTCCAGAAGCGATATATAGTGAAGATGTTTTATCTGTATTAAAGTGGAGAACCCAACATGTTAAACAAGAGTAAAATGGACCAAAATGAAGTGTTTGATCAAGTTATCAAACAGACTGAAAACTAAAAGTCTTTACTAGAGCTTTAATAACCACCCATACAGAAAAAGGCAATAAAATCAACCTATAACACACCTGATGTAAACTGCAACTCTGATGAGTTGGATGATCCATATTGATTCTCTGCCAGACAGTAGAAAACTCCACCAGTTCCAGCAGGTAAAGTTAAATTAGAGCCGTTTCTAAAAGGTTCAGAGCTGCTTCCTGTCTTCCTGAACCAGGTGTAAGAGCTGACAGGGTTGGAGTCGCTGACGCACACCAGCGTGATCGAGCCGTTAAACCCGTTAAACTCAGATAGAGATGGAGGTCTGGGAGGATCTGAACAGCACAGAGACTGAGCTAATCACTGAACTTCTTACACTCAGAAGAAACAGGATCATACAGAACAAACTGCACTTACAGAACACGTCCAGACGGGCGGGTGCAGAGCTGTGCTGTCCGAGCTGGTTGAGAGCGGCGCAGTAGTACAGTCCGCTGTGCTGGGAGCTGATGTTGGTGATGCTGTAATTCTGGCCTGTTCCCAGTGATTCATTTACACTTTGTTTAAACCAGTTGAAGGTGAGAACAGGAGGATCTGCATCACTGCTGCAGGTCAGAGTCACTGAATCTCCCTCCTTTCTCTCTCCAGAGGGAAGAACAACCACTCTGGTGTCATTGGGAGAATCTTAATGGAGAACAGATATTAATTTTTTTTCTGATTTTCTACAAACTACTAAATGGACAAAAACATAAATACATCACTAACACGCTGTAAGAATACATCTCTAATAGAATCTCAGTTTCCAATGATCAAATAAACATGACAAAGCTGCCTTCAGTCACATTAGCTGTGTTTCCATACAGACGACTGACTGAAAGGTAAATTAGTGAATGTTAAAATCTGAACTCACACACTGTTGCATAGCGGAGACCACGGCCTTTAACAGCACAGCTGTAGCTGATCTCTCCTCTGAACACAGCTACAGAGCAGGAGGAAGATCTACACTCAGATACAGGCTGTATGTTCCTGTACCAGGTGTAGATGGAATAGGACTGAGAGCTACACATCAAGCTACAGGTCAGTGTTACTGTCTGTTCTTCTACAGGAGCAGCTGCAGCACCTTCCACTTTCACCTGCAGACCTTCAAACCCACCTGAAACAAAGAGACTTAGAGTTAGTGACCGAAACTCTCAGCCTGAACAGGACAGATGTCATAAACAGCACAATGATAATAACTAGATCTAAATACACTGAAAACTAAATACATCACTGACATGCTGGAAGAATACAGAAAAACCTCTCAGATCAAATAATCAGATAAACATGATAAATCTGCCTTCAGACACATTAGCTGTGTTTCCGGTTAGAAGTCAGTCTGAGAGGTAAATTAGTGAATTCTGAATGAGAAACACAGTCAGGTTGTCTGTGTGTAACACTAAACCAGGTCTTCTGGATCTCAGTCCTGCAATCCTTCAAGCATATTATCGTTCTTGTATTATTGTTCTTTTCTTACACACTAGATTCAACTCCCCCTCTCCCAGACGAAGCATCTCAGACCACCTTCTCTGGGTTTACAGTTCAGTCTCAAAGACCAGAGGCACATCTGATTTTTCCCACAATACCCAGTTTTTCCAGTTAGTGTATTGTTTAACCAGTAAAAGTGCAGTTCAGGTATATTATTACCAAACCATTTACATTTCCATCAATTACAAAAAAAAAAAAAAAAAAGAACCAAAGCTCAACTTTGTTTACTCTGAGTAGAACTGAACTGCTACGTTTTAATCACAAATTTAACCCCAGAGCTGCTGCAAGAGAGTCAGTGCACACCAGTTACCATTAAAACAAATATTGTTTAAAATGTTTAAACAGTATTTATTTTATCAAATAAATGTGATAAGACCGTTGTCTGAAATCAAGTACCAAGTACTACTGAGTCACTAAGTCAATAAACAACACTAATGTTGTTTCTCTATAATTTTACACTGACGTCTGTTAATGGGACCAAAGGCAAAATATCATCACATGATCAATAATTGTATGATTAATTAACTAGTGTCCTGACAGCTCAACTACAACTCAGCTACTCCACGTAATTCAGAAAAGATGTTCCTGTTAATCCATTTGTTCCTTCAGTCAAGCATAACCCCACCTTCTTACAATATAGCAGAATACAGCTTAAAACTTAAAGCAGAAATGTCATTAAAATATATGGGGATGGGTGAGGCTACACATCATACTACAGCCAGCCTGCAGAGGCTCTAGACTTGTGGTGACATCACTTTTGAGAGACGACGCACTGTCTGTGCTTATATACAGTAACTTGTTCAGACAGTGTTTTACTGCTCAAATACTACAGTATCACATGTGGTCACTGGGGTGTTGCAACTTCTAATACAAAATATGAGAGTAACTGAATAAACTGAGTGTAGAATCCAGTAGAATCTGACAGTGAGATGATAACAGAGTGAGTGCAGTGTAAAGTGATGTCTTACAGACAGCAGCAGAGCGGATCTCCTCGTGTTCTTTCACAGCACAGGAGTAGCTGCCTGCATCCACAGTGCGGTCCCTCAGATACAGTACAGCTCTGTTCTGCTCAGATACAGGCTGTCCGTTCCTGTACCAGATGTAGGTGGGGTTAGTCAGAGTGCAGGTGGAGCTACAGATCAGCTTCTTTCCTCCTCCCTCTGTGTTCAACACTTCAATCTTCAGATCTGCAGGAGATTTTAAATAAGATTTAGTCTATTTTTTATCTATTTTTTATCTCTCATAGTTAAATAAACTTGTTTTATATGATCCAGAACTACCTGTGACAGACAGACTGACTCCAGATCCAACAGTGTAAATACCATCCGGATCATCAGTGATGAATCTGAACCAGTATGTTCGAGCATCGTTCGCTCTCAGACCAGTGATTCTCATTCTACACTGAGTCTGGTTATACTGCACTCTGCCCTTATACTGATCATACAGTAGCAGATCTACAGGCTCAACTCCAGGCCAAACTAACCAGAATGATTCAGTCACTCTGAGTCCTCCAGGGTGTTTATAAGAGCAGAAGAGATCAACTGATGAACCTTCCAGAGCACACACACTATCAGGAGTGTATGTCACGCTCCACTGCTGCAGATCCAGTTTACCTGGAACACACAGAATTACAGTCAGTACAGTGCTGATCAGTCAGTACTGAAACAGTTCTGAACAGTTAAATTAGAAACAGATAAATGAAGAATAATATTAACTAAACACATCAGTGGGAACAGCAGACCTGAAATACTGAGTGTGAGTAAAATTAAGTGTGAGTAAAAGTAAGATTTTGTGAGGAAAGTGATTCAGTGCTTGTGTTTTAAATTGTTTTTGCAGGTTGACGTCAGTACGGGGGCTTTTCCTGGTTTTCTCGTTTTTTGTCTATATGTTTTTATTGGTAAATGCAGGTAATGGGGTAGAAGAACAGTTTCACATGCAGCATGCATATATAATAGATTACAGAGTAATCTATTGTATTTAAAAAATGTGAAATAAAGTTCTAAATGCTTTCAAGACAAATGACAACTTTAAAACATTAAGCCACGTATTTCAAACAAAAAAAATAGAAAATGTAGAGATAAAATATTAATTTATAATAATAATATAAGTGAAAGTAAAAAATAATTGAAAATCTCTCAGTCAGTTCCACACACTACCTTCCTTTCAGTACCAATGAAAAAACATTTGTTGGAAAGATGTTCACTACTACATTACTTCATTACTTTTTTATTAAATTTAGCTCAGACATCGTCTAAAACAATAAACCACAATACATTATAATCTGCGGTGTGTAATCAGGTCTATGCTTTAGATAAGAATTGCAAGTTATATAAAGTGTTGTATAAATTATATAAATGTATATTTAATAAATAAAGTTAAATAAAAAACAGTTAATAACCATTTCATTTCTGCTGGTATTTAAATGGTTCTATAAAGACAGAAAATCTGATCAATCAAATGCACAGTTCTCACTATTGGGACAGGCCCATATCTGCCTGGCTTTCTCAGTTGCTGAAGAAGCAAATGAGTAAGGAGTTTGTCACTGTTTAGACACTTAGCTACTACTTTAGCTAGATTACTTTAAATTATATTTATTAAAAATTCTTTTTGATGGCTACTCTTTAAAAATACATAATAGGTCAACCAACTCCATCTGTAAATTTCTGTCTGTAGCTTTTAACTGAGAGAGTGTGCCTATCTAATGCTAACCTGCAGCATCTGAAGCTGTTCTTTTACACTGTTTTCTATTTCTCAATAAATACGTTTAATGAAGGTAGATAAACTGTTCCTTTCGATGTGCTGAAAAATCACATTTTCTGTGCATTATTGAGCCAAACATTACAAACCATTCATGATGAATTATCAGTTTTTGTCAATGAAGTAAAATATGTTGCAGTAATGGCTAATTTCAGTATGTCAGTACCAGTGTTGGGAGTAACGGCGTTAAAATAAACGGCGTTACTAACGCCGTTACTTTTTTCAGTAACGAGTAATCTAACTAATTACTCTGACTGTAACTATAACGCCGTTACCATTTTCGACACTCCGTTACTGCACGTTACTTTAGCAGCTGAATGAACTTTTTTAACTTTGCACATACAGACAAAGAGCCCTATCATACACCCCGAACAAGGCGTGTAGCGTGGCGCTTTGCCACCCGTCAACAGTCTATTTTTAGGCCTTGCACGCGTCCTTAAAATAGCGTTGGACTTTGGAATATATTAACACCGATGGGCGTGGTGGTCTGGAAATGATGTGTGTTGAGGTAAATTTCTGGCGTGTTTCTATCTTGGCGGCGGAAAAAAGCTTAGCGCGATTGCTCACCCTGCGCTCCAAAATACTCCATACCATCACATCTTTACCACATAAAAATAAACCACACCCAGAGCCTTCAGCAATCAACTATGAAAAAATATATATACTTAAAAATCTGCACTGTAACTATAAATTATTATTAGTTATATTTATTTCTGTCAGTTATAAGGATTTATATTTATGTTTAGTACACAGACTAAATAACTGTAACTAGGCATTCTGCTGTTTAAAAATTTCAACAGATGCTTATTCTCACTCAAATGCTGGAGTTTTGAAATGGAAAATTAAAAGAGAAAATAATTTTGACTGAACATAAATTTATTTTAGTTAACTTTGCTATTATTTAACTGAATTTCACTTTTATATCTGAAAAACAAAGCACATTGTCAATCTGGCGCGTGGTGCTGCCCGTCAATTATATAAAAGTTAAAACATTTGAAATACACAGAAATATAATGCTATATGTTAGCATTCGTTTCTTATCACCAGGGCAAATTTATTAAAATATTAAATATATTAATTCATGAATTAAAATCTCGTCCAGCGCTCTGAAATGTCAGGCACGCTAAGTGGTGCTTGGCGCAGCGGCGCGGCATTGCGCGCAGAATAACCTCTGTCTTCTAAAAAAAGTTTTTATAAATAAGATCTGACAAGTATACTAAAATTAATGTTATTAAACTTACTAAAGCCAACAAATGTACTGTTAATTAATAAAGAGAAATCAGGCAAAATGCGCTGCGCCTCTCTCTCTCTCTCTCTTTCGCAGCGCGGAGCTGAATTCAACGCGAGGCTATAAATAATTTACAACTCAGTTCAGTTAAATAAAAATAAGTAAGGACCTGTAAGTTAATCAAATATTGTCAAATATAAAGGATAGGTTGAGGTTTTGGTGAGCTGTTTTCATGATTTGAAACTGAAACTAACCGAAACTTTTATTATTCTGCGCAAAAAGCCTGTGATTGTTTTAAATGAGTTTTTTAATGGATTTAAATGAGTTTTTTTTAACGGATTGTTGTTTTTGTCCATTCTTTTGTTTTGTTTACATATACATTTATTTCTTTGAGTGTGGTTTGGTTTGGTTAATTTTTATCCCCAGACGTGTATTTGTTTTTTTCCGTTTTTTTTTTTTCAGTATTACATGTCTTAGTAATTTTCTTTGGTCCTGTGGAGTTTTTCGTTTCTTATTTTTTTTTATTCGTTAGACTATATTTTTGTCAACATTTTGGGTTTATTTTTGTTTGTTATTTTTCTAATAATAATAGTAATTACATCATTTATTTTCTTTCTTTATTCTTTATTTATTTATTTTTACAGGGCGAAGTAACGCAATAGTTACTTTTACTGGTAACTAGTTACTTTTATAGTGGAGTAACTCCGTTAGTAACTCAGTTACTTTTTTGGAGAAGTAACTAGTAACTATAACTAATTACTTTTTCAAAGTAACGTGCCCAACACTGGTCAGTACGATGACTTAATAACATGAGAAAATCCATTATTCTCTCCGTTCTCAGAACTGCACTGATAACAGAAGGAACCTCATCATTCTAAAGTAGAACCGGATTTCCTGGTTCTAAAAAAACTGAAATAGTCTTCAGTGACACTGAGAGACAGACTGACTCTGTACTTACAGAATGAAGGAGGCTGGGCGTAGTTACTGACTAAACAGGAGTATCTGTCCTGATTAGATGAACCGGTGGAGTCGATCCAAACTGTGGCACTGATTGAACATCCCAGGTAATTTTCAGTTCTCTGCTGGTTACCCCTGTACCAGCTGTAGTAACAGTATCCACTGCAGCGGCGATTACAGGTCTGTTTGACAGCTCTCTGTCCTACAACCTGCTGATTCACTGTCCCCTGTAGGACTAAACACACACACACACACACTTACAATCTTCTTGCTCTTAATCAGAATCATAGTTTGTGGTGAGTGTTTTTATTTACCTGTTTGTCCAGATGAAGCTTAAATCTATTAAATCCACAGTGTTAAATACCGCTGCTAATAATCACATTATTGTATTTACAGAATCATGAGCTACGTGAGTAAGTGTGAAGATGGGTGGAGATCTGATAACCACAGATGAACTGAGCTCAGTTTAAGCATTTAATCAGAGCTTTACAAAATTATTCTCAAAGATCAGCCCTGATCTACAACATCTCCCCCCTTAAAGCTACAGAAAACAATTTGTCTGAAAAACTAAGTTTATTAAAAAAACACACAATATCTCACAAAAGGTACACCCTTCTCATTTTTGTAAATATTATGTTTTTCATTGGACAACACTGAAGATATGACACCTGCATATCTTACAGTGTAAAGTAGTCACTGTACAGCTTGTATAACTACTTCTATGGCTACTTTGCATGATATTAAAGTGTCATATCTTCAGTGATGTTCCATTAAAAAAGATATAATGTAATAATTACACAAAAATGCGAGGTGTGTATTCACTTTTGTGAGATACTGTAAGTCCCAGGTTTCAACAGGCCCTGGGTGTGATACTGAGTTATAGGGATCTGCTGTTGCCTAAACGTGAGAAAATGTTTGCTAAATGTGTTGCCAAGATAGCAATAAACGTCTGACAGTTATTGAGGTTTATTGAATAAACCTCTTGTTACTGAAGAAACCATGAATTCAGTTCTGTATCAGAGAACTATTAATTAGTTTGTCTGTTCATCCATGTCCATGAGCTGAACATAACCAGGTTCTGCAGAAAATCAAACATTCCAAACAGAAAATAAACTTTATGAATGTTTAGGAGTGGCCTGGCCAAAGTCTTCTACAGAGAAAGACAACGATGTCAACGACTGAAATTTGTGACACACAGGTGATTCACATATTGGTTAAAATTATTCCATAAATAAAATGTGTTTATTATTTATCATGGATTAATGTAGCATTGTGCTTAAAGATCTACACACACTCACTGCAACAAATCTGCAACAATAAAGGAAATCAGTGAGATAAAAAAAACTTGACTCAGACTTAGTCTAAACACTTTTAGTTCACACATATGCATATGGATATTAAACATTTTAAACTAATTAAGATAAAAAAGATCAGAAATGGTAATAAATGTAAAAGTTTACCTGCCAGTAAAATGAGGATCACTGCTGCTGTGATATTTGCTGATCTTTGGGGAGACATGGCAGCATCACTCTTTAAACACAGCTGATATCAGAAGATCCAGAAGATCCTCAGTCCTACTGTCCTTCACTTCTGATCTGCTCTGGTCTAAATAGAGAGAAGAGTCAGAAGAAAAGATGACGGTGTGTTCTGCAGTTTTAATTCTGTCCTCACATCTCCCCATTTAGCTCAGATCACTTCCTGTCCTCTGCTGCTCTTTTATACTTCGCTTAAGACTGTCAGAATTTAAACGTCAATCATTAATTCATTTATTTATTTATTGTTAGGACTACCTGATCATTCTCATATCATTATCAGTAAAGGGTTAATGATGTTGAATTTGTATGAATAATAAGGCTGTAATAACTTGTGTAATACATTACTATAGAAGAGATGCAGAGCTGTAAATGTGGTTAAAGGTAATGAAACAGGAAACAGAAGATGAGAAATGAGATATGGGCTCATTTCACACCATCAACAAGTGCAGTGTTTGACCACATGACTTTAGACACACTTTAGACAACCTTTATACTGGGGAGCTCTTTATAAAAGTTTAAGTTTAAGTCATATAATATTGTTTTCATACCGTAATAGTAATTTTCTTTTAAATCGCAATACATTGCATTTTTTGAAGTATCACAATATATTGAATCAGAACGTATCGTATCGCTAAGTTGTTGCCAGTACACAGCTCTAAAAAAAACAGATACAGATAATAATAACTATAATATTAATGTTACACTTACTGCTGGACAGGAGCCATGAAATAAACTATGTTTACTGATGTTTTATCCAAAGTCTGATCTGTAGCTTAAAAAAAAAATAAAAATCATTGCCACTTCCTTGTTTAATCTACCAATTAATCAGAAAATCATTTTTCAGTCTTTTATTTCTTTGTGAAAAGAGAAGAAAACTGAGTCACTATGTGTTTATACTGTGTTGAATCTACACAGATTAGATACAGTAGTTTATGTGACTGTCAGACTCTGAATATTTAATAATGATAAGTATAACATTTGCTGAATAAAAATACAGTTAGTGTGAACAGAATACAGGTGTTTCCGTTATTGTGTCCAGCCGTAGCTCTGAAACAGGGCAGGAGACAGCAGGTTCCAGTGGACTGAAGGAGAAATGAAAGGGAATCCTGACTGTTAGAACTTGCAGACCTTAAACTAGAGTAAATGTCCAACACTATTAAAATATGATGTATAAAACAATCTAATTAAACAGCTGGATGGAAATCTGGACCCTGCTGACTTTAACATGGACTGACCTCATATTACTGACAGGTTGATCTACACAGGTGGAGTTTGGGAGGTAAACAGGTGGAGAACTGACTCCCTCTACTGGATTTATGGTGTTAAAACTGCATCTCTGTTCACTTCCTGCTCTCACTGCAGTCCTGTAACATAGCAAACAGTCTTAACTGTCAATACGTAACTAAAAAACACACAAAAAAAATTATAAAAAACAAAAATAACAATAACAATACATACAACAGTACTGCTTTGTTACTTTATTTTTAAATGCAATAAAAGAATACATGAAAATAAAGAAAAGTAAGTAAATATATTTATATACAACTCTGGAAAAAAATAAGAGACCACTTAGTTTCTAATTTAGTTTCTCTGATTTTGCTATTTATAGGTTTATGTTTGAGTAAAATGAACATTGTTGTTTTATTCTATAAATTACAGACAACATTTCACCCAAATTACAAATAAAAATATTGTCATTTAGAGCATTTATTTGCAGAAAATGAGAAATGGCTGAAACAACAAAAAGATGCAGAGCTTACAGACCTCAAATTATGCGATATAAACAAGTTCATATTCATAAAGAGTTTTAAGAGTTCAGAAATCAATATTTGGTGCAATAACCCTGGTTTTTATCGCAGTTTTCATGCATCTTGGCATCATGTTCTCCTCCACCAGTCTTACACACTGCTTTTGGATAACTTTATGCTGCTTTACTCCTGGTGCAAAAATTCAAGCAGTTCAGCTTTGTTTGATGGCTTGTGATCATCCATCTTTATATTATATTCCAGAGGTTTTCAATTTGGTAAAATCAAAGAAACTTATAATTTTTAAGTGGTCTTGATTACAAAGTTGATAAAACATTATTTACAGATAACACAATTTTATACAATAGTGAGTTTATCCATCTTGTTTTTCATGATTGGTGAGGGGGACTGAAAGAAGAGGAGAATTTCACTTAAACAGCAGAGATTCAAATACAAGACTAATAGACTAATAGATGAGAGTTTTGTGGAACTCCATATAACTTCTATCCACCACCAGACAGAGGAGCTTTGAGTGAATCTGACTGAATCTCTTTATGAGTTTAGGACAGAATCTGATGAGTGATGATCTCTAAAAGCAATCTAATCCCAGAAATGCTCCTCTGTTCCTCTATAAAGATCTGAATCTTCAGCAGTGAATAAAGAGGAACTGAACACGGCTGTTAGTTATTCTCCTCGTCTGGAGCTCCGCTCTGCACCGGGGGAGGACCAACAACCTGAACACAGACACACACAGATCACACAGAAACTGTTATATACTGAACACACACACACACACACCATCAGAGTGTCGTACTCAGAGGACGTCCTGGTTGCAGGGTTGAGAGTTGAGTATGTGTCGTTGGCAGAGTGTGTAGCGTGCTGAAGATAAAACAATATTAACATTATTCATAACTAAATATACTTTATTTGGTTGATGTTATATCAGTTATTTAGGATATCTGCAGGATAGAAACAGCTAATAGTAATAGTATAATGGTTTCTCTTTAACATTAAGAAAACACGTACCAGTAATTTAACTAATTTAATATTTAATTATTACATGTTTTAAGATATTACAGATGTATTTCAGTGTAAACAGTTCAGGAATCAGTGTTTTATAGTTTTACAGTATTTTTGTGTTTATCAGGTTGGTGCTTCATCTCCTTTTACTGGGAAAATACAAGTGATACCTGAGTGCTCCTGCTCTGCACTGTGTGAACGTAGTCTGATCCCAAAAGAAAGTTTCAGAGCTGGATTCTTTTTGTTAACATCTTTTTATTCATCTTAAATTTTCTTACAATTAGTAAGAGACCACTCCAGTTTCTGAATCAGTTTCTCTGATTTTCTATTTATAGGTTTATGTTTGAGTAAAATGAACATTGTTGTTTTATTCTATAAACTACAGACAACATTTCTCCCAAATTCCAGATAATAATATTGTAATTTAGAGCATTTATTTGTAGAAAATGAGAAATGGCTGAAATAACAAAAAAGATGCAGAGCTTACAGACCTCAAATTATGCAAAGGAAAAAGTTCATATTCATAAAGTTTTAAGAGATTAGAAATCAATATTTGGTGGAATAACCCTGGTTTTTAATCACAGTTTTCATGCATCTTGGCATGTTCTCCTCCAACAGTCTTACACACTGCTTTTGGATAACTTTATGCTGCTTCACTCTTGGTGCAAACATTCAGGCAGTTCAGTTTGGTTTGATGGTTTGTGATCATCCATCTTCCTCTTGATTGTATTCCAGAAGTTTTCAAATTGGTAAAATCAAAGAAACTCATCCTTTTTAGGTGGTCTTTAATTTTTGTCCAGAGCTGTATATGACTATGTTTTGTATTTAAAGTAATCCTAGAGGAATGCTGGTGGCAGGCTGAGATGTTTTGCGAAGGGTCCACTGTGGATCGAATTCAATGTCAACTAAATGTACTATCAATAAGAACACACAAACACACACATACACTGCCCTTACTTACTGTCAGTGTCGTACTCAGATGATGTCCTGGTTGCAGGGTTCAGGGTTGAGTAGGTATCACTGGGGGAGTGTGTAGCATGCTGATGAAGCAAAATAAATCGACATTAAACATTGTTAATGTTCATAATGTGCTATGTCTAACAAGAAATACACACAAACACACTGCATTGACTTACTGTCAGAGTGTCGTACTCAGAGGACGAGGTGGTGGCGAGGTTTAGAGCTGTGTACGTGTCGTCTCCAGGCTTTGGAGGCTTTTAGAGAGAGATGAGGAAACACAGATTAAAGTCTATATTCAGTAAAACTCTATAGGAACATTTTCATAAAGAGCTTCAGTAGAATCTTCTCTTAGTACCTGAACATCAGCACCTCTCTCTGCTCTCCTCTTCCTCCTGATCTCACATTAAACACAAAACACATTTTTAACAGTTTCAATTTGAGGCTGAAGTTTTACGTTGAGGTTAAAACTATATTTAGACAGACAGTTCAGATATTCAGTGTAATAATAAAAGAATAATGTTACTCACTGAACGCACAGAACAGCAGTAAGAAGAGAGAGAGCCACAGCAGAAACCAATCCAACAGCTGCCCAGACTGCATTCTGCTTCCACCAATCAGCTAAAAGAGATAAATTAAATATTCAGCACTCAACATTTAACTTGCTGCAGTTAAGCCCCACCTATTCAGCCTACAGCAGTTTAGCTCCACCTATGCAGAATTGTTAAGGTTTCAGATTTGGTATTTATATATGCAGTCCACTCCAAAAGTACTGAAACAGTGAGGCCAATCCCTTAATTTGTGTTGTAGATTGAAAATGTTTTATGAATTTTAGAAATTAATATTTCCTGTTATTTCCTGGATCTGAAACACACTTCAGAAGATAGCACCTTCTGTCTGAACCCACCTATATTAATGTGAGCAAAAGTCTTGGAACATGTGACTGTCACGTGTGTTTTGTTGCCCAGGTGTTTCCTAAAACATTGATTATTCAATCAACAAATAGAGCTAAATGTCAGATTCAGATTTGGGTTTTGCCTGTGCAGATTGTGTACTTATAGAAAAACAGAGCGGTATGTGAATGAAAATAAGCAATTGTGATGTAATTAGAAGGTGCAAAAATCAAAGCCATTGCAAAAATGTTGGCAATAGCCAGTTGGACATTCCATTTGTAATGTTCTGAAGAAGAAAGTCGTCACTGGTGTACTGCATTAAAGATGTTAAACAGGTAGACCAAGGAAAACTACTGCAATGACCGCTCTGGTGCCTTTAGGAGAGTTTTTGTAGAGAACAGATATTAAAACTCTCCTGATTATCTACAAATTACTATATAGACTAAAACATATACAATACAGCTCTACTAGATTATCTCAGTTTACATGATCAGATAAACATGATGAAGCTGTTCTCAGTCATTAGCTATGGTTCTGTCCAGAAAATGAATATCTGAACTCACACACTGCATCATAGCGGAGACCGCGACCTTCAACAGCACAGCTGTAGCTGATCTCTCCACTGAACACAGCTACAGAGCAGGAGGCAGATCTACACTCAGATACAGGCTGTCCGTTCCTGTACCAGATGTAGTTGGAGTAGGACTGAGAGCTACACATCGAGCTACAGGTCAGTGTTACTGTCTGTTCTTCTGCAGGAGCAGCTGCAGCACCTTCCACTTTCACCAGTTAACATTAAAATAAGATAAAATACTGTTTTAAACAGTATATGGTCACAAAAAAACACTAATGTTAGATGGCTGGGTAATAACTGATTCGATCACATTGGCCATTTTACACTCAGGCTTCAAACTAAGACACTCAGTATGAAACAACAACAATAAAAAACAACAATTTTACACTAACTCCAGACTTACTGAAAAAAAAAACAAGAAATAACTTCATACAGAGAGACGGTTAATGAGACCAACAGCATAATAACACCACATGATCAATTATAGTAATTAATAATGATTATTCCTTTTTTTTTTTTTTTTTTTTTTTTTGGCCCAACCACCACCCCCCCTCTTCGGAGGACAATTAATACTTTATTTTTATTTATTTATTTATTTATTTTATTTTTTATTATTATTATTATTATTATTATTGTTATTATTTTTTTTATTTATTTATTTTTTATATATATATATATTTTGTGTGGATATAGTTGTGGAAGTTCAGGGTTGGAAGGATCGGAGTGTGAGGTACAGGAGGGGGGTACAAGAAGAAGAAAAAGAAAAGAGAGAAAAAAAAAACTAAACAAAAAACAAACAAACAAACAAACAAAAAAATAATAATAAAATAAAATAAACATAAAATAAACAAACATACATATATACACATACTCACATATCTAACTATACATATGCTTATACATATACACACATACATAAATATACACACATATTAATACATACACATAAATACATACACACACACGCACAGTTACTTCTATTCTATTGTTTTTTGCAAAAATATGTCATGTGTAGGGTTGCAGCGGTAACCGGTTTCACGGTATACCGTGGTATTAAAATGCACGGTTATCATACCGTGTGTGTTTGCTTATTACCGGTAAAACGCAAGCCAGCGGAGAAAGTCACCCGCGCATGCGCAACTCTGCTCCGCTTCAGCTACTCAGCACACAGCGGTGAGAATGGCAGAAAGTGCATCAGACTAGAGCTTAGATTCTCTGCCTGAACCAGACCTGACCCGAGGACCGACCAGAAATCGGGTCCGTTCGGGCCGAGATTTCCCACCACATTCCTCGGGCCGGGTCGGGTTGGGCTCCAGAAAATAGTCTGAGATGTAGGCATCTGTTTTTTAATTATATATTTTATTTTTAAATAAAGCTCTGGTGTGATAATCACTATGTTAATGCTAAGTAACCAATTATTATTGTTAATGAAAACGAACCAAATAACGAAAACTGAAACTTAACTAACTTATTTATAAGCGCTGTTTTCACTCCCGCAGTTCTACAGCGGGAGGTGTTGTGCCGATTCTGTCCGCGAAGCGGGAGTCGGATTGAGCAGGGAGTCGGATTCGGCATAACAGCGGCAGCGCGGCTGCACCTCGCGGTCCGCGGTGTTAGTTGTAAGCGCTCGCGCTAGCCGCAAAATACGACAGAAAACACTGAGAAACTGCAGAATTATGAATTGGACTAAAATGAGCACGAGGAGATAAAAGAGAACCTTTACCTGTGAGTAGCTCACATCAGAACACGCAAATCTCTCTCTCTTTCTGTGTCTCTCTCTCTCGCACGTGAACTTCTCCGCACTGTGTTTAGCTGTTCTTAAAAATCATTTTTATTAAATAATAGTTCTATGCTTCTATGTTAGTGTTAATTAACATAATTCTGATCATATTTCGCTCATTCAAACAGCCTGAAAACAGACTTGTAATCTTGTAATCAACAAGCTTGTAATCAATGTGGCCGTAGTCACAGCTAAAGGAGGAAATACATCAAACCTGTTCTCCCATCTCCGAGAACACCACCCCGCTGTGCAGCGCAAAGTATGTGTTTAGTTTATAATTTTACCTAAATAACCTAAATAAAACTTCTTTGTAGTCGTGCACAACCCATGCGGTAAGCGCCCGCAAAAGCGCTGAGTTATCCGAAATTTGGGCACGCAGGTACAGGCGTGAAGTGCGTGCTACGATGGATTCACGTGTCCGTGTAAAGGTCCTGGCCGGACTGGATGTGAAAGACGCCATTCATTTACATGCGTTAATTTTCAAATTCTGACGTGCCTGTTTTTCATATGTTGAAGGTTTTAAGTAGTGAAAGCCTTAAAATAGAAATCTCTATTGTGAGGATCATGTCAGAAATAAATCCCCTCTTTCTGCAGTATCTGGTTATATACCAACTTTTTATATATATATATATACACTCTTAATGCCCTTAAGAGTAGTGGAAAAACATGGTTTCCTTCACCTGATGGTGTAGTTTCTACAATAAATAGTTATTTGAACAAAAAAACTGTAATTTCTTTAAGGGTCAGTTTAATAATATATGTAACAAACTGTGATACCGTGATAACCGTGATACCGCGGTATTTTCCAAGACGGTTATCATACCGTGAAAATCTCATACCGTTGCAACCCTAGTCATGTGTTACGGATTATGTCATGAAATGCCTACCACAATGGAGGCAAGAAACCGCCACCATGCCCCTGCGATCCAGAGGCAGATAGGGAAGAACCCAGTGGACCCAGACCATCCACAGCCCATTAGGAGCCCAGAAGACCCGCGGCCACACATCCCGATGGTAACCATGTGCACACCCCAGATGAGGACGGGGGAGACTCCAGACGAAGCCCCCATGGCAAAGAGTAAGAGTACAGATAGCCACAGGAAGCGAGCAGCCCACCCCCCCGGCAGGCCAGCACCCCCTGCACGAGCCGAGCATGCGGCCCCCGAGATCCCAAGCACCCGGGAACAGCCCGACACCCGGCAGGCCCCCCCTCCCACGCCAAGGGGGCCCAAGCCACCCCCAGGCCACGGCCACCAAGGGGGCGGGCCAGAGACCACATTAGGGCATCCGGCCACGCACCCATGGACCCACGGACGCCCACCCCCCCAGGAACGGCAGTGACGATCGGCGGAGAGCAGCGTGGAGCGGTAGGGAGGGCAAAAACCCGCCCTACGCAACCATGTCCCACAGGTGTCCATGCTCAGTCAGCCCCAAACCCAGGACCAACTGTTCACGCACACATGCACATTCACACACCCGTCACACACACATCCGTCACACATACACCCGTCGCACACGTGCACATTCACTCACAGACCAGTCACACACACCAGTCACGCACACCAGTCACACACACCAGTCACACACACAGAACATACATAGACACCTAATGCGGGCATGCGGGCACCAGTACCGAGCCAGCGGCAACCTAGGGAAGCAGCCAGCCCGGCCCCGAACAACCACCCGACCCACACCCCAGGCAGGGTGCACGAAACCAGGGTGTGAGAAGACCTGAACCCCCTCCTTCCCCCACCCAGCATGTTGCAGTGATATGAATGTGTATAATGAGAAGAATGAATGAAAGCTACAGTGCTATTAAAATTGGAGGGACAGCTGTAATATGAGAACTGAATAACAGCACCCAACCACACTGCCCCCCCAAAGGCCCTCAATGTCTAAAATGCGAAAATAAAATTGAGGAGCAGGGAGCACCTGCCCCCCAAAACCCTATGTGTAATATGATGTGTGTAAGCTGTATGATGAGTTTGTATGTGTAATGCGATGTTAGACTGAGTAGGAGTCGGGGAAGGGCCAGGAAAGGACCGAGGGGCAGAGGACTACCCCCCGGAGGAAGAGAGCCAACTACTGCTGGCTCACTAGGCACCCAGTTCCATACACCCAACCGCAGTACAGGGAAGGCAAGTCCAGGGTGTAGAGCGGCTACGGCCCCAGGACACCGCCGCTCTGCAAGACAGCTCCCCCATCCCCACATTATAATAATGATTATTCCTGACAGGTCGACTACAACTCAGCTACTCCATGTGATGCAGAAAAGATGTTCCACCCAAAACTGTTAATCCCTTTATTAATTAATTCAAGGGTGAGGCTGTTCTGTCATTAAAATATATGGGGATGGGTGGATCTACACATCATACAACAGCCAGCTAGACCTGTAGTGATGTCACATGTGAGTGTACTGTGCAAATACTACAGTATCACATGTGGTCACTGGGGTGTTGCAACTTCTAATACAAAATATGAGAGTAACTTAATAAACTGTGTATAATCCAGTAGAATCTGACAGTGAGATGATAACAGAGTGAATGTATGTAAAGTGAAGTCTTACAGACAGCAGCAGAGCGGATCTCCTCGTGTCCTTTCACAGCACAGGAGTAGCTGCCTGCATCCACAGTGCGGTCCCTCAGATCCAGTACAGCTCTGTTCTGCTCAGATACAGGTTGTCCGTTCCTGTACCAGATGTAGGTGGGGTTAGTCAGAGTGCAGGTGGAGCTACAGTTCAGCATCTTTCCTCCTTCCTGTGTGTTCAACACTTCAATCTTCAGATCTGAAGGTGATTTTAAACATGATTTAGTCTAATTTTATCTGTAGAAATCTCTCATAGTTAAATAAACTTGTTTTATATAATCCAGAACTACCTGTGACAGACAGACTGACTCCAGAGCTGCCAATGTATTTACCACCAGGATCATCAGTGATGAATCTGAACTTATATATCTGAGAATCGCTCGCTCTCAGATCAGTGATTCTCACTGTGTGGTAGAGCTGAGTCTGGTAATACTGCACTCTCCCCTTATACTGATCATCATCTCGCAGATCTACATGCTGCTCATTAATGAACCAGAATGATTCAGTCACTCTGAGTCCTCCAGGGTATTTATAGGAGCAGGAGAGACGAACTGATGAACCTTCCAGAGCACACACACTATCAGGAGTGTAAGTCACACCCCACTGTTTCTCACCCAGTTCACCTGGAATACACAGAATTACAGTCAGTACAGTGCTGATCAGTCAGTACTGAAACAGTTCTGAATAGTAAAATTAGAAACAGATAAATGAAGAATAATATTAACTAAACACATCAGTGGGAACAGCAGAACTGAAATACTGAGTGTGAGTAAAACACTGTAATATCTACCCTACCTGTGGGCAGGTCTGCACTGATTGTGGGCAGAGCTTCTATTTTAAAGCAGATAAAGCAGTGATTGTGTTCTGCTTTTGGTTCTATAGTATGGTTTTGTTGAGTATAAATGTTCTCTTCAATTTAATCAGCTCTCAATTAAAACCTTCAGCAGACAAACTTAAAATGTTTATCTTTGTTTGGCCCATCCTGAATAAAGTTTTGAATAAAGTTTTCCAAAAGTGTATTTACTGTACAGGAATCGAAAGTATTAAGATAAAGAAACTAATTATTCTACTGAAATCAAATCTTTGGTACTCAATATCTCAGAACTGCACAGAATACAGAATGAACCTCATCGTTCTAAAGTAGAACCTGATTTCCTGGTTTTATCCACATAAATTATTCTCTTTAGTGAGACTGAGAGACAGACTGACTCTGTACTTACAATCTGAAGGAGGCTGGATGTAGTTACTGATATTACAGGAGTATCTGTCCTGAATAGATGGACTGGTGGATTTGATCCAAACTGTGGCAGTAGTTGAACATCCTAGGTTAGTTGGAGTGCTCTGCCAGTAACCTCCCCCTGTGTACCGGTGGTCTGGGATCCAGCGATGATCATCTCTGAACCAGCTGTAGAAACAATTTCCACTGCAGGTGGGACTACAGGTCAATTTACTCACTTTGTGCCCTACAACCTGCTGATCCACCGTCCCCTTCTGACCTACACACACACACACACACACACACACAATTACAATGTTTTTTCAGAAATCCTTGTTTGTGGCATGTGTGTGTGTGTTTGTGTGTGCGTGTGTTTATTTACCTTCTTGTCCAGATGAAGCTGGTATCTGGTGGCCTGATGGAGAGAGTGTTAAATCCACAGTGTTAAATACTGCTACTTTTATTTAATATATAACATTAACAAAATCATGAGCTGCAAAAAGACATGTGAAGGTTGATGGAGATTTTTGATGAACACAGAAGAACTGAGCTCAGTTTAAAGTGTTTCAGTGCTTTACAGTATTAATTTCACAGCTCTGACCAGCAACATCTCCCCCTTAAAACTATAGGATATAATTAGTGTGGGATTTTTTTTTTACACTTTTAACCCTGAAAGTAATCAGTAGATTTAATGCTCTGATTACATAATGACTTGGACTGGACAGCATACAGTACCTGCCTGTCTACCTCTCTACCCCAGGACTTCTGCAGAAGGACAGAGCATGTTCATGAGGCACATTTTCAAATGTCACAGCCCATTTCACACAGACTACAAGCTAACACAGCAAAGGCTATTTGAAAAAACAAGATAGTCTCGTTTTTAACACTCTTGATTGGTGGACCAAACAATAAATTAGCAGATTTTCCAATACTTAAGTTAATATAGCCAGTTCAAGGAGAAAGTCACGCTTTCAGAAAAGCAAACCCACATCTGAGCAGCTGAACAGAAACAATATGAATATTTAGGAATGACCTAGGTAAGACTGAAGTCTCCTACAGAGAAAAGTGGAGTTTAATTTTCTCCACAATGATGTGAATGACTGAAATAGGTTTTACACACAGGTGATTCACATACTGGTTAAGATTATTCCATAAATAACATATGTTTATTGTTTATCATGGTTTAATATAGTATTGTGCTTAAATATCTACAAACATTCACTTCAACAAATCTGCAACAATAAAGAAAATCAGTGAGATAAAAAAAAAAAAAAAAAAAAATACCTGACTCTTTCAGTTCACACACATGGATATTAAACATTTGAAACTAATTAAGATGAAAACCATCAGAAATGGTAAATAAATGTAAAAGTTTACCTGCCAGTAAAATGAGGATCACTGTGATATTTGCTGATCTTTTGGGAGACATGGCAGCATCACTCTTTAAACACAGATGATATCAGAAGATCCTCAGCTCTACTGTCCTTCACTTCTGATCTGCTCTGGTCTAAATAGAGAGAAGAGTCAGAAGAAAAGATGACGGTGTGTTCTGCAGTTTCCATTCTGTCCTCACATCTCCCCATAGCTCAGAGCTACTTCCTGTCCTCTGCTGCTCTTTTATACCTCGCTTAAGACTGTCAGAACGTCAGTCATCAATTAATTTATTTATTTATTTATTGTGAGGACTATCTGATCATTCTCAAATCATTATCAGTAAATGGTTATTGATGTTGAATTTGTATGAATAATAAGGCTTTAATAACTTGTGTAATACACTTATATAGAAGAGATGCAGAGGTGTAAATGTGGTTAAAGGGTAATGAAACAGGAAACAGAAGATGAGAAATGGGCTCATTTCACACCATCACCAAGTGCGATGTTTGACCACATGACCTTTAGACAACCCTTTAGACAACCCTTATACGGGGGAGATCTTTATACAAGTTTAAGTTTAAGTCATATAATATTGTTTTCATACCATAATAGTAATTTTCTTTTAAATCGTAATACATTGCATTTTTTGCAGTATTACAATATATTGAAACATATATAGATAATAATAAATATAATATTAATGTTACTCTTAACTGCTGGACAGGAGGCATTAAACCAATTAATCAGAAAATAAATTTTCAGTCTTTAATTTCTTTGTGAAAAAGGAAGAAAACTGAGTCACTATGTGTTTATACTGTGTTGAATCTACACAGATTAGATACAGTAGTTTCTGTTACTACCAGACTCTGAATATTTAACAATGATAAGTATAACATTTGCTGAATAAAAATACAGTTAGTGTGAATACAGTCTCGTGACTGATCAGGTGTTTCCGTTATTGTGTCCAGCCGTAGCTCTGAAACAGGGCAGGAGACAGCAAGTTCCAGTGGACTGAAGCAGAAATGAAAGGGAATCCTGACTGTTAGAACTTGCAGACCTTAAACTAGAGTAAATGTCCAACACTATTAAAATATGATGTATAAAATAATCTAATTAAACAGCTGGATGGAAATCTGGACACTGCTGACTTTAACATGGACTGACCTCATATTACTGACAGGTTGATCTACACAGGTGGAGTTTAGGAGGTAAACAGGTGGAGAACTGACTCCCTCTACTGGATTTATGGTGTTAAAACTGCATCTCTGTTCACTTCCTGCTCTCACTGCAGTCCTGTAACATAGCAAACAGTCTTAACTATCAATACGTAACTAAAAAAATATATATATTATTATTAATAACAACAATAATAATACATACAACAGTATTGCTTTATTACTTTATTTTTAAATCAAATAAAAAAATACATGAAAATAAAGAAAAGTAAGTAAATATATTTATATACAGCTTTGGAAAAATTAAGAGACCACTTCAGTTTCTGATTTAGTTTCTCTGATTTTGCTATTTATAAGTATATGTTTGAGTAAAATGAACATTGTTGTTTTATTCTCTAAACTACGGACAACATTTCTCAAAAATTCCAAATAAAAATATTGTCATTTATAGCATTTATTTGCAGAAAATGAGAAATGGCTGAAATAACAAAGCAAAAAAAAAACAGAGCTTTCAGACCTCAAATAAAATAATAATAATAATAATAATAATAATAATAATAATAATAAACATTTATTATAACGTTTTAAGGGTTCAGAAATCAATATTTAGTGGATTAGTGCATGTTCTCCTCCACCAGTCTTGCAGACTGCTTTTTGATAACTTTATGCAACTCCTGGTGCAAAAATGTAATTCTAGCAGTTCAGCTTTTCCTGACAAACTTTAAATTAAGAAAACTTTTTTTAAATTAAAAAACAGTCCAAGTAATATAATACAGGAAATTGACAAATCCTGCACCTAACAGCTGGTGTTATGCATAGGGCTCAGCCAGGATTCTACTCACTCAACTAACAACAATAGCCAAAACCACCAAAATCTGATACTGGCTCGACAAGGATCCAGAAGCACAGCCTAACACTATGTTCATGGTCCATTGATTTAACAAATTTTAAATTCTATATACAGTAACACACTAAAAGAACATTTTATAAACAAGTAAAGTAGAATCTTCTCTCAGTACCTGAACATCAGAACCTCTATCTGCTCTCCTCTTCCTCCTGATCTCACATTAAACACAAAACACATATTTAACAGTTTCCATTTGAGGCAGAAGTTGAAGTTGAGGTTAAAACTGCATTTAGACAGATTGTTTAGATAATCAGTTTAATAATGAAAGTACTGTTAGTACTGTTACTCAAGTACTGAAATCACTGTACAATTATCTTAATATTCCTGCTTAATTTCTACAGTTTAATTAACGTAATCAGTGCCTGTATCTACAAGCTGAACTAACTCTACTGTTACCACTAACTCATTAAACACATTAAATTAACTCATATTATAACAGGTAAAAACATTTTTGGGGGTTTCCAGTATTCTGTCATCTTACTGATACTTACCTGAACATGAACAGATTTCACACCTCTGGAAAATTCTACGTTAGTTCGCTACCTGTCGCTATGCTAACATTTCCCCTAATTAGAGGATAAAAAAACAAATTGCATTTTAATCCCAAATAACCCAGTAAAACCTAACTGTTCAGGTAAAATAGAGGGTAAAGTTTGGTTTTAGTAGCTTATATTAACCTTAAGTTCAGTTAAATCCACTTTACACTGATTTATGCAGCAGTTTAATCGTTAAGTGAGTTTAGCTGAAGGTTAGCGTGCTGAGGTAACTTAACTAAATGCTAAAACAGGGAGATTTTTCTCCTCATTTTCAGGAGAAAAACAGTGGATTAAACTATCCAGGCGAGCTCCAGTGCAGGTGAGTTGAGGTTTATGGAGATTATCATCTTCTGATGCTACTTCTGGAGGGTTTTTGAGTCCTTCAGATATTTTCTGTGGAGCTTCTTCTTTTAGCTGCTAAGCTAACGCCTCACTTTCCCGCCTCAGCAGAGAGCGCGCGACCCACAGCGCAGCCTCGCGCTCTTCTAAGCGGGAAGCCTCGAGACGAGGGGCGGGGTTATAAAAGCTCCAGTTGGAGGCGTGGCTGAATGGAATAAATGGTAGAACAGAGCGCTCGCCCACAGCGCAACCCCTCGCTCTACTGAGCGGGAAACCCCGCGCTGCAGAATAAGGAGGCGGGGCTAAACTCGAAACGGGGGCGGGACTAGTGCTAATAAACTCCAGAGCCGTAGAGAGAGAGTTTAGGAGTTTAGTTTAGGAGGTAAACAGGTGGAGAACTGACTCCCTCTACTGGATTTATGGTGTTAAAACTGCATCTCTGTTCACTTCCTGCTCTCACTGCAGTCCTGTAACATAGCAAAGAGTCTTAACTATCAATACGTAACTAAAAAACACACAAAAAAATTATAAAAAACAACAATAAAAATACATACAACAGTACTGCTTTATTACTTTCTTTTTAAATCCATGTTAGTAATCAAAAATACATGAAAACAATAAAAAATAAATAAATATATTTATAAACAACTCTGGAAAAAATTAAGGGACCACTTCAGTTTCTGATTCAGTTTCTCTGATTTTGCTATTTATAGGTTTATGTTTGAGTAAAATGAACATTATTGTTTTATTATCTAAACTATAGACAACATTTCTCCCAAATTCCAAATAAAAATATTGTTATTTAGAGCATTTATTTGTAGAAAATGAGAAATGGCTGATATAACCAAAAAAAGAGAGCTTTCAAACCTCAAATAATAATAATAATAAAAATATATAAACATTTATTATAAAGTTTTAAGGGTTCAGAAATCAATATTTGATGGAATAACCCTGGTTTTCAATCACATTTTTTATGCATCTTGGCATTTTCTCCTCCTCCTCCAGTCTTACACACTGCTTTTGGATAACTTTATGCCACTCCTGGTGCAAAAAAATCAATTCAAGCAGTTCAGCTTTTCCTGACAAACTTTAAATAAAGAAAATATAAAAAACAGCCCAATATAAAAGTAAGTACAATACTGACTACATTCGTTAAAACAAACAAAATAAAAGCATCTTAAGATATTCCTTATTTATTACATCTTTAGATAAGAGATAAAAATTCTCGTTTTCTGAGAGACTAATTTATATTTCTATATTTATTACATATATAAAGAAACACTATTATACAGCAAAACCTTTGGTTACAAAGTTGATAAAACATTTTACAAATGCTATAATTTTGTCCAATAGTTTAATAGTTCATTCATCTTATGTTCTATGATTGGTGAGGGGGAGTGAAAGAAGAGGAGAATTTCACTTAAACAGCAGAGATTCAAATTCAAGACTAATAGACTAATAGATGAGAGTTTTGTGGAACTCCATATAACTTCTATCCACCACCAGACAGAGGTGCTTTGAGTGAATCTGACTGAATCTCTTTCTGACTTTAGGACAGAATCTGATGAGTGATGAAAATTGTATGAATAGAAAATATTTTAAAAAACATTTTATTCAACAGAAAATTTCACAACCTCACAAGCAAAAAAAACACACAAAAAAGCATTTTTGAAATAAAAAAAATATATGTGGCTTTCCCCACAGCATATTTGAAGTTTATCAAAATATCTATTTAATTCAACAATACAAATGCAGATTTAAATACTTAGGCCAGTTTTAAGCTCCATAACCTTTAACACACTTATGGGCTATCTTTGTTGTAATTTCACCAGGTTTTAATAGCCAGGGTAGATTCACACTTCTCTAATAATACTCTCGATTGCTAGAGAAGAGCTCTAAATATAGGTTTGTTTGCTAAAGCTTGTAAACCGCTGCACTGGAACTGGGTTACTGACCAAAGTATTGTGGGTTTGATGACCAGGTTCACTAAGCTGCCACTGTTTTAGGTTATACATTAAGAGCCATAAGAAAAAAAAACCGGTTATGAAAGTCTCATGCATGTTACAATATTGTGATAGGTTAAGGTAAAAGGAAATTAAGGTAAGACAGTTTTCCTGCACTAATACATTTCCGGTCAAACTTTATTTTAAGGAACACAAATTAGGCGCTTATTAATGTCTTATTATTTGCTTAATAAAGCCTTAATTAGACATTTGTAAATTATGTTTTCACTACTTATTAGGCTTTATTCTGTGCAAGTGTTATTGGTGCTTAATTAGGGGTCTGTGATTGATTAAATATTTATTCAGTTCTTTTTAGTGTGTAATTAGTGATGAACAGAAGCTCATTTTAGAATATGGTACTTTAGTCACATCTTGGTCTATTAGTGATTATTAACCCCTTATTAACTCTTATAATAAACTCCAGCACAGCCATAACCTTACCAAACTCACACTCAGATCAAACTGCTGCCAATTATAATAACACTAATAACATGTAGAATTAGCTAATAGTTAATGCTTAATAATCTGTTTACCAGGGTGCTGACATAACTGTTCACTGTGCACTATAAGAACTAATACAGCCATTATTAATCATTTCCACATAACAGACCACTAATTAAGCACCAATAACACTTAGAGTAAACACACAGAGTAAAGCCTAATAAGTAGAGAATAAATCATTTACAAATGTCTAATTAAGGCTTTATTAAGCAAATAATAAGACATTAATAAGCGCCTAATTTGTGTTCCTTAAAATAAAGTGTTACCACATTTCCTTGTAGGCAAAGGAGCAAGAATAACACACTAAAATTCATTTTGGTGAAAAACAAAACAATAATAAAGCAAAGTAAAATTACAAATACAATATTTACAACAAAAATGAAACAATGCTGTATATGATTTAAATGGATAAAGCCATTAAAACACCATAATCTGTAAAATATATATATAAAAAAAACTCCATGGTCACACCCTCCGAGATGCCTCATTATACTATTCATATTTTTTACCCTATTCTGCACTACTAGCTAATCTAATCTCACTAGCCTATCTAATCTCAATTGTGGGTTACCACTCAGAAGGTAAATTGTCAAACTAAATCTGTAATATAATACCAGTACCAGTGTAAAATAGAGAGCACAAGATGTAAACGATGGATGTTTTCCTCTGAATATTTTTATATAGTTTTAAAGTGAAGTGCTGTTTTAATATGGGTCTGTGTATTTGCTCTTCACTCTAATAAACTGCATCTGTTTGGAGAGGCTGTATGTTGATGGTGGAAAATGTTAATCTTAGGCAGAGTTCTGGACCATGCTGTAGACTGGGGATTCTTCATACCTGCAACATTTAAAACATTGAGATTATATATTATTTTCGTGCGGTGGCAAACTCAAAACCAACTATCAGAGAATCCGTGACTAAGGGGTTTTAAGAACGCATACGTCAACATCAACAGAATCAATTCTACTTTCAAATACAGCTCTGGAATAAATGAATAGACCACTTCAGTTTCTGAATCAGTTTCTCTGATTTTGCTATTTATTGGTATATATTTGAGTAAAAAGAATATTGTTGTTTTATTCTATAAATATGGACAACATTTATCCCAAATTACAAACAGAAATATTGTCATTTAGAGCATTTATTTGCAGAAAGTGTAAAATGGCCGAAATAACAAAAACAGACGCAGAGCTTTCAGACTTCACATAATGCAAAGAAAACAAGTTCATATTCATGAAGTTTTAAGAGTTCAGAAATCAATATTTGGTGGAATAACCCTAGTTTTATATACAGTTTTCACAGTTTGTATTTTGGCATGTTCTCCTCCACCAGTCTTACACACTGCTTTTGGATAACTTTATGCCTTTACTCCTGGTGCAAAAATTCAAGCAGTTCAGTTTGGTTTGATGGTTTGTGATCATCTATCTTTCTCTTGTTTATATATTTCAGAGGTTTATTTGAAACTCATCATTTTTAAGTAATCTCTTTTTTTTTCCAGAGCTGTACATACACCTCTTAAACCGAGTACTACTTTACACATCTTCACTTAAATAGCTTTAAACTCTAACTCTATAAATGATCAGACTGTTCTTCACAGCCTTTTTTCACAGATTTGTGCTTCTAGGAAAACTAGTTAACAGTTTTATTTGTCTTTACAGTTCTGGAAACTGCAGTTTATTTTAATAAAAAAAAAGAAAAGTATGAAGTCAGCATGAAGCTGAAGGTTCTGCTTTCGAGTTGGTCTATCTGACAGTGTATGTGACATTAATCAGATTTCACAGAAAGCAGAGGTGGTTTGTGGGTGTGTAAAAGAGACAGAGTGGTTTTTAAAGAGAAAGAGAGATAGAGATATATGAGTAATCTGTATTGCTTACCGAGCAGTTCCTGCTCTAGCTGTGTTCACTGTGGCGTACTCAACTTCCTCTTCTTTATTAAAAGCGAGAGTCTGATGAACAGTGGGGCAGAGAGGCTCTTCCTGTGGGCGAGACTGTTTGAACTGAATGGTTGAGTACTGAACTTCATCTGAGGATGCAGCTCCTGTGCAGGGCCTGGAGGTCATGGCCAGATCTGAGACGGTTTCATACACTGGAGCAGAAGCTGGCTGAGAGAGAAAAGAGAAAGAGAGAGAGAGAGTATTAACCCTCTATGGCATGATATAGACCTCAGGCCACAAGTCGTCCGATTGTTATTACAACAATTAATATCATATATTTTTCGCACTATAAGGCGCACCCAAAACCCTTTAATCTGCACCTTATGTATGAATAATTCTACCCGTCAGGTATTAAGGAGCAGTAAAGCCACTCCGCTAAAGTACAGCGTTATACAGGAGTTTTTAGTGTAGTTCTCCAGCATCGAGACTGGAGCAGTATTAGCATTAGCCTCTACCGGCTCCAAGCGCTAGCTCTTTCACCGTTCAGAGGTGAATATATTGACTGTCTGCGTGTTTACTGTGTTAAAACCGCTAGCTAATTTTGTCCTGTCCTACGGAAACACTCGCTGTCGAGCAGCATTTACAGTTAGCCGCTAATGCTAATGCTGCTGCACCCAATCTTAGATCTTAAATCTTACTGTAAATAAACAGAAGCACTTTACCCTTGCAAATAAACAGTTTTCAGGAGAGAAATCTGTGTAGATTAAGATTTTTTAAGATTTACAATTTTGTTTACTTAGCTTAGATTTTAGTTACCTCCTACCACCACTCAGCAGCGAGACCTGATATCAGAATTAGAAGGGAAACATGGCGACACCCCTGTTCCTGTAAGGTCCTGGCCCTGTTTCCTGTCTGTCCTCGTGCCTGTGTTGTCCCACGTGACCCGTGCCCCTGTGTTCTGCCTGTGTTTTTCCACTCACCTGTGTTCTTTTGTAACTCCGCCCCTTCGTCCCAGGTGTTTCATGTTTCCTGTGTGTGTGCACCTCTATTTAAGGTCCATGTTCCATTTCCCCGGTGTCGATCCTTGTACGTTTTTACGTCTGTTAGTGGTCCGTGTGTTTCCCCAGTTTCCTCAGTCCAGTTTTCAGTTATTCCCAGTAAGTGTAAATCCCTGTTTATTTTGTATCTGTTTTCGTTAATAAATCCCGTTTATGTTTGCATTTGCGTCCGCCTCCTCGTCTACCCTGCACCCCAAGCCTGACAGAAGGGTCGACCACAAAAATGGACGCAGCAAACCCGTGGACCGGCTCCAGGTTGGCGATTCGCCACGCTTCATGCGGGACCCCGGCGTTGGAATCCCCGAGGCCTAAAGGACGCCACAGGCCTCGGGGTAGACGTTCTAAGGGGTCCCGCCAGCCGAAGGAGGATCCCTTTTCCGGGGAGGATTTGCTTGGGGGGGCGCTGCTGGTGTGTGCGGGGAGCCTCGGGACTCGTCTCAGGTTGGGTGAAGCCTACGAGTACCCGAGGCTCGTGGAGCGGAAGCCGTGGGACTTCCTCGGTTGCGCTCCCAGCAGCTCCGAGGAGGAAGAGGAGTTCTACACCGCACCGGCCAGAACCCCCTTACCGTACCCCACAGGGGCGGTGCTCTACACGGCTCTCGGACGCACGGCTCGAGAGGCCCCCCAGACTCCCGTGAAGCACGCGGCTGAGGCTCCACGCCCCGTGACTCCCGTGGCTCAGCCGCTCCCCGAGACTTCAGCGGTGGCCGCGCCGCTCCCCGAGACTACAGCGGCAGCGGCAGCGCTGCTCTCTGAAGCTCCAGCTAAGCTAGCTAGCCTGCTGGCTTCACCGCGCTCCAAGAAGCACGCGGCTGAGGCTCCACGCCCCGTGACTCCCGTGGCTCAGCCGCTCCCCGAGACTTCAGCGGCGGCCGCGCCGCTCCCCGAGACTACAGCGGCAGCGGCAGCGCCGCTCTCTGAAGCTCCAGCTAAGCTAGCTAGCCTGCTGGCTTCACCGCGACTCCCGTGGCTCAGCCGCTCTCCGAGACTTCAGCGGCAGCCGCGCCGCTCTCCCAAACTGCAGCGGCGGCAGCGCCGCTCTCCGAGATTTCAGCGGCGGCCGCGCCGCTCTCCGAGACTTCAGCGGCGGCCGCGCCGCGCTCACAGACTGCAGCGGCGGCCGCCCCGCGCACACAGACTTCAGCGGCGGCCGCGCCGCCCTCACAGACTGCAGCGGCGGCAGCGCCGCTCTCCGAGATTTCAGCGGCGGCCGCGCCGCTCTCCCTAGCACAAGCAGTTCCCGCTGCTCCGGCTCCAGCTCAAACACCTGCAGCTCCCAGAACTATGTTTGGGCCCAGGCCCCGTATTTCCAGGCCTGCTCCAAGGCCTCCTGACTTTGCCCCCAGTCATGTGCCCAGGCTGTCCCCACAGACTTTTGCCAGTCCTGGGCACCCACCTATGTTTTTGGTCCCCCTGTCTCTCCCTGTCCTGGTCCCTGTATCTGTGTTCGTTCCTGTTCCTGTCCCCTGTGGTTTTACTGTTCTTGTCCCAGTCACCGTGTTTGTGTCCGTCCCTGTCAATGTTCTCGTCCCTGTTTCCATGTCCGGTCCCGTCCAGTCTCAGTCTCCTGTCCATTTCCCCGTCCAGTCTCCGTCTCATGTCCAGTTCCCCGTCCAGTCTCCGTCTCATGTCCAGTCTCCGTTTACATCCCCAGTTCAGTCCCAGTTTCAGTCTGTGTCTAGTGTCATGCCCCAGTCTCCTGTCCTGTCCAGTGTCCAGTCCCCAGTACAGCCTTATGTCCAGTCTCTGTCACCTGTCCAGTCTCCGTCTCCCTTTGTGTCCCTGTTCCAGTGTCCGTCCCTGTCTCCTGTCCAGTCTACTGTCCAGTTTCCGTTCCCTGCCCAGCCCCACGTCCAGTGTCCGTTCCCGGTCCTGCCCCCGTTTCATGTCCGGTCTCCTGTCCAGTTCCCTGTCCGGTCTCCGTCCTAGTTCTGTCTTGTCTTGTTCTTTGTTTTCCGCCCTCTCCTGACCTGCTCCTGGGGTTTCGTTTTTCGCGCCCCGGGAGTTGCGCGTTAAGGGGGGGGGGGGGGGGGTTATGTAAGGTCCTGGCCCTGTTTCCTGTCTGTCCTCGTGCCTGTGTTGTCCCACGTGACCCGTGCCACTGTGTTCTGCCTGTGTTTTTCCACTCACCTGTGTTCTTTTGTAACTCCGCCCCTTCGTCCCAGGTGTTTCATGTTTCCTGTGTGTGTGCACCTCTATTTAAGGTCCGTGTTCCATTTCCCCGGTGTCGATCCTTGTACGTTTTTACGTCTGTTAGTGGTCCGTATGTTTCCCCAGTTTCCTCAGTCCAGTTTTCAGTTATTCCCAGTAAGTGTAAATCCCTGTTTATTTTGTATCTGTTTTCGTTAATAAATCCCGTTTATGTTTGCATTTGCGTCCGCCTCCTCGTCTACCCTGCACCCCAAGCCTGACAGTTCCTTACTAGTGTAGTGTTATAAGGAGGTGTATCTTATGTATGAAAATAGACCATAAAATAGACATTTTTGGTAGTGTGCCTTATAGTGCGAAAAATACGGTACCTTATTTTTTCTGTATTTATTTATTTATTTCATTTTTAATATAAAGTTACAAGGCATATCTAAGGCCAATACAATGAAGCATACAAGTAGGTCATAAATACAAATAGGTATATGTGAAAGAATATGTAAAGAAGTATATTTGGCTGTTTATATTCTTACTGCAACCTTACATTCTTGTCGTAAGCTTACTAGAACTATTTTAATTTTCTAGAACACTTCCTTTAGCACCACAATGGCAAAACAGTGGTGATTGAAATAATAAGCTTATTATCAAAATAATTAAAATGATTTTTATTATTTTATATCACAATTTATATCACATTAATTAAAAATCTAATTTCTTACAGACTCTCATATACAACAATATAAAACTGAACTAATTAATCATTAGACTCATTAAGGATCTATATTTGATGCATTAGATATTTTATAATTGTTTCTCTGCTGTGTGTTCACTCCAGCATTAAAACTCACCCCGTCAGTGTTGTCTTCACTCCGGCTGTGGGACAGAGCTGCTTTTCTCCTGTAAATGACATTAGTGTGAACACACACTTTTACCACAAAAATGCTCTTGTTCATATTTTATGACCATGTGTAGTGCCTTATGAAATCTTTTACATTGTTTAAACTCTCTCTCTATCTCTCTCTCTCTCTCAACCTGACAAAAGACTGCAGGAAACAAAGGGCTAATGTGTATTAGACTGTTCAGGATGTAGCATTAGAATATCTTAAATCTCAAATGTTCAGAAATTCTTACCTCATCCACAAAAGGACTGTGAGGAATATCAGAAACAAAACCACAAGGACTCCAGAAGCGATATATAGTGAAGATGTTTTATCTGTATTAAAGTGGAGAACTCAACATGTTAAACATGATCAAAATGGACCAAAATTAAATGTCTAGTAAAGCCATCAAACAGACTGAAAACTAAAAGTCTTTACTAGAGATTTAATAACCACCCATACAGAAAAAGGCAATAAAATCAACCTATAACACACCTGATGTAAACTGCAACTCTGATGAGTTGGATGACCCATATCGATTCTCTGCCAGACAGTAGAAAACTCCACCAGTTCCAGCAGGTAAAGTTAAATTAGAGCCGTTTCTAAAAGGTTCAGAGCTGCTTCCTGTCTTCCTGAACCAGGTGTAGGAGCTGGCAGGGTTGGAGTCGCTGACGCACACCAGCGTGATCGAGCCGTTAAACCCGTTAAACTCAGATAGAGATGGAGGTCTGGGAGGATCTGAACAGCACAGAGACTGAGCTAATCACTGAACTTCTTACACTCAGAAGAAACAGGATCATACAGAACAAACTGCACTTACAGAACACGTCCAGACGGGCGGGTGCAGAGCTGTGCTGTCCAAGCTGGTTGAGAGCGGTGCAGTAGTACAGTCCGCTGTGCTGGGAGCTGATGTTGGTGATGCTGTAATTCTGGCCTGTTCCCAGTGATTCATTTACACTTTGTTTAAACCAGTTGAAGGTGAGAACAGGAGGATCTGCATCACTACTGCAGGTCAGAGTCACTGAATCTCCCTCCTTTCTCCCTCCAGAGGGAAGAACAACCACTCTGGTGTCTTTAGGAGAATCTTAATGGAGAACAGATATTAATTTTTTTTCTGATTTTCTACAAACTACTAAATGGACAAAAACATAAATACATCACCAACACGCTGTAAGAATACAGCTCTAATAGAATCTCAGATTCCAATGATCAAATAAACATGATAAAGCTGCCTTCAGTCACATTAACTGTGTTTCCATACAGACGACTGACTGAAAGGTAAATTAGTGAATGTTAAAATCTGAACTCACACACTGTTGCATAGCGGAGACCACGGCCTTTAACAGCACAGCTGTAGCTGATCTCTCCTCTGAACACAGCTAAAGAGCAGGAGGCAGATCTACACTCAGATACAGGCTGTCCGTTCCTGTACCAGGTGTAGATGGAATAGGACTGAGAGCACATCAAGCTACAGGTCAGTGTTACTGTCTGTCCTTCTGCAGGAGCAGCTGCAGCACCTTCCACTTTCACCTGCAAACCTTCAAACCCACCTGAAACAAAGAGACTTAAAGTTAGTGACCGAAACTCTCAGCCTGAACAGGACAGATGTCATAAACAGCACAATGATAATAACTAGATCTAAATACACTGAAAACTAAATACATCACTGACATGCTGGAAGAATACAGAAAAAACTCTCAGATCAAATAATCAGATAATAAACATGATAAATCTGCCTTCAGACACATTAGCTGTGTTTCCGGTTAGAAGTCAGACTGAGAGGTAAATTAGTGAATTCTGAATTTGAAACACAGTCAGGTTGTCTGTGTGTAACACTAAACCAGGTCTTCTGGATCTCAGTCCTGCAATCCTTCAAGCATATTATCGTTCTTGTATTATTGTTCTTTTCTTACACACTAGATTCAACTCCCCCTCTCCCAGACGAAGCATCTCAGACCACCTTCTCTGGGTTTACAGTTCAGTCTTAAAGACCAGAGGCACATCTGATTTTTCCCACAATACCCAGTTTTTCCAGTTAGTGTATTGTTTAACCAGTAAAAGTGCAGTTCAGGTATATTATTACCAAACCATTTACATTTCCATCAATTACAACAAAAAAAAAAAAAAACGAACCAAAGCTCAACTTTGTTTACTCTGAGTAGAACTGAACTGCTACGTTTTAACCACAAATTTAACCCCAGAGCTGCTGCAAGAGAGTCAGTGCACACCAGTTACCATTAAAACAAATATTGTTTAAAATGTTTAAACAGTATTTATTTTATCAAATAAATGTGATAAGACCGTTGTCTGAAATCAAGTACCAAGTACTACTGAGTCACTAAGTCAATAAACAACACTAATGTTGTTTCTCTATAATTTTACACTGATGTCTGTTAATGGGACCAAAGGCAAAATATCATCACATGATCAATAATTGTATGATTAATTAACTAGTGTCCTGACAGCTCAACTACAACTCAGCTACTCCACGTAATTCAGAAAAGATGTTCCTGTTAATCCATTTGTTCCTTCAGTTAAGCATAACCCCACCTTCTTACAATATAGCAGAATACAGCTTAAAACTGATTTCAGAAATGTCATTAAAATATATGGGGATGGGTGAGGCTACACATCATACTACAGCCAGCCTGCAGAGGCTCTAGACTTGTGGTGACATCACTTTTGAGAGACGACGCACTGTCTGTGCTTATATACAGTAACTTGTTCAGACAGTGTTTTACTGTACAAATACTACAGTATCACATGTGGTCACTGGGGTGTTGCAACTTCTAATACAAAATATGAGAGTAACTGAATAAACTGAGTATAATCCAGTAGAAGCTGCCAGTGAGATGATAACAGAGTGAGTGCAGTGTAAAGTGATGTCTTACAGACAGCAGCAGAGCGGATCTCCTCGTGTCCTTTCACAGCACAGGAGTAGCTGCCTGCATCCACAGTGCGGTCCCTCAGATACAGTACAGCTCTGTTCTGCTCAGATACAGGCTGTCCGTTCCAGTACCAGATGTAGGTGGGGTTAGTCAGAGTGCAGGTGGAGCTACAGTTCAGCTGCTTTCCTCCTCCCTCTGTGTTCAACACTTCAATCTTCAGATCTGCAGGAGATTTTAAACATGATTTAGTCTAATTTTTATCTGTAGAAATCTCTCATAGTTAAATAAACTTGTTTTATATGATCCAGAACTACCTGTGACAGACAGACGGACTCCAGAGCTGGCTGCGTATTTACCACCAGGATCATCAGTGATGAATCCAAACCAGTATGTTTGAGCATCGCTCGCTCTCAGACCAGTGATTTTCATTCTACACTGGGTCTGGGTCTGGTGATACTGCACTCTCTCCTTATACTGATCACCCTCTCGCAGATCTACAGGCCCAACTCTAGGCTGGCCATTAATGAACCAGAATGATTCAGTCACTGTGAGTCCTCCAGGGTGTTTATAAGAGCAGGAGAGATCAACTGATGAACCTTTCAGAGCACACACACTATCAGTAGTGTAAGTCACTCCCCACTGTGGCAGGCCTAGTTTACCTGGAACACACATAGTCACATTCAGTACAGTGCTGTTCAGTCAGTACTGAAACAGGTCTGAACAGTAAAATCACAAAGAGAATAATATTTACTAAACACATCGGCTGGATGAGCAGAGTGTAAAAATAATGCAATATTTACCCTACCTGTGGGCAGGTCTGCACCGTATGTGGGCGGAGCTTCTATTTTAAGCAGGTAAAGGGGTAACTGTGATCTGTATTTGGTTATACAGTGTAGTTTTAGCTTCATTCACTTCATTACATTTGATTATATTTAGTGAAACTCATGAATCACGGAGGAAAGCAGGGAGTGTTCTGTCTTATTTTTCCTCTTGATTTACTGAACAGGCAGTTTAAAGTAGCAGTCCGTATGATTTTGTTTTGAAACAGAATGCAGAAGCATTTATGAGTGGAGAAGGCATAAAATATTGGGTCCTATTTTAGCGATCTATTGCGCATCATAGACTCGTGAGGGCGTGAAAGATAAGCCTTGCACAGCTCCAACGGCGCAAAGGGCATGTTCTAATTCTCTTAATCATTCATGGGTGTGTTTTGGGCATAACATGTAATAAACCAATCAGTGTGCCAGTAGTCATTCCCTTTAAGCGCAGTGCCCGTGGTGATCAGTGATCAGGTTCTGACTGCGCAACACTATTTTTCGCTGAGCCCTCAGCCTTTACGTCCAACGCAATTTTAAGGACGCGTGTGGATGTTTAATGGTACCAGTGTGCTGGAACAACCATCCCTGCTATGCCTGATATATTAATTCTAAAAACTGGAGAGTCGGTCGCATTCACGCGTCTGTACGCACTTAAAAATGTACATCCTCTAAAGGAGGATCCGGCTCAGTTTTACTGAATGCGAGCGGCTGGTGAGCAGTAGCTCATTCAGCCATAGTAAAACCAAAGAAACAAATGAGTTAATACGATAGAGTCTGCACTAAAAACAGAATTAATATTGAATTGGCGTTTGAACGGTGGATCGAGCTCAGTGACCTGAAAGGGTTAAAAGTGATGCTGAGTTGGCTTTCGTCTTGCTGGACAGGTAAGAGCTATTTCAGTTATTTTTACACACACCTTTTTATTAACCCCATGGTTTGGTATGTTTTTGGTACGGTTGGTGGAAAAAAATAAAGAGGCTGGGCATTCTGTATAGCCTCACCTTTATTAACTTCATAATAACAATGGAACTTCATTTTAACCATGATTTGTTTTACACCTTATTTCTCTGTAAGTTTAAACAGGTTTACAGTAACGTTAGACTCCAAACTGGACCTACTAGACCTTTCTAATTTCCACTGATCTACTGTTTCTCGTAAGTACAAGTCCTCCATCCTCAAAGACTCTACCCACCCCCTGGATGGACTGTTCACACTTCTGCCTTCAGGCCGGAGGTAGAGAAGTGCGAAAGGCAAAACCACCAGGCTAAAGAACTCCTTCCTCCCCACTGCTACCAGACTCTTGAACCTTCCTCAGAAATAACCATGCACCTTACTCTACACACATTTACATGTTAAGGACATTTCTCCGAGGCATATGTTCACTTTACTAAATTTTCTTTTATAATTGTACTATTGAACTTTTTTCACTTTTTTTCATATTCACTTCTGTAGATAATCTTGTACTTACTTGTAAATAATATCCATAACACATTACTTTTCATGTACATATTTCCATCCTGGATGTAAATTTAACAGCAATTTAATATTTATATTTAGTTAGTTTGTTATTTCCTGCTTCATTGTATATTTTTATATTTATGCGGCATACTTGGCGAGAAGCAAAGATAGAATTTTATTGTACAAGGAAACTTGTTTCTTACTGTGCACATGACAATAAACTCATTAAATCTTGATTTGTGTAACTTGTCAGCTAGGTGAGTGCAAGTGTGCTGTTCATACACAGAGCACATTTTAGAATTGGAGATTTCATTTCCCAATCCGAGTTGATGAAATCGGCAGTCACTGTGAGATAACTTTCTGTAGCACGAGATGTCCATCCATCAGACAACCTGCATTCAACATTTGCTTTGGTAAAGCTGTAAATGGCAGGGACTACAATTTGGCTTATGTTTTTTTACAAAAAAAAATAATAATAATAATAAAAAAAATAATAATAATAATAGCTTTATTTATAAAGCACTTTTAATATGTTAAAATATATGAAAGGTAAAAGATGAAAAAGTGCTTTACAATGCAATACATTAAAACGTTAAGCTATCAATTTCAAACAATACAAATAATTAATAGAAAATTAACTGAAAATGGTTTAATAATAAAAGTGAAATAAAACAGAGAAGCATAAACAAAATTTCCTGCCCTATCAGTTCTGGAGAAATACCTGCCTTGCTTCCTTCCAGTACCAGAGAAAAACATGACATTTTTTTAAAACGTGATATCAATTTAGTACAGAAAACCATAATAGCATGCCTAGAAATAGTTTTTAAACAGTTTTACAGTGTAGACTTACTACTGTTAAGTAGGGCTAAGATTTTGAGTGAGTAAAATCCTACTGACTCTGCTGCTGACATGACATGAGTGTAAATGTTCTCCTCAATTTAATCAGCTCTCAATAGAAACCTTCAGCAGATAATGATGTGGGAGGAGACTAAGAGGCAGTATCAAAATCAGCTTCTGTTACAGCTAGAAAACTAACCCCCCTCTTATAACTACAGCCAGACTGAGAGACACTACTGAGTCAGAGGGAGGAGATGGGGGTTGAGGTGCAGTGAAAGTACACAACTTTTATAAAAGACATGATTTATAAAATGTTAGATTAGGAAGGTGAGTAATTTCATGGATATCCTCATTACAGAATTCAGTTATTTCATAACTTCACTTACAATAATGAACATGATGAGAATTATCTGAATTAAAATGTTTGTATGGTCGATCCTGAATAAAGTCTATTTTAAAAAAATATTGTATTGGAATCAAAGGTTTCTTAGTATCATGACTTTATTAGATAAGGAAGTGAATTATTCTACTGAAACCTTTGGAAGAGAAGGAACCTTTTTGCTCTAAAGTAGAACCTGATTTCCTGGTTTTAAACAGCCTGAATGATTCTCTTTAGTGACACTGAGAGGCAGAATGACTCTGTACTTACAGTATGAAGGAGGCTGGACGTGGTAATTGATCCAACAGGAGTATCTGTCCTGATTAGATGACCTGGTGAGGTCGATCCAAATTGTGGAAATAGATGAACATCCAAAAATCTGCCAGGAATCTGCATATCTGTACCAGCTGTAGTAACAGTTTCCATTGGTCCAACAGGGAGGGCTACAGGTCAATTTCACCACACTCTGTCCTACAATCTGTTGCTTCATTGTCCCCTGCTGGCCTACACACACACACACACACACACACTTTACAATCCTTTCTTAAAAAAAATAAAATCCTTGTTTGTGCTATGTAATGTGTCAGTGTGTGTGTGTGTGTGTATTTGTGTGTTTGCGTCTGTGTGTGTCTCAGTGTGTGTGTGTGTGTCTGTGTCTGTGTAAGTGTGTGTGTGTCTCAGTGTGTGTGTGTGTGTCTGTGTCTGTGTCAGTGTGTGTGCGTGCGTGCGTGTGTGTGTTTTTTTTCTGTCAGTGTGTGTGTGTCTCAGTGTGTGTGTGTCTCAGTGTGTGTGTGTGTCTGTTTGGTGAATTCTGAAATGTTGCACAGTGTGTTTGGTGAAGCGGCTCTGTGTGAAATATCTGCCAGAAGGCCTGATGTGGTTACTGTAGATGTGGAGGGTAAATCTTTATTTCTGATTGAAGTAAGCTGCTGTTTTGACTCATCAATGGAGGAAGCTTTTTGTACAAAGATACCAGATCCTCGTAGAGTGTATTAATAGTTTAAGCTGCAAATGCTCTCTGATTGTGCTTATTTTTGGAAGCCTTGGTCACGTACACCGATTGGCTGTTGGTCTGCAGATCCTTGGCTTCTCAAAGACTAGAGCCAAACAGTTAGCCAGACATTGTTCTATATCTGCAATAATTGGAAGTCGACATATCTGGAGAAAGAGATGTTTTGTGTATCTATAAAGGTATATGTAAATTACAAAAAAAAAAAAAACTTTGTACCTGTTTATTATGAACTGATGCTGGCATGGTCATGTACTGCTGTTGGATAATGTATGCACTTAAAAAGATTTGGGTCTTTTAATTATGGATTTTAAATTGTAGGCCTAAATAAATGTGTGAGGGTTTATTTACCTGTTTGTCCAGATGAAGCTGGTATCCGGTGGCCTGATGGACAGAGTGTTAAATACACAGTATTACTGCTACTAATATTCAAAATAGAACATTAACAGACAAACTACAGTTTAAACATTGTTTCCTCTATAAATATTTTTTTTTATTCTGATAGCAATCATTAGATTTAATGCTCTGATTTCATAAGGAAAAAGAGTTATTTCCCATTAAGTTCACATGACTGTAAAAATTAAATTGTATTGCACTGGACAGTATACAGTACCTCCCTATCTATCACCTTCATGCAAATGATCTGGATGTGAACTACAGATTTGTGCATACATAAAATGCGTTTGTTGTTTAACAAGGGTGTCATAGCTTAATATATCATTGTGCTTAAAGATCTAGAAACATTCACAAATTGTTGCAACAAATATGCAACAATAAAGAAAATCAGTGAGATAAAAAATCTGACTCAGACTTAGTCTAAACACTTTCAGTTCACACACATGCATATTAAACACTTGATACTAATTAATATGAAAAAGATCAGAAATGGTAATAAATGTAAAAGTTTACCTGCCAGTAAAATGAGGATCACTGCTGCTGTGATATTTGCTGATCTTTGGGGAGACATGGCAGCATCACTCTTTAAACACAGCTGATATCAGAAGATCCAGAAGATCCTCAGTCCTACTGTCCTTCACTTCTGATCTGCTCTGGTCTAAATAGAGAGAAGAGTCAGAAGAAAAGATGAAGGCGTGTTCTGCAGTTTCCATTCTGTCCTCACATCTCCCCATAGCTCAGAGCCACTTCCTGTACTCTGTTGCTCTTTTTTACTTCCCTTAAGACTGTCAGAACTTAAACATAATTAATTTATTAATTTATGTATTTATTGTGAGGACTATCTGATCATTCTCATATCATTATCAGTAAATCAGTGAAGCTTTAATAATGTTCTGGGACTAGAGAATTTGTATAATTAATAATAAGGCTGTAATAACTTGTGTAATACACTAATACACTAATATAGAAGAGATGCAGAGGTGTAAATGTGCTTAAAGGGTGATGAAACAGGAAACAGAAGATGAGAAATGAGATATGGGCTCATTTCACACCATCAACAAGCGCAGTGTTTGACCACATGACCACATAACACTTTAGACAACTCTTATATCGTGGAACATAATGATAAATAAGAAAATAATAATATATTGAAGTATCACAACATTATGCTTGAAGTATTGTATTTATCCTTAAAAACACTTTATACATTTTTAATTAATAATTATTTAGATTGGTGTCAGACAGTGGATCATTTCATTTTGTGTTTAAACCGTTATGAAATAATGTTGGACTGATCTGATACATGATAAAAAGTGTGATTTTGATAAAAGTCAATTTTATTAATATAATATTGTTTTAATAGTTTTCTTATTTTCTTTTAAATCTAAATATATTGCGTTTTTTTTACAGTATCACAATATATTGAATCAGAACGTATCGTATCCCTAGGTTTTTGCAGTACACAGCTCTAAAAACAAATACAGATAATAATAACTATAATATTAATGTTACACTTACTGCTGGACAGGAGGCATGAAATAAACTATGTTTACTGATGTTTTATCCAAAGTCTGATCTGTAGCTTTTAAAAAAATAAATAAATAAAACATTGTTACTTCCTTGTTTAATCTACCAATTAATCAGAAAATCATTTTTCAGTTTTTTATTTCTTTGTGAAAAGAGAAGAAAACTGAGTCACTATGTGTTTATACTGTGTTGAATCTACACAGAATATTTAATAATGATAAGTATAACATTTGCTGAATAAAAATACAGTTAGTGGGAACAGAATACAGGTGTTTCCGTTATTGTGTCCAGCAGTAGCTCTGAAACAGGGCAGGAGACAGCAGGTTCCAGTGGACTGAAGCAGAAATGAAAGGGAATCCTGACTGTTAGAACTTGCAGACCTTAAACTAGAGTAAATGTCCAACACTATTAAAATATGATGTATAAAACAATCTAATTAAACAGCTGGATGGAAATCTGGACACTGCTGACTTTAACATGGACTGACCTCATATTACTGACAGGTTGATCTACACAGGTGGAGTTTGGGAGGTAAACAGGTGGAGAACTGACTCCCTCTACTGGATTTATGGTGTTAAAACTGCATCTCTGTTCACTTCCTGCTCTCACTGCAGTCCTGTAACATAGCAAAGAGTCTTAACTATCAATACGTAACTAAAAAACACACAAAAAAATTATAAAAAACAACAATAAAAATACATACAACAGTACTGCTTTATTACTTTATTTTTAAATCCATGTTAGTAATAAAAAATACATGAAAACAATAAAAAATAAATAAATATATTTATAAACAACTCTGGAAAAAATTAAGAGACCACTTCAGTTTCTGATTCAATTTCTATGATTTTGCTATTTATAGGTTTATGTTTGAGTAAAATGAACATTGTTGTTTTATTATCTAAACTATAGACAACATTTCTCCCAGAATTAACAGAATTTTATGTGAAACAGAATTAACAGAATTTTATGTGAAACAGAATTAACAGTCAGATCAGTCTAAAGAGTCAAATATTTGAATGTCGTCCTGACATGAACCCACATGTGGCAGATATTCAAACAAGACAATTTACAAATTCTGCACAAAAGACTGGAGTTCATATTTCTCCACAACAATAGGACTGGTTGAAATTAGTGTTTCACACAAGTTGGCTAATTTCACACCATAAATAAAATTATTTACTGTTTGATAAGGTTGTCATGGTGAAATATGGTGTTTTGTTTACAGATCTTAAAACATTCGCTGTGACAAATATGCAATTAAACAGAAATGTAAAATAAAAGTAAAAGTTTACCTGCCAGTAAAATGAGGATCACTGCTGCTGTGATATGTGCTGATCTTTGGGGAGACATGGCAGCATCACTCTTTAAACACAGCTGATATCAGAAGATCCAGAAGATCCTCGGTCCTACACTTGTGCTACACTGCTCTGATCAAAATAGAGAAGTCAGAAGAAAAGATGACAGCACGTTCTGCTTTTTTCATTCTCCTTATTTAGAGCCACTTCCTGTCCTCTGCTGCTTTTTTTTACTTCCCTTAAGACTGTAGAGACTTTTAACCATTACTATTATGTTTTATTGGGACTGTATTATTGCTGTCAGATCAAAAATGATCCAAAGAGTTAATGATGTTCCAGTATCAGGCCTGGACTCTCCTTTATCTGTTTTGAGAATGTGTATGATGTAAATTCTACATTAATGCACTAATATAGGAGAGTAGCAGAGCCGAATCTGGGGGAGAATTGTAAAGGAACATTGGGTATTGGCTGGGTATATAAAGATCTGAGACTCAGAACAGTAAGTAATATTTTTTTCAGTATTCTATATAATGTGTATAATGTGTTTTTTTTAGAAATGAACAAAGTGTGCATGAATTCAACAGTGTTGAGGAGAACTCTGATGAGTGCAGAGCATAGAGTATGATTTGTGACCAGTCTGTAAATGCTAATGTGTGAGGCTAATGTGTGAAGCTAATGTGTGAGGCTTGTTAAAACATATAAAACCCAGGCCAGGCTGAGGCCCTGAACAGAAACTCAGAAAACAAGAATGTGAGAAAACTCATCTCACATCAGCTTGTCCAGTGTGTGAACACATGACCAACACTTTAGACATCCTGTGGTTACAGTAAGCTTTTCATACCAATTTAGCAGTTTATCAGCAGCAGTCTTATGCCTTGTCAAACTCCAAAGAAACTTGCATTAAAAAAAACAAAGATAAAGATGTTTTAACTTGTGCTTTAACTGGGAATCAACAGTTTTAGGGTTACTTGAAGAAACAGTAATACTTTTGTATCATATATAATATTTAGTAGTAAACTGACACAGTGTGTGTTTAACCATCTTATAAAAGTGGATAAAATGGGCAGACTTGGAGAACTAGTGGGCGTAAGCAAAGGGAGGGGGACATGTCCATAATTTTAGACTAAAGCGAATCACTAGAGTTGTAACGTTTCACAAAACACATGGATTGGATCAAGTCACGGATGGGATACTTTTTTTGGAGACCAATTCAACACGCCTTGTGCAGGGTGTAAGACAGGTCACACAATTTTAATTGTTTAGCTGTACTTAGCCCACAAAGAAATCTAACAATTTTAAATCTAACACATATGAAATTTGTCTTTGGAACACCAGCAAGGTACAATTGATATAGGTAGGTGTATGTTTAGAACAGTTTTGTTCACACTACTTAAAAGTATATGAATTTTTACTTTCTGGAACTGGACTACCCACATTTTCTACGTAATTAGGTTTAAATAGGATCTCCGGTGGATTTGGTGTTTTACAGAGACTCTAAGACTAGGTCAGTGGCTGAACTGCACTTAGCAGGGCATTATTACACATGTTGTAAAGTAACATATGACATTGCAAAGACTTATTAGTGTAAAAATGTCTTTATTTTAAAACGTTTCTAACTGTTGATCGTCTTGCTGCCTCGTAGTGTTGTTAGCCAATCAGAGGCAATATGTTTGCATGTATAAATCTTCATGAGCAACAGCTCCTGAGCAACAGCTGAAATCCTATGAGTTTGGGAGGTAAACAGGTGGAGAACTGACTTCCCCTACTGGATTTATGGTCCTGCACTGTGCCAAATAGCCATCAAACACTAACACCAAACCTGCTAAGACTGAATAATAATAATAATAATAATAATAAATAAATATACACCATCTTACATAATTTCTTTATTACTATTTTTTTCAATATGTTTCAGTAATAACAAAAAAAAAATGATCAAGTAAAAATATGATAAACTAAAGTAAAAATCCTAAATAACAGAACAGTTAAAACAGCAGTTACAACAGCATTCAGTAAACTCACTGACATAAAATCTGCATGAAGCAGGAGTACTTAACAGAATTTAGCAAATAACTAAAAAACTAGAATTATTATAATTTCTATTAATCAGTGCAGAAAAATATTTGGCTTTAGCTTGTACTAAAAATGTAAGTAATAATATCATTTTACATAAACATTACAAGTGGTTTCATTAAAAAAACATTATTCAGCCAATTAACAATTACTAGGAACATGAAACAGCCATAAAAACTCCCTGGATATTACATAAAATGTTAATATGTGTTAGTATGTGTTAAAAATAAACGTAAAAAATCCACACTTTCGCCTCCAAAGCTGTCTTTAAAATGTGCTGCAGTAACAGTCCCTAATCTTCTGCAAAGGCCTTACACTGGAATTTCAAGCACTGAAATCTGAGGATCTGATGGGAATTCCACCATAAAAGCATTGGTGAGATAGAATAGATGATTATAAATAAAAAATGCATCTTTAACCCAGAGGCAACAGTTAGAGCTCTCTAATTCCAGAGAACACAGTCCCACTGCTCAGTGGATCAGTGCTGGGGGCTTTACACCACTGTAGCCCATGCCTGGAATCATGCATGTTGCCAATAGGTTCATGCTGATCTGATCCAGAGAGTCCTATTCTATTGGCAATAATTTTCTACAAGGACTAGACGACAACCTGTGTGTGTGCATGCATTTGCACATTTTGCATTCATCAGAATAGACCACTGAAGTCGTGTCGTCATTTTGTAGTCGGCGCCATGTTGTTTATGCCCATATTTGGGGCCCCTATGGGGTTCCGTGTCTAAGCCGTCCAAGTCAATACGGGATTTGAATGGGCTTTTCAAAAACTGGCCTCTGTCACATTCTGTGGTAAATAAATATGTTCAGAGCCCTGTACGTTTTATTCTGTGTACATTTACCTCCTAAACATCACTGGATCCTCTGAATTTCGAGATCGTTTAAGGGGAGTAATCAGAAAAATGGTAACTTTAAGCTAACGCTTAACTGACGTCACAGCACCGCGGCTGGAAAATGATACCAGTCATGCTGCACAACACCAGTGAACTCCGGTCAGATCGCGCTTTGGATTATGATGCTTCTTCACAGAGGATCATTAAAGGATTTAAACAGGTGAAAACTCTTTCTGTAATGTTGAGCAGTGTGATGTTGAGCAGTGTGATGTTGAGCAGTGTAGTCTGTGTTAGAGCTTTAAAAGGCAGATAATAAAAGAAAATGGCTCTCAGTTCGGCAGCGCTTCCCTGAAGGGTTTAGTATTTAATTACGGTCATTAGTCTATGCTAATTTCAACACCTGACCCAAATAATCAACTAACATCTAATCTATGCAGCAGCGCCGGGAGTTCAGTTCACTCCGCTGTAGCATTAGCTTAAAGTTAGCATTTTTCTCATTACGACCCTTAAACGATCTCGAAATTCAGAGAATCCAGTGATGTTCAGGAGTAAAATGTACACAGAATAAAACGTACAGGGTTCTGAACAGATTTATTTGCCACAGAATGTGACAGAGACGTTTTTGAAAAGCCCATTCATTTTTCTCATAGGGAAAAAACTCTTAGACACGGAAGCCGTACAAGCACTACAGAATGACGCACAACTTCAGTGGTCTATGGGTGTCCACAAACATTTTTACATATAGGACCCTATTTTACACTATGCGCAAGGCGATGCTCATTGCTATCTTACACCTTGAGACATCATTGCTAGGTTTGTGTGTTTGGCAGAGAAATACTTGAGGAACTTGGTCAATATGTAATAAATATATTGCCAGTCCTACAACATTTCTCAGCCAATCACACTGCACCATCACAACTATCTGTGATATAATTGTATTTATTTAGAAGTGTACTGATGCATCATCAGCACAACACTAAAACTGCTTTGAGTGAATCTGACTGAATCTCTTTATGAGTTTAGGACAGAATCTGATGAGTGATGATCTCTAAAAGCTGTCTAATCCCAGAAATGCTCCTCTGTTCCTCTATAAAGATCTGAATCTTCAGCAGTGAATAAAGAGGAACTGAACACGGCTGTTAGTTATTCTCCTCGTCTGGAGCTCCGCTCTGCACCGGGGGAGGACCAACAACCTGAACACAACACACACACATCACAGAAACTGTTATATACTGAACACACACACACACTGCATACACTACACTACATTACTTCATATTCTAACAACACAAAAACGCACACAAACAAACACACAGACACTGCAGACTTACCATCAGAGTGTCATACTCAGAAGACATCCTGGTTGCAGGGTTCAGAGTTGAGTATGTGTCGTTGGGAGAGTGTGTAGCATGCTGAAGAAAAAACAATTTAAAAACTTGTTCATAACTTCACATTCTTACAACACACACACAAATACTGCAGACTTACTGTCAGAGTGTCGTACTCAGAGGACGAGGTGGTGGCGAGGTTTAGAGCTGTGTATGTGTCGTCTCCAGGCTTTGAAGTCTTGAGATGAGGAAACACAGATTAAAGTCTATACTCAGTAAAACTCTATAGAAACATTTTCATAAAAAAGTAAAGTAGAATCTTCTCTCAGTACCTGAACATCAGCATCTCTCTCTGCTCTCCTCTTCCTTCTGATCTCACATCAAACACAAAACACATCTTTAACTGTTTCCATTTGAGGCTGAAGCATAGGTTGAGGTTAAAACTGTATTTAGACAGATTGTTTAGATATTCAGTTTAATAATGAAAGAATAATGTTACTCACTGAACGCACAGAATAGCAGTAAGAAGAGAGAGAGAGAGAGCAGAAACCAATCCAACAGCTGCCCAGACTGCATTCTGCTTCCACCAATCAGCTGAAGGGGATTAATAAAACATTTAACCTTCAATAGTTTAAGCCTACTGTAGCTTACAGTGTGATAGCCACACCCACTCAAGGTTTTAATTTTGGTAAACATAGAAGTGAGCAGCAGAAGTCAAACCTCGATTTTTGACAAATGTCTGATAAATAAAGTGATTAATAAACATATTACACACTGATGTAAACGGCCACTCTGATGAGTTGGATGATCCATATCGATTCTCTGCCAGACAGTAGAAAACTCCACCAGTTCCATCAGCTAAAGTTAAATTAGAGCCGTTTCTAAAAGGTTCAGAGCTGCTTCCTGTCTTCCTGAACCAGGTGTAAGAGCTGGCAGGGTTGGAGTCGCTGACGCACACCAGCGTGATCGAGCCGTTAAACCCGTTAAACTCAGATAGAGATGGAGGTCTGGGAGGATCTGAACAGCACAGAGACTGAGCTAATCACTGAACTTCTTACACTCAGAAGAAACAGGATCATACAGAACAAACTGCACTTACAGAACACGTCCAGACGGGCGGGTGCAGAGCTGTGCTGTCCGAGCTGGTTGAGAGCGGTGCAGTAGTACAGTCCGCTGTGCTGGGAGCTGATACTGGTGATGCTGTAATTCTGGCCTGTTCCCAGTGATTCATTTACACTTTGTTTAAACCAGTTGAAGGTGAGAACAGGAGGATCTGCATCACTACTGCAGGTCAGAGTCACTGAATCTCCCTCCTTTCTCTCTCCAGAGGGAACAATAACCGCTCTGGTCTCTTTAGGAGAGTCTAAGTGGAAAACAGATATTAAAATACTCCTGATTATATATTAATCTTTAAATGGACTGAAAACTAAACACATCATTGGCATGTTGGAAAAAGAATAAAGCTCTACTATCATATTTCAGTTTTACATGATCAGATAAACATGATAAAGCTGCCTTCAGTCACATTAGCTATTTGTTTCAGTCCAGACGACTGACTGAGAGGTAAATAAGTGAATGTGAAAATCTGAACTCACACACTGTAGCAGAGCAGAGACCACAGCCTTCAACAGCACAGCTGTAGCTGATCTCTCCACTGAACACAGCTACAGAGCAGGAGGAAGATCTACACTCAGATACAGGCTGTCCGTTCCTGTACCAGATGTAGGTGGGATTGATCAGAGAGCCAATCGGGCTACAGGTCAGTGTTACTGTCTGTCCTTCTGCAGGAGCAGCTGCAGCACCTTCCACTTTCACCTGCAGACTTTCAAACACACCTAAAACATAGAGACTCAGAATTAGTGACCCAAACTCTCAGCCTGAGCAGGACAGATGTCGTAAACAGCACAATGAATAATAACTAGATTTATTCAGTTTAGTAACTGTTTTCGATATTGGATTGTTTACATTCTGTCCTGCTCCCAGTGCTTCATTTACTCTATGCTAAAACCAGTGGAAGGTGAGAACAGAAAGATCATGGAATCTCCCTCCTCTCTCTCTCCAGAGGGAAGATTGACCACTCTGGTGTCTTTAGCAGAATCTGAATGGAGAACAGAATTACACATTAAAATACTCCTGATTATCTAGAAATTACTAAACGGACTGAAACCTAACATATTACTGATATGCTGTAAGAATACAGAACCAGATTCTCAGGTCAAATGATCAGATAAACACGTTAAAGCTGCCTTTAGACACGTTAGCTGTGTTCTCGTTTAGAAATCAGCCTAAAAGGTAAATTAGTGAACTCTGAATACTCTGACTGAGCAAGGGCGTAGGAGCAGGTTTCATATTGGGGGGGGAACACATTTGCTAATATGAACCAAAGCCTACTGTATAGTTTTCAAAAACAACATTTGTGGAATTAATTTTAATTACAAATAATCACATTTTTTCTGTATTCTGTTTATTATTAGTTACATCCAAGTAAAGGTGACTCTACAACCTAAACATTAGAAAATACTCCATTAAACATTAAAAATACTCCTCTTTACATTTACTGTTGTTAAAAAAAATACGTTCATATTATATACACATGACAAAAACTGATCAGTTATCAAAAAAAAAATATATAAGATTTGATTATTATTATTTTTTTTAATAATTATTATTATTATTATTATTATTATTATTATTATTATTATTATTATTACTATGTATTGGCATATCAATTCTCCGCGCGCCGCAAAACCAGCAAGCTGATTGGCTGTTTCTACTGAAAGGCGGAACTTAATTCCTGAACCGGCTCCGTAATTGGCTTTAAGAGATTTCCCATTTACACACAGTGGTCTGTCTCCTCATTAATAATACAGCTGAGCTGAGCGAAACTATATCATTTTTGGGGGGACAAATCCACCTGTTTCTAATCCCCCCAGTTCCTACGCCAATGTGACTGAATATAATCCAGCAGAATCTGACAGTAAGATGATAACAGAGTGAGTGCAGTGTAAAGTGATGTCTTACAGACAGCAGCAGAGCGGATCTCCTCGTGTTCTTTCACAGCACAGGAGTAGCTGCCTGCATCCACAGTGCGGTCCCTCAGATCCAGTACAGCTCTGTTCTGCTCAGATACAGGCTGTTCGTTCCTGTACCAGATGTAGGTGGGGTTAGTCAGAGTGCAGGTGGAGCTACAGGTCAGCTGCTTTCCTCCTTCCTTTGTGTTCAACACACCAATCTTCAGATCTGCAGGTGATTTTAAACATTATTTAGTCTAATTTTTATCTGTGGAAATCTCTCATAGTTAAATAAACTTGTTTTATATGATCCAGACCTACCTAAGACAGACAGACGGACTCCAGAGCTGCCAAAGTATTTACCATCAGGATCATCAGTGAAGAATCTAAACTTATATGTCTGTGAATCACTCGCTCTCAGACCAGTGATTCTCATTCTACATTGGGTCTGGTGATACTGCACTCTCCCCTTATACTGATCATCCTCTCGCAGATCTACATGCTGCTTATTAATGAACCAGAATGATTTAATCACTCTGAGTCCTCCAGGGTGTTTATAAGAGCAGGAGAGATCAACTGATGAACCTTCCAGAGCACACACACTATCAGGAGTGTAAGTCACTCCCCACTGCGGGAGACCCAGTTCACCTGGAACACAGAATTACAGTCAGTACAGTGCTGATCAGTCAGTACTGAAACAGCTCTGAACAGTTAAATCAGAAACAGATAAATGAAGAATAATATTTACTAAACACATCAGTGGGAACAACAGAACTGAAATACTGAGTGTGAGTAAAACACTGTAATATCTACCCTACCTGTGGGCAGGTCTGCACTGATTGTGGGCGGAGCTTCTATTTTAAAGCAGATAACGCAGTGATTGTGTTCTGCATTTGGTTCTATAGTGTAGTTTTAGTGTTCAGCTTCATTCACTTCATTACATTTTATTATATTTAGTTAAACTCATGAATCACTGAGGAAAGCAGGGCGTCTGTTTTTCCTGTTGATTATCTAGACAGACAATTTAATCTGTTTTAAATCTGAGGTTGTTTTGTTTTTGTTGTTTTGGTAAATGCTCAATCCTAAAGCAATATAACATGTTCATACTGAAATAATGTTGTTTTTTATTATTACATTTATACCGTGTCGTTAATATAAACAGTGTCTCTTATTTGATCTGGAAGAAGATGAAAGCACTCAATTTATTTCATAGCTTGATAATAATAATAATAATAATAATAATAATAATAATAGTAATAGTAGCTTCATTTGTTGAGAATGTTTAATTTATTGAAATGCATGAAAGGTGAAAGATGGAAAATTGCTTCACAATGCAGCACATTAAAACATTAAACCATGTATTTAAAACAATAAAAATAATTAATAGAAAATGTACTAAAAAAGGGGTAATAAAATATGTAAAATAAAACATTAAAAATCAAGATTTCCTGCCCTGTTAGTTCTGGAGAAATCACTGCCTTGTTACATTTGTTGGAAATCAAGTACTGGTATCAAGTACTGAAAAGTCTGACAACCATCAAGACATGCCTGAAAATAATTTTTAAACTGTTTTTACACCAAAAATCTGAATCCTCTCCAGCTCACACTGTCTGTCAGAAACTAAATATTAATGGTTTAAACATCAACTAAAGCTCTGCTACTGGACTGAGTTCTCTGCTGGTTCATTTTTAATACTTTGTCCTGCTATTTATTACATATTTGCATTCTTTTTCCATGTTTAAGGAAGCTGAACCCTTTAAAAAAAGTAGTCAGGAAAATTCTGAATTTGGAAATATAAAAATGTTCAAATATTCTACATAAATAAATAAAATAAAATCACTTAAAAACTCAGTGTTCAGAAAGTGAATCAGGATTGGGCTGTTTCTCAGTGTGGATCAGGTTTTGGGCGCTGAGTCCACAGAAAGCTGCTGGTGTTTCCCGGGCTTTACACGAAAAAGGAAATTTGCATTGAAAATAATTTACAGATGTCTACAGCATTGCTCTGCTTAAATACACGCAAGTGAACACAGCACGTGATATCAGGCTTACTCTCTGCAATGAAATATGCAGTCACTGTTCTTATAGCACTGATGAACTATATGCTTAAAAAGTATAACTTCAATATGACATGGACATTTATGACAATACGATAAAATATAATATTTCCCACTTCTAGTACTGACCAAACAAAGCTGCTCGTTAGCATGGCTTCACTGATGCTGTTGTGTTTGTGGCTGTGTTCATATTCTGCTGATATTTTAGAGGGTTCTGTAGGTTCCTCTATTACAGAAAATCCTCATGCAACATTTGTTTTTTCATATTTATTTTAATACTGATTATGTTTCATAATTAATTCTGAATAACCAACAAAAGCGGCAAAGAATCCCAGACTTACTACTGCTAAGAAGAATTAAGATTTTAGAATGGATAACATTTTGAGTAAGTGAGATCTGAAATAACTTTAGTATAAATGTTCTCCTCAATTTAATCAGCTCTCAATTAAAACCTTCAGCAGATAAAAACGTGGGAGGAGACTAAGAGGCAGTATCACAGTAAGCTTCTGCTTACAGCTAGAAAACTAGACCTCCTCTGATAAATACAGACTGAGACACACTACTGAGTCAGAGGGAGGAGAGGGGGGTGAGGTTACACCAAAAACACATGATTTATAAGGTGTTAGATTAAGAAGTGGAGTAGCTTCAGGGATTCAGTTATTTCATAACTTCACTTAAAATAATAAATACGAGAATTATCTGAATTAAAATGTTTATCTTTGTTTGGACCATCCTGAACAAAGTCTTGAATAAAGTTTTCCAAAAGTGTATTTACTGTACAGGAATCGAAAGTATTAAGATAAGGAAACTAATTATTCTACTGAAATCAAATGTTTGGTACTCAGTTTCTCAGAACTGCACAGAATACAGAATGAACCTCATCGTTCTAAAGTAGAACCTGATTTCCTGGTTTTATCAACATAAATGATTCTCTTTAGTGACACTGAGAGACAGACTGGCTGTGTACTTACAGTATGGAAGAGAGTAGACGTAGGTATAGACATTACAGGAGTATCTGTCCTGAATAGATGAACTGGTGGAATCGATCCAAATTGTGGCAGTAGCTGAACATCCCACGTTAGTTGGAGTCTGCTGCCAGTAACCTCCAGCTGTTAACTGGTAGTCAGCGATCCAGCTGTAGTAACAGTTTCCACTGCAGGTGGGACTACAGGTTAATTTTCTCACTCCGTGTCCTACAACCTGTTGATCCACCGTCCCCTGCTGAACTACACACACACACACAAATAAAAAAATCAAACCTAGATCCAGCTGAGCTTAAAAATTACAGACCAATTTCTAAACTTCCTTATATGTCGAAGATTCTAGAGAAAGTGGAGGCGAATCAACTTACTACTTTTATGGAGAAGTACCAAATATATGATAAGTTTCAGTCTGGGTTTGTAAGCGACATTCCACAGAGACAGCTCTACTGAGATTTTCAAATGATCTCTTGATGTCCTCTGATGTAGGTGACTGTGCAGTATTGGTACTGCTTGATCTTAGTTCGGCGTTTCATACTGTTGACCATCACATTTTAATGAACAGATTATGTGATTGGGTGGGGCTATCGGGCACTGTTTTAAAATGGTTTACGTCTTATTTAACTGGGAGAAGTTTTGCGGTGTCAATGCGAGACTATGTCTCTGACTCTACTCCACTGTAATGTGGTGTTCCACAGGGCTCAGTGTTGGGGCCCCTATTATTTTCGCTTTATATGTTACCTCTGGGTCAGATTATTGATCGTTTTAATATTCCATATCATTTGTTTGCGGATGACATTCATCTACATTTTTCTTTTAAGCCTAGTGAAACTCAGTGTCTTCAGAGATTGTTGGACTGTCTGGAAGCTATAAGAGAGTGGATGGCTGATAACTTCTTGCAGTTAAATGCAGACAAGACAAAGGTCCTCATTTTTGCCCCTAAGAAGGTAAATCCTCTAATCCAACATGCTCTTGGGTCCTTGTCTTCAGCCATCCACTCGAGTTTGCATAATTAGGTAGTTGCATTTGACCAGTCTATGTTACTTGACTCACATGTTAAAAAACTGGCAAGATCATGCTTCGTCCATCTAAAGAATATCAGTAAATTGAGATCAGTAGTTCCGAATGCAGAACTAGAGATTCTTATCCATTCTTTCATCTCATCTCGCATTGATTATTGTAATCTGCCTACTAGATCTAATAAACGCTCTCATATTTCTCCATTACTCTCATCATTGCATTGGCTTCCGATTTAGCAACAAATACAATTTAAAATTCTTACCCTTACTTACACAGCACTACACGGTCAGGCACCCATGTACATTTCTGACCTTCTGCATTCGCATGTTTCACCACGATCCCTTAGGTCTAATAATTTGCACTTGTTGTCTCTTCCGCGCTCCCGTTTAAAAACACGGGGTGATCGAGCATTTGAGGTCTTTGCTCCCAAACTCTGGAATACTCTACTATATTCTTTGAGAGTTGCTGAGTCAGTGGAGTCTTTTAAAAAACAATTGAAGACTTATTTGTTTAAACTAGCGTTTGGTTAATATTTTTAGGCGTACTGATGTTTATTTTCTGTTCTTATGTTAATGTTTGTTTTTGTTGTTTTGATCCTCTGTAATGCACTTTGTGACAACTGCCTGGAGTAAGTGCTATATAAATAAATTTTACTTACCTACTTACTTACACACGCACTTATGTTTTATTTTTTCAGGAATCCTTGTGTGTGTGTGTTTATTTACCTGCTTGTCCAGATGAAGCTGGTATCCAGTGGGCTGGTGGAGAGAGTGTTAAATCCACAGTGTTAAATACTGCTGTTAATATTTAATATATAAAATTAACAGAATCGTGAGCAGCACAAAGACATGTGAAGGTTGATGGAGATGAACACAGAAGAACTGAGCTCAGTTTATAGTGTTTCAGAGATTTACAGTATTAATTTCACAGCTCTGATCAGCAACATCTCCCCTTTAAATCTATAGGACATAATCTGTGGGAAAAAAAATATTTGTTTTCACATTTTTATAAATAATCTTTTAATTCTGACAGTAGATGTAATGCTCTGATTCCATAATGACTTGAACTGGGCAGCATACAGTACCTGCCTGTCTACCTCTCTACCCCAGGACTTCTGCAGTGCACTTCCAGAGCATGTTCATGAGGCAGATTTTCAAATGTCACAGCCCATTTCACACAAACACACACTATTTATTGTGTGTTAGGAGCTAGCCTTACAAGCTAACACAGCAGAGACTAAAAAAAAAAAGATAATCTCGTTTTAAAACCCTTGGATTTGGACAAGACAATAAAATAGCAGATTTCCCAATACTTTAGTTAATATAGTTCTGGATTTATTGAGTTTATTTAAAATCTATAGACAGAAACGCTTATATATAGTTTATAGTCAATATAAAGTCGACATATAATGGTACTACCCTCCTAACATTCTTATTTTACCTTCTATCTTTAGCAAGAGAACAGTATGTGGGTGAAGAGTTAGTTATCTGATATTAAATGTGAGAGATTATTAAAGTTTTTCCCACACTGTGAGGCTAAGCTTCACTCTCTACTGTCTGTGTGTGATGTGGTAAAGGCTTAGGGCCCTATTTAAGCAATCTATAGGTGAGCCATCAACCGCTCAACATGTGTATTGATTTAGGGTGTGTCAGTGTGTCTTTGCCTTTGTATCGTCAGGAAAAGTACACCTTGTGCGGCTCGAAGCTCGGAAAGGGCATGTACTAATTCTCTTAATTAATCATGGGTGTGTTTTGGGCATAACGTAAAAAAAATAAAATTAGTGTGTTACTTGCCATTTGCTTTAAGAGCCAGGTGTGTTTTTGACTTTGGCATATTGGTATTTTAATGGCGCAGATACCTGGACGTGTCCAGCTCTTCTCAGCAGAGGAAACCAATCAGATCATTTACAAGAACACCAATATTAATTTATTTTGTATTTTGTTTATTTTTTATTTAAAAGATGGGTTTGTGCACTGCTGCGTGTCCTTGTGTGTGTGTGATGAGTGGAAGTATAAACACGGATAGCAATGAACGTCAGACATTTGTCTAGGTTCATTTTTCAGTGGCAGACCTTGTTTTTCCGCTGCCAAGAAAACAATACGCCAGACATTTACCTGAACACATCTCACTTTCAGACCACCACACCATTTGACATAGATATATTCGTAATCCCGTTGCTATTTAAATGACGCAGATGCAAGGCATTAAAACAAACGTGATGGTGGGGTGTAAGATAGCAATTAACATCACAATGTGCCTTGCGCAGGGTGAGAGATAGTGCCCTTAATGTTCTGTTGATAGACCAGTCTAAACTATCACACAGGTCCTGCGATATATTTGACATATTGCTAATGGTGGTGGTAGTGTTAATAATAATAATAATAATAATAATAATAATAATAATAATAATAATAATAATAATACTTTTCCCATCTCAAAACCTGAACAACATTCTATTATTAAAGAAATCCTGAATTCAGTTCTGTATTAAACAGTTATTAATTAGTCTGTCTGTCGATGAGCTGAACATAATCAGGTTCTGCAGAAAATCAAAGACTCAAAACAGAAAAGCAAACCCACATCTGAGCAGCTGAACAGAAATAATACGAATATTTAGGAGTGGCCTGGTTAAAGTTTCTGCAGAGAAAAGTGGAGTTTAATTTTCTCCACAATGATGTGAATGACTGAAATATGTTTTACACACAGGTGATTCACATATTGGTTAAGATTTATCCATAAATAAAATGTGTTTATTATTTATCATGGATTAATATAGCATTGTGCTTAAAGATCTACACACACTCACTGCAACAATGAAGAAAATCAGTGACATAAAAAAACCTGACTCAGACTTAGTCTAAACACTTTCAGTTCACACACTGATATTAAACACTTGATACTAATTAATATGAAAAATATCAGAAATGGTAATAAATGTAAAAGTTTACCTGCCAGTAAAATGAGGATCACTGCTGCTGTGATAGTTGCTGATCTTTGGGGAGACATGGCAGCATCACTCTTTAAACACAGCTGATATCAGAAGATCCAGAAGATCCTCAGTGCTACTGTCCTTCACTTCTGATCTGCTCTGGTCTAAATAGAGAGAAGAGTCAGAAGAAAAGATGACGGCGTGTTCTGCAGTTTTCATTCTGTCCTCACATCTCCCCATTTAGCTCAGAGCCACTTCCTGTACTCTTCTGCTCTTTTTTACTTCCCTTAAGACTGAAGGGACTTTCAAACATTATATTAAAATAGTCAGTAGATCAGTAAAGGGTTAATGATGTTCTGCTATCAGATTTGGGTTTTTATTTATCTGTGGGGAGAATTTGTATGAATAATAAAGCTGTAATCTCACCGTGCAGTGAATTCTACACTTAATACTCTAATATAGAAGAGATGCAGAGCTGTACATGTGAATGAGGCGTAATGAAACAGGAAACTCTCTTTTCACACCATCAACAAGTGCAGTGTTTGACCACATGACTTTAGACACACTTTAGACAACTCCTATACTGGGGAGCTCTTTATACAAGTTTATTACCAGTAGTTTTATTAATTTATTTGACTGCTGCTGAAATATTAACATAATGATTAGTAGGGTGTAAGAAAATGTTAATATATTGAAGTATTGTATTCATTCCTAAAAACACTGTATAGATTTTGAATTAATGATTTATTTAGTATTATTTAGTGTCAGACAGTGGATGATTTCATTTTGTGTTTGAATCGGTATGAAATAATGTTGGACTGATCTGACTGGATAAAAACTGTGATTTCTATAAAAGTCCATTTTTATTCATATAATATTGTGTTTCTCATACCATAATCATTTTCTTATTTCTTTTAAATAGCAAGATATTGCCTTTTTTTCAGTATAACAATATATTGAATCAGAATGTATAATTGTATCACTAGGTTCTTTCTAGTACACAGCTCTTGGTACAGATACAGATAATAATAACTATAATATTAATGTTACACTTACTGCTGGACAGGAGGCATGAAATAAACTATGTTTACTGATGTTTTTATCCAAAATCTGATCTGTAGCTTTAAAAAAAAAAAAAAAAAAACATTGTCACTTCCTTGTTTAATCTACCAATTAATCAGAAAATCATTTTTCAGTTTTTTATTTATTTGTGAAAAGAGAAGAAAACTGAGTCACTATGTGTTTATACTGTGTTGAATCTACACAGATTAGATACAGTAGTTTCTGTGACTGTCAGACTCTGAATATTTAATAATAATAAGTATAACATTTGCTGAATAAAAATAGTTAGTGTGAACAGAATACAGGTGTTTCCATTATTGTGTCCAGCCGTAGCTCTGAAACAGGGCAGGAGACAGCAGGTTCCAGTGGACTGAAGCAGAAATGAAAGGGAATCCTGACTGTTAGAACTTGCAGACCTTAAACTAGAGTAAATGTCCAACACTATTAAAATATGATGTATAAAACAATCTAATTAAACAGCTGGATGGAAATCTGGACCCTGCTGACTTTAACATGGACTGACCTCATATTACTGACAGGTTGATCTACACAGGTGGAGTTTGGGAGGTAAACAGGTGGAGAACTGACTCCCTCTACTGGATTTATGGTGTTAAAACTGCATCTCTGTTCACTTCCTGCTCTCACTGCAGTCCTGTAACATAGCAAAGAGTCTTAACTATCAATACGTAACTAAAAAACACAAAAAAAAATTATAAAAACAACAATAAAAATACATACAACAGTTCTGCTTTATTACTTTCTTTTTAAATCCATGTCAGTAATAAAAAATACATGAAAACAATAAAAAATAAATAGATATATTTATAAACAACTCTGGAAAAAATTAAGAGACCACTTCAGTTTCTGATTCAGTTTCTCTGATTTTGCTATTTATAGGTTTATGTTTGAGTAAAATGAACATTATTGTTTTATTATCTAAACTATAGACAACATTTCTCCCAAATTCCAAATAAAAATATTGTTATTTAGAGCATTTATTTGTAGAAAATGAGAAATCGCTGAAATAACCAAAAAAAGAGAGCTTTCAAACCTCAAATAATAATAATAAAAAATATATAAACATTTATTATAAAGTTTTAAGGGTTCAGAAATCAATATTTGATGGAATAACCCTGGTTTTCAATCACATTTTTTGTGCATCTTGGCATTTTCTCCTCCTCCTCCAGTCTTACACACTGCTTTTGGATAACTTTATGCCACTCCTGGTGCAAAAAAATCAATTCAAGCAGTTCAGCTTTTCCTGACAAACTTTAAATAAAGAAAATATAAAAAACAGCCCAATATAATTGAAGTACAATATTGACTAAATCCGTTAAAACAAACAAAATAAAAGCATCTTAAGATATTCCTTATTTCTTAAGTCTTTAGATAAGAGATAAAAATTCTCATTTTCTGAGAGACTAATTTATATTTCTATATTTATTACATATATAAAGAAACACTATTATACAGCAAAACCTTTGGTTACAAAGTTGATAAAACATTTTTTTACAAATACTATAATTTTGTCCAATAGTTTAATAGTTCATTCATCTTATTTTTCATGATTGGTGAGGGGGACTGAAAGAAGAGGAGAATTTCACTTAAACAGCAGAGATACAAATACAAGACTAATAGACTAATAGTTGAGAGTTTTGTGGAACTCCATATAACTTCTATCCACCACCAGACAGAGGAGCTTTGAGTGAATCTGACTGAATCTCTTTATGACTTTAGGACAGAATCTGATGAGTGATGAAAATTGTATGAATAGAAAATATTTTAAAAAACATTTTATTCAACAGCAAATTTCACAACCTCACAAGCAAAAAAAACACACAAAAAAGCATTGTTAAAATAAAAAAAATATATATATATGGCTTTCCCCACAGCATATTTGAAGTTTATCAAATTATCTATTTAATTCAACAATAAAAATGCAGATTCAAATACTTAGGCCAGTTTTAAGCTCCATAACCTTTAACACACTTATGGGCTATCTTTGTTGTAATTTCAGCAGGTTTTAATAGCCAGGGTAGATTCACACTTCTCTAATAATACTCTCGATTGCTAGAGAAGAGCTCTAAATATAGGTTTGTTTGCTAAAGCTTGTAAACCGCTGCACTGGAACTCGGTTACTGACCAAAGTATTGTGGGTTTGATGACCAAGCTCACTAAGCTGCCACTGTTTTAGGTTATACATTAAGAGCCATAAGAAAAAAAAAACAGGTTATGAAAGTCTCATGCATGTTACAATATTGTGATAGGTTAAGGTAAAAGGAAATTAAGGTAAGACAGTTTTCCTGCACTAATACATTTCCGGTCAAACTTTATTTTAAGGAACACAAATTAGGCGCTTATTAATGTCTTATTATTTGCTTAATAAAGCCTTAATTAGACATTTGTAAATTATGTATTCACTACTTATTAGGCTTTATTCTGTGCAAGTGTTATTGGTGCTTAATTAGGGGTCTGTGATTGATTAAATATTTATTCAGTTCTTTTTAGTGTGTAATTAGTGATGAACAGAAGCTCATTTTAGAATATGGTACTTTAGTCACATCTTGGTCTATTAGTGATTATTAACCCCTTATTAACTCTTATAATAAACTCCAGCACAGCCATAACCTTACCAAACTCACACTCAGATCAAACTGCTGCCAATTATAATAACACTAATAACATGTAGAATTAGCTAATAGTTAATGCTTAATAATCTGTTTACCAGGGTGCAGACATAACTGTTCACTGTGCACTATAAGAACTAATACAGCCATTATTAATCATTTCCACATAACAGACCACTAATTAAGCACCAATAACACTTAGAGTAAACACACAGAGTAAATCCTAATACGTAGAGAATAAATCATTTACAAATGTCTAATTAAGGCTTTATTAAGCAAATAATAAGACATTATTAAGCGCCTAATTTGTGTTCCTTAAAATAAAGTGTTACCACATTTCCTTGTAGGCAAAGGCGCAAGAATAACACACTAAAATTCATTTTGGTGAAAAACAAAACAATAATAAAGCAAAGTAAAATCACAAATACAATATTTACAACAAAAATTAAACAATGCTGTATATGATTTAAACGGATAAAGCCATTAAAACATCATAATCTGTAAAATAAATTAAAAAAATCCCTCCATGGTCACACCCTCCGAGATGCCTTATTATACGATTCATATTTTTTACCCTATTCTGCACTACTAGCTAATCTAATCTCACTAGCATATCTAATCTCAATTGTGGGTTACCACTCAGAAGGTAAATTATCAAACTAAACCTGTAACATAATACCAGTACCAGTGTAAAATAAAAAACACAGGATGTAAACAATGGATGTTTTCCTCTGAATATTTTTATATAGTTTTAAAGTGAAGTGCTGTTTTAATATGGATCTGTGTATTTGCTCTTCACTCTAATAAACTGCATCTGTTTGGAGAGGCTGTATGTTGATGGTGGAAAATGTTAATCTTAGGCAGAGTTCTGGACCATGCTGTAGACTGGGGATTCTTCATACCTGCAACATTTAAAACATTGAGATTATATATTATTTTCGTGCGGTGGCAAACTCAAAACCAACTATCAGAGAATCCGTGACTAAGGGGTTTTAAGAACGCATACGTCAACATCAACAGAATCAATTCTACTTTCAAATACAGCTCTGGAATAAATGAATAGACCACTTCAGTTTCTGAATCAGTTTCTCTGATTTTGCTATTTATTGGTATATATTTGAGTAAAGAGAATATTGTTGTTTTATTCTATAAATATGGACAACATTTATCCCAAATTACAAACAGAAATATTGTCATTTAGAGCATTTATTTGCAGAAAGTGTAAAATGGCCGAAATAACAAAAACAGACGCAGAGCTTTCAGACTTCACATAATGCAAAGAAAACAAGTTCATATTCATGAAGTTTTAAGAGTTCAGAAATCAATATTTGGTGGAATAACCCTAGTTTTATATACAGTTTTCACAGTTTGTATTTTGGCATGTTCTCTTCCACCAGTCTTACACACTGCTTTTGGATAACTTTATGCCTTTACTCCTGGTGCAAAAATTCAAGCAGTTCAGTTTGGTTTGATGGCTTGTGATCATCTATCTTTCTCTTGTCTATATATTTCAGAGGTTTTTAATTTGGTAAAATCAAAGAAACTCATCATTTTTAAGTAATCTCTTTTTTTTTCCAGAGCTGTACATACACCTCTTAAACCGAGTACTACTTTACACATCTTCACTTAAATAGCTTTAAACTCTAACTCTATAAATGATCAGACTGTTCTTCACACCCTTTTTTCACAGATTTGTGCTTCTAGGAAAACTAGTAAACAGTTTAATTTTTCTTTACAGTTCTGGAAACTGCAGTTTATTTTAATAAAAAAAATGAAAAGTATGAAGTCAGCATGAAGCTGAAGGTTCTGCTTTCGAGTTGGTCTATCTGACAGTGTATGTGACATTAATAATCAGATTTCACAGAAAGCAGAGGTGGTTTGTGGGTGTGTAAAAGAGACAGAGTGGTTTTTAAAGAGAAAGAGAGATAGAGATATATGAGTGATCTGTATTGCTTACCGAGCAGTTCCTGCTCTAGCTTTGTTCACTGTGGCGTACTCAACTTCCTCTTCTTTATTAAAAGCGAGAGTCTGATGAACAGTGGGGCAGAGAGGCTCTTCCTGTGGGCGAGACTGTTTGAACTGAATGGTTGAGTACTGAACTTCATCTGAGGATGCAGCTCCTGTGCAGGGCCTGGAGGTCATTGCCAGATCTGAGACGGTTTCATACACTGGAGCAGAAGCTGGCTGAAAGAGAGAAGGAGAGAGAGAGAGAGTATTAACCCTCTATGGCATAATGTTGCCCTCAGGCTGCAAACCCTCTTATTGTTATTACAACATTCAATACAAACATTTTTTAAACTATAAGGCGCACCCAAAATCCTTTAATCTTGCCAAAAAATGTCAGTGCGCATTATAATCCGGTGCACCTTATGTATGAATAATTCTACCCGTCAGGTATTAAGGAGCAGTAAAGCCACGCCGCTGAAGTACAGCATTATAGAAGAGTTTCAGTTTAGTTCTCCAGCACCGAGGCAAGAACAGTATTAGCATTAGCCGCTAACGGCGCTAAGCGCTAGCTCTTTCACAGTTCAGAGGTGATTAGTCTGCGCATTTACCGTGTTAAAACAAGCTGATATCGCCCTGGCTTGGTGGAACACTCAGGGTTCCTCAGTGTATCGCTGTCGAGCAGCATTTACGGTTAGCAGCTAATGCTAATGCTGCTGCACCCAGTCTTACAGGAAATCTGGTATTCTGAGCTTACTGTAAAAAGCAGAAGTACTTTACTCTCCCAAATAAACAGTTTTCAGGAGAGAAATCTGCGTAGATTAACATCCAGTGCTCATTTGACTTTAAAAGAATATATATAAAAAAGTTATAAGAATTACAGTTTTGTTTACTTAGCTTAGATTTAAGTTACCTCCTACCACCACTGAGCAGCGAGAGCTGCTGAATTAGAAGGAAAACATGGCGACACTCCTGTTCCTTACTAGTGTAGTGTTATAATGCGGTGTATCTTATGTATAAAAAATAAACCAGAAAATAGACATTCATTGGTAGTGCGCCTTATAATCCGGTCTGCCTTACAGTGCGAAAAATACAGTAGCAAGTCCAATACAATGAAGCATACAAGTAGGTCATAAATACAAATAGTAAATAGGTGCAAGAAAATGTAAAGAAGTATATTTGGCTGTTTATATTCTTACTGCAACCTTACGTTCTTGTCGTAAGCTTACTAGAACTATTTTAATTTTGCGTTTGGGCAACATTTTCTAGAACACTTCCTTTAGCACCACAATGGCAAAACAGTGGTGATAAAAATAATAAGCTTATTATCAAAATAATTAAAATGATTTTTTATTATTTTATATCACAATTTATATCACATTAATTAAAAATCTAATTTCTTACAGACTCTCATATACAACAATATAAAACTGAACTAATTAATCATTAGACTCATTAAGGATCTATATTTGATGCATTAGATATTTTATAATTGTTTCTCTGCTGTGTGTTCACTCCAGCATTAAAACTCACCCCTTCAGTGTTGTCTTCACTCCGGCTGTGGGACAGAGCTGCTTTTCTCCTGTAAATGACATTGATATAAACCCACACTTTTAGCAAAAACATTATCTTGTTCATATGACCATGTGTAGTGCCTTATGAAATCTTTCACATTGTTTAAATTCTCTCTCTCGACCTGACAAAAGACTGCAAGAAACAAGAGACTAATATGTATTAGACTATTCAGGATGTAGCAGTGGAATATCCTAAATCTCAAATGTTTAAAAGTTCTTACCTCATGCAAAAAAGGACTGCAATAAATACCAGAAGCAAAACCACAAGGACTCCAGAAGCGACATATAGTGAAGATGTTTTATCTGTATAAAAGAGGAGAACTCAACATGTTAAACAAGAGTAAAATGGACCAAAATTAAGTGTTTGATCAAGTTATCAAACAGACTGAAAACTAGCAAGTCTTTACTAGAGATTTAATAACCACCCATACAGAAAAAGGCAATAAAATCAAACATATAACACACCTGATGTAAACGGCCACTGTGATGAGTTGGATGATCCATATCGATTCTCTGCCAGACAGTAGAAAACTCCAGCTGTTCCAGCAGCTAAAGTTAAATTAGAGCCGTTTCTAAAAGGTTCAGAGCTGCTTCCTGTCTTCCTGAACCAGGTGTAGGAGCTGGCAGGGTTGGAGTCGCTGATGCACACCAGCGTGATCGAGCCGTTAAACCCGTTAAACTCAGATAGAGATGGAGGTCTGGGAGGATCTGAACAGCACAGAGACTGAGCTAATCACTGAACTTCTTACACTCAGAAGAAACAGGATCATACAGAACAAACTGCACTTACAGAACACGTCCAGACGGGCGGGTGCAGAGCTGTGCTGTCCGAGCTGGTTGAGAGCGGTGCAGTAGTACAGTCCGCTGTGCTGGGAGCTGATGTTGGTGATGCTGTAATTCTGGCCTGTTCCCAGTGATTCATTTACACTTTGTTTAAACCAGTTGAAGGTGAGAACAGGAGGATCTGCATCACTGCTGCAGGTCAGAGTCACTGAATCTCCCTCCTTTCTCTCTCCAGAGGGAAGAACAACCGCTCTGGTCTCTTTATGAGAGTCTAAGTGGAAAACAGATATTAAAATACTCCTGATTATATATTAATCATTAAATGGACTGAAAACTAAACACATCATTGGCATGTTGGAAAAAGAATAAAGCTCTACTATCATATTTCAGTTTTACATGATCAGATAAACATGATAAAGCTGCCTTCAGTTACATTAGCTATTTGTTTCAGTCCAGACGACTGACTGAGAGGTAAATAAGTGAATGTGAAAATCTGAACTCACACACTGGAGGAGAGCAGAGACCACAGCCTTCAACAGCACAGCTGTAGCTGATCTTTCCTCTGAACACAGCTACAGAGCAGGAGGAAGATCTACACTCAGATACAGGCTGTCCGTTCCTGTACCAGGTGTAGATGGGGTTGATCAGAGAGCCAATCGGGCTACAGGTCAGTGTTACTGTCTGTCCTTCTGCAGGAGCAGCTGCAGCACCTTCCACTTTCACCTGCAGACCTTCAAACACACCTAAAACATAGAGACTCAGAATTAGTGACCCAAACTCTCAGACTGAGCAGGACAGATGTCGTAAACAGCACAATGAATAATAACTAGATTTATTCAGTTTAGTAACTGTTTTCGATATTGGATTGTTTACATTCTGTCCTGCTCCCAGTGCTTCATTTACTCTATGCTAAAACCAGTGGAAGGTGAGAACAGAAAGATCATGGAATCTCCCTCCTCTCTCTCTCCAGAGGGAAGATTGACCACTCTGGTGTCTTTAGCAGAATCTGAATGGAGAACAGAATTACACATTAAAATACTCCTGATTATCTACAAATTACTAAACGGACTGAAACCTAACATATTACTGATATGCTGTAAGAATACAGAACCAAATTCTCAGGTCAAATGATCAGATAAACACGTTAAAGCTGCCTTTAGACACGTTAGCTGTGTTCTCGTTTAGATATCAGCCTAAAAGGTAAATTAGTGAACTCTGAATACTCTGACTGAGCAAGGGCGTAGGAGCAGGTTTCATATTGGGGGGGGGGGAACACATTTGCTAATATGAACCAAAGCCTACTGTATAGTTTTCAAAAACAACATTTGTGGAATTACTTTTAATTACAAATAATCACATTTTTTCTGTATTCTGTTTATTATTAGTTACATCCAAGTAAAGGTGACTTTACAACCTAAACATGTTACTCCACATTACATTTACTGTTGTAAAAAAAAATAACATTCATATTATATACACATGACAAAAACTGATCAGTTATCACCTAAAATTTAAAATAATATAAGAGTTGATTATTATTATTTTTTAAATAATAATAATAATAATAATAATAATAATAATAATAATTATTATTATTATTATTATGTATTGGCATATCAAATCTGTTGTATATTTACATTTTCTCCACTCTTTAAAAAAAAAAACTTTGGGTCCTGCGCTTTTAATTTTTTCTACTGAGAGCACTTCTTACAATGCTGTTTGTTTATAAAAAAGAATGTAACTTTACGTTTCATAGAGATTTTTGGCAGAAGTTAATATAAACGTTAGACGTCAGGACATATGGTCTTACTGTGAACCACAAGCTAGGATAGATCAGTGTTTCTACACCCTGTTCCTGCATATTCGAGTTTTCTCTGCTTTAAAGGCACCTAATATAGGAAGTGGTGGTATGATGTGTCTAATACACTGTTGGATATACATAATGATTGATGTATGATGCATAGGGAGATTTTAACGGGTAAACTCAGTAAATGCCAATCAGTTGGATCTGGTGGAAAACGCACAGTTTTAGGGCAGAGATCATGGTTAAGAAACTGCTTTAAACTACCAACATAAAGTACTGTACTACATTCTGGTTATCCAATACATCCAGCATCTAGCAAACTAGTTATCTAAATGAATTGTTGTTCATTATATCTTACAGTAAGTCCTGCAATCCTAAATTAATAAAGAAAGTTTGAAAATGAAATAGAAATTAGCTGATCAGGTACATCAGGGCAAGTTGTGCATTGCATATATAGTTATTATTTTCTTAAACCTTGACTCCCTATTTAGGTAATTCCAAAGTTAAGATAACTGACTAACACAGCTGAATTAATCACACAGTGAATTTAATCTGTGTGTTTTGATTCGGAGACGAGTCTTTTTAATCAGAAACAGTGTCATCACAGTTTACATGGTTAGCTCTGTTACCTTTCTTTAAAAAAAAAACTGTTTATCCAGATCTGTTTTAAAATCAGCTGCTGCTTCCCGATCACGCTGCTAAATCTCACAGCAAAGGGCGGGCTTCACCCCACCAGCACACTGACTTTACTCCGCGCGCCGCAAAACCAGCAAGCTGATTGGCTGTTTCTACTGAAAGGCGGAACTTAATTCCTGAACCGGCTTCGTAATTGGCATTAAGAGATTTCCCATTTACACACAGCGATCTGTCTCCTCATTAATAATACAGCTGAGCTGAGCGAAACTATATCATTTTGGTGGGGACAAATCCACCTGTTTCTAATCCCCCCGGTTCCTACGCCAATGTGACTGAGTATAATCCAGTAGAATCTGACAGTGAGATGATAACAGAGTGAGTGCAGTGTAAAGTGATGTCTTACAGACAGCAGCACAGCGGATCTCCTCGTGTTCTTTCACAGCACAGGAGTAGCTGCCTGCATCCACAGTGCGGTCCCTCAGATACAGTACAGCTCCGTTCTGCTCAGATACAGGCTGTTCGTTCCTGTACCAGATGTAGGTGGGGTTAGACAGAGTGCAGGTGGAGCTACAGGTCAGCTGCTTTCCTCCTCCCTGTGTGTTCAACACTTCAATCTTCAGACCTGCAGGTGATTTTAATCATGATTTAGTCACATTTTTATCTGTAGAAATCTCTCATAGTTAAATAAACTTGTTTTATTTCATCCAGAACTACCTGTGACAGACAGACGAACTCCAGATCCAATACTGTTAATACCATTCACATCATCAGTGATGAATCTGAACCAGTATGTTTGAGCGTCGCTTGCTCTCACACCATTGATACTTGTTTTGCATTGGTTCGGGTAATACTGCACTCTCCCCTTATATTGATTATCTTCTTGCAGATCCACAGGCCCAACTTCATTCTTGTTAACAAACCAGAATGATTTAATCACTCTGAGTCCTCCAGGGTGTTTATAAGAGCAGGAGAGATCAACTGATGAACCTTCCAGAGCACACACACTATCAGGAGTGTAAGTTACTCCCCACTGCTTCTCACCCAGTTCACCTGGAACACAGAATTACAGTCAGTACAGTGCTGATCAGTCAGTACTGAAACAGTTCTGAACAGTTAAATCAGAAACAGATAAATGAAGAATAATATTAACTAAACACATCAGCGGGAACAGCAGAACTGAAATACTGAGTGTGAGTAAAACACTGTAATATCTACCCTACCTGTGGGCAGGTATGCACTGATTGTGGGCGGAGCTTCTATTCTAAATCAGATAAATCAGTGACTGTGTTCTGCTTTTGGTTCTATAGTGTAGTTTTAGTGTTTAGCTTCATTAACATCATTACATTTTATTATATTTAGTTAAACTCATGAATCACTGAGGAAAGCAGGGCGTCTTCTGTCTTGTTTTTCCTGTTGATTATCTAGACAGACAATTTAATCCGTTTAAACCTGAGGTTGTTTTGTTTTTGTTGTTTTGGTAAATGCTCAATCCTGAAGCAATATAACATGTTCATACTAAAATAATGTTGTTTTTTATTATTATTACTCGTGTCTCTCATTTGATCTGGAAGAAGATGAAAGCACTCAATTTATTTCATAGCTTGATCATAATAATAATAATAATAATAATAATAATAATAATAATAATAATAATAATAATAAGGAGAAGAAGAAGAAGAAGAAGAAGAGCTTAATTTGAATGTTTAATATATTGAAATGCATGAAAGGTGAAAGATGGAAAATTGCTTCACAGTGCAGCACATTAAAACATTAAACCGTGTATTTAAAACAATAAAAAAGAATAGAAAAGGGGTAATAATGTATGTGAATATGTGAATATGTGTAATATATATCTAAAAAAGGTAATAATAAAATGTTAAAAACAAGATTTCCTGCCCTGTTAGTTCTGGAGAAATCACTGCCTTGTTACATTTGTTGGAAATCAAGTACTGGTATCAAGTACTGAAAAGTCTGACAACCATCAAGACATGCCTGAAAATAATTTTTAAACTGTTTTTACACCAAAAATCTGAATCCTCTCCAGCTCACACTGTCTGTCAGAAACTAAATATTAATAGAATAATAATAATAGATGAACATCAATTAAAGCACTGCTACTGGACTGAGTGTTCTGACTTAGTCCTGCTATTTATTACATATTTTCCTTCTTTTTTCCATATTTCAGGCAGCTGAACATTTTAAAAAGTAGTCACGAAAATGTTCAAATTAGAAATATAAAAATATTCAACATAAATAAATAAAAACAAATAACTTAAAAACTCAGTGTTCAGAAAATGAATCAGGATAGGGGTCAGTGTGAAGCTGCTGGTGTTTCCCGGGCTTTACACGGAAAAGCAATTTCTCATATCAGGCTTACTCTCTGAAATGAAATATGCAGTCACTGTTCTTATAGCACTGTTGTTAGCATGGCTTCACTGATGCTGTTGTGTTTGTGGCTGTGTTCCTCTTCTGCTGGTATTTAAAGGGTTCTGTAGGTTTCTCTATTAGAGAAAATCTTTATGCAACCTTTGTTTATTCATATTTATTTTAGTACTAATTATGTTTAATAATTAATTCTGAATAACCAACAAAAGCTGCATAAAATCACAGACTTACTACTGCTAAAAAAGATTAAGATTTTAGAATGGATAACATTTTGAGTAAGTGAGATCTGAAATAACTTTAGTATAAATGTTCTCCTCAATTTAATCAGCTCTCAATTAAAACCTTCAGCAGATAAAAACGTGGGAGGAGACTAAGAGGCAGTATCACAGTCAGCTTCTGCTTACAGCTAGAAAACTAGACCTCCTCTGATAAATACAGACTGAGACACACTACTGAGTCAGAGGGAGGAGAGGGGGGTGGGGTTACACCAAAAACACATGATTTATAAGGTGTTAGATTAAGAAGTGGAGTAGCTTCAGGGATTCAAGTTATTTCATAACTTCACTTGCAATAATAAACAAGAAAATTTTCTGAATTATTATTATTATTTACTGTACAGGAATCGAAAGTATTAAGATAAGGAAACTAATTATTCTACTGAACTCAAATCTTTGGTACTCAGTTTCTCAGAACTGCACAGAATACAGAATGAACCTCATCGTTCTAAAGTAGAACCTGATTTCCTGGTTTTAAACAGCCTGAATGATTCTCTTTAGTGACACTGAGAGACAGACTGACTCTGTACTTACAGTCTGAAGGAGGCTGGATGTAGTTATTGACAGTACAGGAGTATCTGTCCTGATCAGAGGAACTGGTGGATTCGATCCAAACTGTGGCAGTAGCTGAACATCCCATGTTAGCTGAAGTCTGCCAGTAACCTCCACCTCTGTACTGGTAGTCTGAGATCCAGCGATGTCTGAACCAGATGTAGTAACAATTTCCACTGCAGGTGGAACTACAGGCTAATTTTTTCACTCTGTGTCCTACAACCTGCTGATCCACCGTCCCCTGCTGAGCTACACACACACACACACACACACACACACACACACAATTATTATTTTTTTTTTTCAGGAACCCTTGTTGTGGCACAAGGTGTGTGTGTTTGTGTATGTGTGTGTGTGTGTGTGTGTGTGTTTATTTACCTGTTTGTCCAGATGAAGCTGGTATCTGGTGGCCTGGTGGAGAGAGTGTTAAATCCACAGTGTTAAACACTGCTGCTTTTATTTAATATATAACATTAACAGAATCATGAGCTGCACAAAGACATGTGAAGGTTGATGGAGATTTTTGATAAACACAGAAGAACTGAGCTCAGTTTATAGTGTTTCAGAGCTTTACAGTATTAACATCTCCCCCTTAAAACTATAGGACATAATTTATATAATTAATCTTTTAATCCTGAAAGTAATCAGTAGATTTAATGCTCTGATTAAATAATGACTTGGACTGGACAGCATACAGTACCTGCCTGTCTACCTCACTACCCCATAATTTCTGCAGTGCATTTCCAGAGCATGTTCATGAGGCAGATTTTTAAATGTCACAGCCCATTTCACACAAACACACACTATTTATTGTGTTAGGAGCTAGCCTTACAAGCTAACACAGCAGAGATCGTCTAAAAAAAACAAGATAATCTTGTTTTAACACCATTGATTGGTGGACAAAACAAAAAATTAACAGCTCTCCCAATACTTTAGTTAATATAGTTCTGGATTCATTGAGTCTTTTAAAATCTATACTCAGAAACACTTATATATATATAGTCTATAATCAATATAAAGTCCTCAAATAATGGTAATAGCCCTCCTAACATTCTTATTGCACCTCCTATGTTTAGCTAGAGAACAGTATGTGGGTGAAGAGTTAGTTATCTGATATTAAATGTGAGAAATTATTAAAGTTTTTCATTCACTGTGAGGCTAAGCTTCACTCTCTACTGTCTGTGTGTGATGTGGTATAGGCTTAGGGCCCAATTTTAGAGATATGTACGTGAGCCATAAACCAATCAACATGTGTATTGATTTAGGGTGTGTCAGTGTGTCTTTGCTTTCGTATCGACAGGAAAAGTACACCTTGTGCGGCTCGAAGCTCGGAAAGGGCATGTACTAATTCTCTTAATTAATCATGGGTGTGTTTTGGGCGTAACGTGAAATAAACCAATTAGTGTGTTACTTGACATTCGCTTTAAGAGCCAGGTGAGCTCTGACTTTGGCATTTTGGTATTTTAATGTCGCAGATACCTGGACTTGTCCAGCTCTTCTCAGCAGAGGAAACCAACCAGATCATTTACGAGAACACCAATATTTATTTATTTTGTATAATGTTTTTTTTTTTATTTAAAAGATGAGTTTGTGCACTTCAGCATGTCCTTGTGTGTGTGATAAGTGGAAGTATAAACACGTTGAGCAGATAGTAACTAACATCATAATGTGCCTTGCGCAGGGTGTAAGAATAAGTGCCCTTAATTTTCTATTGATTGATCAGTCTGAACCATGGTTCTTCTAGTAGAAACTCATATAAACATTAAACATGGTGGTGGTAGTGTTATTAATGTGGGGATGTTTTCCCATCTCAAAACCTGTCTCAAAAAAGTCTGTCGATGAGCTGAACATAATCAGGTTCTGCAGAAAATCAAACCCACATCTGAGCAGCTGAACAGAAACGTATGAATATTTAGGAGTGGCCTGGCCAAAGTTTCTACAGAGAAAAGTGGAGTTTAATTTTCTCCACAATGATGTGAATGACTGAAATATGTTTAACACACAGGTGATTCACATATTGGTTAAGATTTATCCATAAATAAAATGTGTTTATTATTTATCATGGATTAATATAGCACTGTGCTCAAAGATCTACACACACTCACTGTAACAATAAAGAAAATCAGTGAGATAAAAAACCTGACTCAGACTTAGTCTAAACACTTTTCAGTTCACACACATGGATATTAAACATTTGAAACTAATTAATATGAAAAAGATCAGAAATGGTAATAAATGTAAAAGTTTACCTGCCAGTAAAATGAGGATCACTGCTGCTGTGATATTTGCTGATCTTTGGGGAGACATGGCAGCATCACTCTTTAAACACAGCTGATATCAGAAGATCCAGAAGATCCTCAGTCCTACTGTCCTTCACTTCTGATCTGCTCTGGTCTAAATAGAGAGAAGAGTCAGAAGAAAAGATGACGGTGTGTTCTGCAGTTTTAATTCTGTCCTCACATCTCCCCATTTAGCTCACAGCTACTTCCTGTCCTCTGCTGATCTTTTTTACTCCCCTTAAGACTGTAGGGACTTTTAAACATTATATTAAAATAGGCAGTAGATCAGTAAAGGGTTAATGATGTTCTGCTATCAGATTTGGGTTTTTATTTATCTGTGTGGAGAATTTGTATGAATAATAAAGCTGTAATCTCACAGTGCAGTGAATTCTACACTTAATACTCTAATATAGAAGAGATGCAGAGCTGTACATGTGAATGAGGCGTAATGAAACAGGAAACTCTCTTTTCACACAGTCAACAAGTGCAGTGTTTGACCACATGACTTTAGACACACATTAGACAACTCTTATACTGGGGAGCTCTTTATACAAGTTTATTACCAGTAGTTTTAATAATTTATTTGACTGCTGCTGAAATATTAACATAATGATTAGTAGAGGTGTAAGAAAATATTAATATATTGAAGTATTGCAACTTTATAATTGAAGTATTGTATTCATTCCTAAAAAACACTGTATAGACTTTGAATTAATGATTTATTTAGTATTATTTAGTGTCAGACAGTGGATCATTTATTTTGGGTTGAACCGAAATAATGTTGGACTGATTTGACTGGATAAAAAGTGTGATTTTGATTTGAAGTCAATTTTTATTCATACAATATTGTGTTTCTCATACCATAATCGTTTTCTTATTTCTTTTAAATAGCAATATATTGCCCTTTTTTCAGTATCACAATATATTGAATCAGAATGTATTATTGTATCACTAGGTTCTTTCTAGTGATGATGATGTTATCCATTCAGTCGTATCCGACTCTTGGCGATTCTATGGGCTAGTTCTCTCCATGCTGTCCGATCTTGTACAACATCTGTCATCTGACTTAACTTCAGTCCAGTATCAGCTTTGATGGTGTCAAGCCAACGTGTTCTCTGGCGGCCTGATCGTCTTTTGCCGCTGATCAGTCCGAGCATTAGATCTTTCTCTAATGAACTTGATCGTATAACGTGTCCAAAGTACATGAGTCTGAGCCTTGTGATCTTCCCTTCCAGCGACATATCTGGATTGATGCGCCTCAGCACTTCCTGGTTTGTGACTCTGGCTGTCCAGGGTATTCGGAGCAGTCTTCGCCAACACCACAGCTCGAAAGAGTCGATTTTCCTCCTATCTGCTTTTCTTAAAGTCCAACTTTCGCAGCCATACATGGCTATGGGGAACACGATGGCATAAACCAATCTGCATTTGGTCTTAACGCTAATATCTTTGCATTTCCATACTTTGTTCATGCTCAACATCGCGTTTCTGCCCAAGGTTATTCGACGCTTTATTTCGAGGCTGCAGTCCCCACTTCGATCGATCTGGGATCCAAGGAAGGTGAATTGTTGCACGCACTCGATCTCTTCATTGTCAACCTTTATCTTGACAGCTCCATCCCCAGCTGTTGTCATAATCTTGGTCTTTTTGATGTTCAGGAGGAGGCCGAACTTTGCACTTTCGTCTTTGATCCGTTTTATCAAGTGCCGCAGACCATCCTCAGTTTCTGAGAGAAGAGTCGTGTCGTCAGCGTAACGAAGGTTATTGATGTTCCATCCGCCAATTTTTACTCCAATTTCTGAGTCTTCGAGGTCCAACTTCCGCATGATGATCTCAGCATACAGATTGAATAGGAAAGGGGACAAAATGCAGCCTTGTCTCACACCTTTACCTATTTTGAACCAATTGGTATCACCATATGCTGTGCGGACTGTGGCCTCTTGGTCATCGTAAAGCGATTTTATCAATTTGATCAGATGATCTGGCACCCCAAGTTCTTGCAGGACTTTCCACAACTTGTCATGCTCAACGCAATCAAAGGCTTTCTTGTAATCGATGAAACACACGTAAATGTGCTTCTGGTACTCACGGGATTTTTCCATTATCCAACGTAGATTTGCGATATGGTCGCGGGTACCACGTCCATGTCTGAAACCAGCTTGGACCTCAGGCAATTCCCTTTCGATGATTGGGTTTAGGCGATGTTGTATGATCTTAAGAAGAACTTTACTCGCATGCGGAATGAGGGCGATTGTCCGGTAATTTGAGCAGTCCTTCGAGTCTCCCGCTTTCGGCAGTGGAATAAACACTGACTGCTTCCATACTTTTGGCCACATACAGGTTTCCCAGATTTTCTGACATAGCGTTGTGAGCGCTGCTGTCGGTATAGGCCTTAGCATCTCAGCCGGAATGTTGTCGATACCCGGGGCTTTGTTGTTGGGTAATTGTCTTATCGCCCATGCAACTTCTTCTGGGAGTATGGCTGGCTCAAGTTCCATCGTCTCAATTCCCTGCGCCGCTGGAGGTTCACCATGGTAAGCATACAGGTCTTCCGTATATTCCCGCCATCTCTTTTTGATACTTTGCTGATCCCTCAGCTCTCTGCCTTCCTTGTCTTTGATGGAGCCCTTACGCGCTGAAAAGGGAGTACGAAACCTCTTTACCCGTGAAAATGCACTTCTGGTATGGCCCCTCATAGCTTCGGCTTCCAATAGCTTGCACTGCTGGTTCCAATATGCTTCTTTATCTTGTCTTGCTGCTCGTTGGAATTCCGCATTCAGTCTAATTCAGTCTTTCTAGTACACAGCTCTAGGTACAGATACAGATAATAATAACTATAATATTAATGTTACACTTACTGCTGGACAGGAGGCATGAAATAAACTATGTTTACTGATGTTTTATCCAAAGTCTGATCTGTAGCTTTAAAAAAATAAAATAAAACATTGTCACTTCCTTGTTTAATCTACCAATTAATCTGAAAATAATTTTTCAGTTTTTTATTTCTTTGTGAAAAGAGAAGAAAACTGAGTCACTATGTGTTTATACTGTGTTGAATCTACACAGATTAGATACAGTAGTTTCTGTGACTGTCAGACTCTGAATATTTAATAATGATAAGTATAACATTTGCTGAATAAAAATACAGTTAGTGTGAACAGAATACAGGTGTTTCCATTATTGTGTCCAGCCGTAGCTCTGAAACAGGGCAGGAGACAGCAGGTTCCAGTGGACTGAAGCAGAAATGAAAGAGACTCCTGACTGTTAGAACTTGCAGACCTTAAACTAGAGTAAATGTCCAACACTATTAAAATATGATGTATAAAACAATCTAATTAAACAGCTGGATGGAAATCTGGACACTGCTGACTTTAACATGGACTGACCTCATATTACTGACAGGTTGATCTACACAGGTGGAGTTTAGGAGGTAAACAGGTGGAGAACTGACTCCCTCTACTGGATTTATGGTGTTAAAACTGCATCTCTGTTTACTTCCTGCTCTCACTGCAGTCCTGTAACATAGCAAAGAGTCTTAACTATCAATACGTAACTAAAAAACACAAAAGAACTGATTAATAAAAACAATAACAACAATAATAATGATACATACAACAGTATTGCTTTATTACTTTATTTTCAGTCCATGTTAGAAATAAAAATAATACATTAAAATAATAAAAAAGTATATATATAAATATACAACTCTGGAAAAAATTAAGAGACCACTTCAGTTTCTGATTCAGTTTCTCTGATTTTGCTATTTATAGGTTTATGTTTGAGTAAAATGAACATTATTGTTTTATTATCTAAACTATAGACAACATTTCTCCCAAATTCCAAATAAAAATATTGTTATTTAGAGCATTTATTTGCAGAAAATGAGTAATGGCTGAAATAACAAAAAAAGAGAGCTTTCAAACCTCAAATAATAATAATAAAAAATATATAAAAAAATTATTATAAAGTTTTAAGGGTTCAGAAATCAATATGTGATGGAATAACCCTGGTTTTTAATCACATTTTTTATGCATCTTGGCATTTTCTCCTCCTCCTCCAGTCTTACACACTGCTTTTGGATAACTTTATGCCACTCCTGGTGCAAAAAAATCAATTCAAGCAGTTCAGCTTTTCCTGACAAACTTTAAATAAAGAAAATATAAAAAACAGCCCAATATAAAAGTAAGTACAATACTGACTACATTCGTTAAAACAAACAAAATAAAAGCATCTTAAGATATTTCTTATTTCTTTATATAAGAGTTAAAAATTCTCATTTTCTGATAGACTAATTTATATTTCTATATTTATAAAATATATATAAAGAAACACTATTATACAGCAAAACCTTTGATTATAAACTGGATAAAATTTTTTTTACACATAATATAATTTTATGCAATAGTTTAATAGTTCATTCATCTTATTTTTCATGATTGGTGAGGGGGACTGAAAGAAGAGGAGAATTTCACTTAAACAGCAGAGATTCAAATACAAGACTAATAGACTAATAGATGAGAGTTTTGTGGAACTCCATATAACTTCTATCCACCACCAGACAGAGGTGCTTTGAGTGAATCTGACTGAATCTCTTTCTGACTTTAGGACAGAATCTGATGAGTGATGAAAATTGTATGAATTGAAAATATTTTAAAAAGCATTTTATTCAACAGCAAATTTCACAACCTCACAAGCAAAAAAAAACACACAAAAAAGCATTGTTGAAAAAAAAAATATATATATATGGCTTTCCCCACAGCATATTTGAAGTTTATCAAAATATCTATTTAATTCAACAATACAAATGCAGATTCAAATACTTAGGCCCGTTTTAAGCTCCATAACCTTTAACACACTTATGGGCTATCTTTGTTGTAATTTCACCAGGTTTTAATAGCCAGGGTAGATTCACACTTCTCTAATAATACTCTCGATTGCTAGAGAAGAGCTCTAAATATAGGTTTGTTTGCTAAAGCTTGTAAACCGCTGCACTGGAACTGGGTTACTGACCAAAGTATTGTGGGTTTGATGACCAAGTTCACTAAGCTGCCACTGTTTTAGGTTATACATTAAGAGCCATAAGAAAAAAAAACAGGTTATGAAAGTCTCATGCATGTTACAATATTGTGATAGGTTAAGGTAAAAGGAAATTAAGGTAAGACAGTTTTCCTGCACTAATACATTTCCGGTCAAACTTTATTTTAAGGAACACAAATTAGGCGCTTATTAATGTCTTATTATTTGCTTAATAAAGCCTTAATTAGACATTTGTAAATTATGTTTTCACTACTTATTAGGCTTTATTCTGTGCAAGTGTTATTGGTGCTTAATTAGGGGTCTGTGATTGATTAAATATTTATTCAGTTCTTTTTAGTGTGTAATTAGTGATGAACAGAAGCTCATTTTAGAATATGGTACTTTAGTCACATCTTGGTCTATTAGTGATTATTAACCCCTTATTAACTCTTATAATAAACTCCAGCACAGCCATAACCTTACCAAACTCACACTCAGATCAAACTGCTGCCAATTATAATAACACTAATAACATGTAGAATTAGCTAATAGTTAATGCTTAATAATCTGTTTACCAGGGTGCTGACATAACTGTTCACTGTGCACTATAAGAACTAATACAGCCATTATTAATCATTTCCACATAACAGACCACTAATTAAGCACCAATAACACTTAGAGTAAACACACAGAGTAAAGCCTAATAAGTAGAGAATAAATCATTTACAAATGTCTAATTAAGGCTTTATTAAGCAAATAATAAGACATTAATAAGCGCCTAATTTGTGTTCCTTAAAATAAAGTGTTACCACATTTCCTTGTAGGCAAAGGAGCAAGAATAACACACTAAAATTCATTTTGGTGAAAAACAAAACAATAATAAAGCAAAGTAAAATTTCAAATACAATATTTACAACAAAAATGAAACAATGCTGTATATGATTTAAACGGATAAAGCCATTAAAACACCATAATCTGTAAAATAAATAAAAAAAATCCCTCCATGGTCACACCCTCCGAGATGCCTTATTATACTATTCATATTTTTTACCCTATTCTGCACTACTAGCTAATCTAATCTCACTAGCCTATCTAATCTCAATTGTGGGTTACCACTCAGAAGGTAAATTGTCAAACTAAATCTGTAATATAATACCAGTACCAGTGTAAAATAGAGAGCACAAGATGTAAACAATGGATATTTTCCTCTGAATATTTTTATATAGTTTTAAAGTGAAGTGCTGTTTTAATATGGGTCTGTGTATTTGCTCTTCACTCTAATAAACTGCATCTGTTTGGAGAGGCTGTATGTTGATGGTGGAAAATGTTAATCTTAGGCAGAGTTCTGGACCATGCTGTAGACTGGGGATTCTTCATACCTGCAACATTTAAAACATTGAGATTATATATTATTTTCGTGCGGTGGCAAACTCAAAACCAACTATCAGAGAATCCGTGACTAAGGGGTTTTAAGAACGCATACGTCAACATCAACAGAATCAATTCTACTTTCAAATACAGCTCTGGAATAAATGAATAGACCACTTCAGTTTCTGAATCAGTTTCTCTGATTTTGCTATTTATTGGTATATATTTGAGTAAAAAGAATATTGTTGTTTTATTCTATAAATATGGACAACATTTATCCCAAATTACAAACAGAAATATTGTCATTTAGAGCATTTATTTGCAGAAAGTGTAAAATGGCCGAAATAACAAAAACAGACGCAGAGCTTTCAGACTTCACATAATGCAAAGAAAACAAGTTCATATTCATGAAGTTTTAAGAGTTCAGAAATCAATATTTGGTGGAATAACCCTAGTTTTATATACAGTTTTCACAGTTTGTATTTTGGCATGTTCTCTTCTTACACACTGCTTTTGGATAACTTTATGCCTTTACTCCTGGTGCAAAAATTCAAGCAGTTCAGTTTGGTTTGATGGTTTGTGATCATCTATCTTTCTCTTGTTTATATCTTTCAGAGGTTTTTAATTTGGTAAAATCAAAGAAACTCATCATTTTTAAGTAATCTCTTTTTTTTTTCCAGAGCTGTACATACACCTCTTAAACCGAGTACTACTTTACACATCTTCACTTAAATAGCTTTAAACTCTAACTCTATAAATGATCAGACTGTTCTTCACACCCTTTTTTTCACAGATTTGTGCTTCTAGGAAAACTAGTAAACAGTTTTATTTGTCTTTACAGTTCTGGAAACTGCAGTTTATTTTAATAAAAAATGAAAAGTATGAAGTCAGCATGAAGCTGAAGGTTCTGCTTTCGAGTTGGTCTATCTGACAGTGTATGTGACATTAATCAGATTTCACAGAAAGCAGAGGTGGTTTGTGGGTGTGTAAAAGAGACAGAGTGGTTTTTAAAGAGAAAGAGAGATAGAGATATATGAGTGATCTGTATTGCTTACCGAGCAGTTTCTGCTCTAGCTGTGTTCACTGTGGCGTACTCAACTTCCTCTTCTTTATTAAAAGCGAGTGTCTGATGAACAGTGGGGCAGAGAGGCTCTTCCTGTGGACGAGACTGTTTGAACTGAATGGTTGAGTACTGAACTTCATCTGAGGATGCAGCTCCTGTGCAGGGCCTGGAGGTCATGGCCAGATCTGAGACGGTTTCATACACTGGAGCAGAAGCTGGCTGAGAGAGAGAAGGAGAGAAAGAGTATTAACCCTCTATGGCATGATATAGACCTCAGGCCACAAGTCGTCTGATTGTTATTACAACATTTAATATCATATATTTTTCGCACTATAAGGCGCACCCAAAACCCTTTAATCTGCACCTTATGTATGAATAATTCTACCCGTCAGGTATTAAGGAGCAGTAAAGCCACTCCGCTAAAGTACAGCGTTATACAGGAGTTTTTAGTGTAGTTCTCCAGCATCGAGACTGGAGCAGTATTAGCATTAGCCGCTAACGGCGCTAAGCGCTAGCTCTTTCACCGTTCAGAGGTGAATATATTGACTGTCTGCGTGTTTACTGTGTTAAAACCGCTAGCTAATTTTGTCCTGTCTTACCGAAACACTCGCTGTCGAGCAGCATTTACAGTTAGCTGCTAGTGCTAATGCTGCTGCACCCAATCTTAGATCTTAAATCTTACTGTAGATAAACAGAAGCACTTTACCCTTGCAAATAAACAGTTTTCAGGAGAGAAATCTGTGTAGATTAAGAATTTTTAAGAATTACAATTTTGTCTACTTAGCTTAGATTAGTTACCTCCTACCACCACTCAGCAGTGAGACCTGCTATTAGAATTAGAAGGGAAACATGGCGACACCCCTGTTCCTAACTAGTGTAGTGTTATAAGGAGGTGTATCTTATGTATGAAAATAGACCATAAAATAGACATTTTTGGTAGTGTGCCTTATAATCCGGTGTGCCTTATAGTGCGAAAAATACGGTAGCTTATTTTTTCTGTATTTATTTATTTCATTTTTAATATAAAGTAACAAGGCATATCGAAGTCCAATACAGTAAAGCGTACAAGTAGGTCATAAATACAAATAGGTACATGTGCAAGAATATGTAAAGAAGTATATTTGGCTGTTTATATTCTTACTGCAATCTTACGTTCTTGTCGTAAGCTTACTAAAACTATTTTAATTTTGCGTTTAGGCAACATTTTCTAGAACACTTCCTTTAGCACCACAATGGCAAAACAGTGGTGATAAAAATAATAAGCTTATTATCAAAATAATTAAAATGATTTTTTATTATTTTATATCACAATTTATATCACATTAATTAAAAATCTAATTTCTTACAGACTCTCATATACAACAATATAAAACTGAACTAATTAATCATTAGACTCATTAAGGATCTATATTTGATGCATTAGATATTTTATAATTGTTTCTCTGCTGTGTGTTCACTCCAGCATTAAAACTCACCCCTTCAGTGTTGTCTTCACTCCGGCTGTGGGACAGGGCTGCTTTTCTCCTGTAAATGACATTAGTGTAAACACAACTTTTACCACAAAAATGCTCTTGTTCATATTTTATGACCATGTGTAGTGCCTTATGAAATATTTTACATTGTTTAAACTCTATCTCTCTCTCTCTCAACCTGACAAAAGACTGCAGGAAACAAAGGGCTAATGTGTATTAGACTGTTCAGGATGTAGCATTAGAATATCTTAAATCTCAAATGTTCAGAAATTCTTACCTCATCCACAAAAGGACTGTGAGGAATATCAGAAACAAAACCACAAGGACTCCAGAAGCGATATATAGTGAAGATGTTTTATCTGTATTAAAGTGGAGAACCCAACATGTTAAACAAGAGTAAAATGGACCAAAATGAAGTGTTTGATCAAGTTATCAAACAGACTGAAAACTAAAAGTCTTTACTAGAGCTTTAATAACCACCCATACAGAAAAAGGCAATAAAATCAACCTATAACACACCTGATGTAAACTGCAACTCTGATGAGTTGGATGATCCATATTGATTCTCTGCCAGACAGTAGAAAACTCCACCAGTTCCAGCAGCTAAAGTTAAATTAGAGCCGTTTCTAAAAGGTTCAGAGCTGCTTCCTGTCTTCCTGAACCAGGTGTAGGAGCTGGCAGGGTTGGAGTCGCTGACGCACACCAGCGTGATCGAGCCGTTAAACCCGTTAAACTCAGATAGAGATGGAGGTCTGGGAGGATCTGAACAGCACAGAGACTGAGCTAATCACTGAACTTCTTACACTCAGAAGAAACAGGATCATACAGAACAAACTGCACTTACAGAACACGTCCAGACGGGCGGGTGCAGAGCTGTGCTGTCCGAGCTGGTTGAGAGCGGCGCAGTAGTACAGTCCGCTGTGCTGGGAGCTGATGTTGGTGATGCTGTAATTCTGGCCTGTTCCCAGTGATTCATTTACACTTTGTTTAAACCAGTTGAAGGTGAGAACAGGAGGATCTGCATCACTGCTGCAGGTCAGAGTCACTGAATCTCCCTCCTTTCTCTCTCCAGAGGGAAGAACAACCACTCTGGTGTCATTGGGAGAATCTTAAAGGAGAACAGATATTAATTTTTTTTCTGATTTTCTACAAACTACTAAATGGACAAAAACATAAATACATCACTAACACGCTGTAAGAATACATCTCTAATAGAATCTCAGTTTCCAATGATCAAATAAACATGACAAAGCTGCCTTCAGTCACATTAGCTGTGTTTCCATACAGACGACTGACTGAAAGGTAAATTAGTGAATGTTAAAATCTGAACTCACACACTGTAGCAGAGCGGAGATCACGGCCTTCAACAGCACAGCTGTAGCTGATCTCTCCTCTGACCACAGCTACAGAGCAGGAGGAAGATCTACACTCAGATACAGGCTGTATGTTCCTGTACCAGGTGTAGATGGAATAGGACTGAGAGCTACACATCAAGCTACAGGTCAGTGTTACTGTCTGTTCTTCTACAGGAGCAGCTGCAGCACCTTCCACTTTCACCTGCAGACCTTCAAACCCACCTGAAACAAAGAGACTTAGAGTTAGTGACCGAAACTCTCAGCCTGAACAGGACAGATGTCATAAACAGCACAATGATAATAACTAGATCTAAATACACTGAAAACTAAATACATCACTGACATGCTGGAAGAATACAGAAAAACCTCTCAGATCAAATAATCAGATAAACATGATAAATCTGCCTTCAGACACATTAGCTGTGTTTCCGGTTAGAAGTCAGTCTGAGAGGTAAATTAGTGAATTCTGAATGAGAAACACAGTCAGGTTGTCTGTGTGTAACACTAAACCAGGTCTTCTGGATCTCAGTCCTGCAATCCTTCAAGCATATTATCGTTCTTGTATTATTGTTCTTTTCTTACACACTAGATTCAACTCCCCCTCTCCCAGACGAAGCATCTCAGACCACCTTCTCTGGGTTTACAGTTCAGTCTCAAAGACCAGAGGCACATCTGATTTTTCCCACAATACCCAGTTTTTCCAGTTAGTGTATTGTTTAACCAGTAAAAGTGCAGTTCAGGTATATTATTACCAAACCATTTACATTTCCATCAATTACAAAAAAAAAAAAAAAAAAGAACCAAAGCTCAACTTTGTTTACTCTGAGTAGAACTGAACTGCTACGTTTTAATCACAAATTTAACCCCAGAGCTGCTGCAAGAGAGTCAGTGCACACCAGTTACCATTAAAACAAATATTGTTTAAAATGTTTAAACAGTATTTATTTTATCAAATAAATGTGATAAGACCGTTGTCTGAAATCAAGTACCAAGTACTACTGAGTCACTAAGTCAATAAACAACACTAATGTTGTTTCTCTATAATTTTACACTGATGTCTGTTAATGGGACCAAAGGCAAAATATCATCACATGATCAATAATTGTATGATTAATTAACTAGTGTCCTGACAGCTCAACTACAACTCAGCTACTCCACGTAATTCAGAAAAGATGTTCCTGTTAATCCATTTGTTCCTTCAGTCAAGCATAACCCCACCTTCTTACAATATAGCAGAATACAGCTTAAAACTTAAAGCAGAAATGTCATTAAAATATATGGGGATGGGTGAGGCTACACATCATACTACAGCCAGCCTGCAGAGGCTCTAGACTTGTGGTGACATCACTTTTGAGAGACGACGCACTGTCTGTGCTTATATACAGTAACTTGTTCAGACAGTGTTTTACTGCTCAAATACTACAGTATCACATGTGGTCACTGGGGTGTTGCAACTTCTAATACAAAATATGAGAGTAACTGAATAAACTGAGTGTAGAATCCAGTAGAATCTGACAGTGAGATGATAACAGAGTGAGTGCAGTGTAAAGTGATGTCTTACAGACAGCAGCAGAGCGGATCTCCTCGTGTTCTTTCACAGCACAGGAGTAGCTGCCTGCATCCACAGTGCGGTCCCACAGATACAGTACAGCTCTGTTCTGCTCAGATACAGGCTGTTCGTTCCTGTACCAGATGTAGGTGGGGTTAGTCAGAGTGCAGGTGGAGCTACAGATCAGCTGCTTTCCTCCTCCCTCTGTGTTCAACACTTCAATCTTCAGATCTGCAGGAGATTTTAAATAAGATTTAGTCTATTTTTTATCTATTTTTTATCTCTCATAGTTAAATAAACTTGTTTTATATGATCCAGAACTACCTGTGACAGACAGACTGACTCCAGATCCAACAGTGTAAATACCATCCGGATCATCAGTGATGAATCTGAACCAGTATGTTCGAGCATCGTTCGCTCTCAGATCAGTGATTTTCATTCTACACTGAGTCTGGTTATACTGCACTCTGCCCTTATACTGATCATACAGTAGCAGATCTACAGGCTCAACTCCAGGCCAAACTAACCAGAATGATTCAGTCACTCTGAGTCCTCCAGGGTGTTTATAAGAGCAGAAGAGATCAACTGATGAACCTTCCAGAGCACACACACTATCAGGAGTGTATGTCACGCTCCACTGCTGCAGATCCAGTTTACCTGGAACACACAGAATTACAGTCAGTACAGTGCTGATCAGTCGGTACTGAAACAGTTCTGAACAGTTAAATCAGAAACAGATAAATGAAGAATAATATTTATTAAACACATCAGTGGGAACAGCAGACCTGAAATACTGAGTGTGAGTAAAATTAAGTGTGAGTAAAAGTAAGATTTTGTGAGGAAAGTGATTCAGTGCTTGTGTTTTAAATTGTTTTTGCAGGTTGACGTCAGTACGGGGGCTTTTCCTGGTTTTCTCGTTTTTTGTCTATATGTTTTTATTGGTAAATGCAGGTAATGGGGTAGAAGAACAGTTTCACATGCAGCATGCATATATAACTCCGAGTGATCTATTGTATTTAAAAAATGTGAAATAAAGTTCTAAATGCTTTCAAGACAAATGACAACTTTAAAACATTAAGCCACGTATTTCAAACAAAAAAAAATAGAAAATGTAGAGATAAAATATTAATTTATAATAATAATATAAGTGAAAGTAAAAAATAATTGAAAATCTCTCAGTCAGTTCCACACACTACCTTCCTTTCAGTACCAATGAAAAAACATTTGTTGGAAAGATGTTCACTACTACATTACTTCATTACTTTTTTATTAAATTTAGCTGAGACATCGTCTAAAACAATAAACCACAATACATTATAATCTGCGGTGTGTAATCAGGTCTATGCTTTAGATAAGAATTGCAAGTTATATAAAGTGTTGTATAAATTATATAAATGTATATTTAATAAATAAAGTTAAATAAAAAAAACAGTTAATAACCATTTCATTTCTGCTGGTATTTTAAATGGTTCTATAAAGACAGAAAATCTGAACAATCAAATGCTCAGTTCTCACTATTGGGACAGGCCCATATCTGTCTAGCTTTCTCAGTTGCTGAAGAAGCAAATGAGTAAGGAGTTTGTCACTGTTTAGACACTTAGCTACTACTTTAGCTAGATTACTTTAAATTATATTTATTAAAAATTCTTTTTGATGGCTACTCTTTAAAAATACATAATAGGTCAACCAACTCCATCTGTAAATTTCTTTCTGTAGCTTTTAACTGAGAGTGTGCGCCTATCTAATGCTAACCTGCAGCATCTGAAGCTGTTCTTTTACACTGTTTTCTATTTCTCAATAAATACGTTTAATGGAGGTGGATAAACTGTTCCTTTCGATGTGCTGAAAAATCACATTTTCTGTGCATTATTGAGCCAAACATTACAAACCATTCATGATGAATTATCAGTTTTTGTCAATGAAGTAAAATATGTTGCAGTAATGGCTAATTTCAGTATGTCAGTACCAGTGTTGGGAGTAACGGCGTTAAAATAAACGGCGTTACTAACGCCGTTACTTTTTTCAGTAACGAGTAATCTAACTAATTACTCTGACTGTAACTATAACGCCGTTACCATTTTCGACACTCCGTTACTGCACGTTACTTTAGCAGCTGAATGAACTTTTTTAACTTTGCACATACAGACAAAGAGCCCTATCATACACCCCGAACAAGGCGTGTAGCGTGGCGCTTTGCCACCCGTCAACAGTCTATTTTTAGGCCTTGCACGCGTCCTTAAAATAGCGTTGGACTTTGGAATATATTAACACCGATGGGCGTGGTGGTCTGGAAATGATGTGTGTTGAGGTAAATTTCTGGCGTGTTTCTATCTTGGCGGCGGAAAAAAGCTTAGCGCGATTGCTCACCCTGCGCTCCAAAATACTCCATACCATCACATCTTTACCACATAAAAATAAACCACACCCAGAGCCTTCAGCAATCAACTATGAAAATATATATATACTTAAAAATCTGCACTGTAACTATAAATTATTATTAGTTATATTTATTTCTGTCAGTTATAAGGATTTATATTTATGTTTAGTACACAGACTAAATAACTGTAACTAGGCATTCTGCTGTTTAAAAATTTCAACAGATGCTTATTCTCACTCAAATGCTGGAGTTTTGAAATGGAAAATTAAAAGAGAAAATAATTTTGACTGAACATAAATTTATTTTAGTTAACTTTGCTATTATTTAACTGAATTTCACTTTTATATCTGAAAAACAAAGCACATTGTCAATCTGGCGCGTGGTGCTGCCCGTCAATTATATAAAAGTTAAAACATTTGAAATACACAGAAATATAATGCTATATGTTAGCATTCGTTTCTTATCACCAGGGCAAATTTATTAAAATATTAAATATATTAATTCATGAATTAAAATCTCGTCCAGCGCTCTGAAATGTCAGGCACGCTAAGTGGTGCTTGGCGCAGCGGCGCGGCATTGCGCGCAGAATAACCTCTGTCTTCTAAAAAAAGTTTTTATAAATAAGATCTGACAAGTATACTAAAATTAATGTTATTAAACTTACTAAAGCCAACAAATGTACTGTTAATTAATAAAGAGAAATCAGGCAAAATGCGCTGCGCCTCTCTCTCTCTCTCTCTTTCGCAGCGCAGAGCTGAATTCAACGCGAGGCTATAAATAATTTACAACTCAGTTCAGTTAAATAAAAATAAGTAAGGACCTGTAAGTTAATCAAATATTGTCAAATATAAAGGATAGGTTGAGGTTTTGGTGAGCTGTTTTCATGATTTGAAACTGAAACTAACCGAAACTTTTATTATTCTGCGCAAAAAGCCTGTGATTGTTTTAAATGAGTTTTTTAATGGATTTAAATGAGTTTTTTTTAACGGATTGTTGTTTTTGTCCATTCTTTTGTTTTGTTTATATATACATTTATTTCTTTGAGTGTGGTTTGGTTTGGTTAATTTTTATCCCCAGACGTGTATTTGTTTTTTTCCGTTTTTTTTTTTTCAGTATTACATGTCTTAGTAATTTTCTTTGGTCCTGTGGAGTTTTTCGTTTCTTATTTTTTTTTATTCGTTAGACTATATTTTTGTCAACATTTTGGGTTTATTTTTGTTTGTTATTTTTCTAATAATAATAGTAATTACATCATTTATTTTCTTTCTTTATTCTTTATTTATTTATTTTTACAGGGCGAAGTAACGCAATAGTTACTTTTACTGGTAACTAGTTACTTTTATAGTGGAGTAACTCCGTTAGTAACTCAGTTACTTTTTTGGAGAAGTAACTAGTAACTATAACTAATTACTTTTTCAAAGTAACGTGCCCAACACTGGTCAGTACGATGACTTAATAACATGAGAAAATCCATTATTCTCTCCGTTCTCAGAACTGCACTGATAACAGAAGGAACCTCATCATTCTAAAGTAGAACCGGATTTCCTGGTTCTAAAAAAACTGAAATAGTCTTCAGTGACACTGAGAGACAGACTGACTCTGTACTTACAGAATGAAGGAGGCTGGGCGTAGTTACTGACTAAACAGGAGTATTTGTCCTGATTAGATGAACCGGTGGAGTCGATCCAAACTGCGGCACTGATTGAACATCCCAGGTAATTTTCAGTTCTCTGCTGGTTACCCCTGTACCAGCTGTAGTAACAGTATCCACTGCAGCGGCGATTACAGGTCTGTTTGACAGCTCTCTGTCCTACAACCTGCTGATTCACTGTCCCCTGTAGGACTAAACACACACACACACACACACACTTACAATCTTCTTGCTCTTAATCAGAATCATAGTTTGTGGTGAGTGTTTTTATTTACCTGTTTGTCCAGATGAAGCTTAAATCTATTAAATCCACAGTGTTAAATACCGCTGCTAATAATCACATTATTGTATTTACAGAATCATGAGCTACGTGAGTAAGTGTGAAGATGGGTGGAGATCTGATAACCACAGATGAACTGAGCTCAGTTTAAGCATTTAATCAGAGCTTTACAAAATTATTCTCAAAGATCAGCCCTGATCTACAACATCTCCCCCCTTAAAGCTACAGAAAACAATTTGTCTGAAAAACTAAGTTTATTAAAAAAACACACAATATCTCACAAAAGGTACACCCTTCTCATTTTTGTAAATATTATGTTTTTCATTGGACAACACTGAAGATATGACACCTGCATATCTTACAGTGTAAAGTAGTCACTGTACAGCTTGTAGAACTACTTCTATGGCTACTTTGCATGATATTAAAGTGTCATATCTTCAGTGATGTTCCATTAAAAAAAGATATAATGTAATAATTACACAAAAATGCGAGGTGTGTATTCACTTTTGTGAGATACTGTAAGTCCCAGGTTTCAACAGGCCCTGGGTGTGATACTGAGTTATAGGGATCTGCTGTTGCCTAAACGTGAGAAAATGTTTGCTAAATGTGTTGCCAAGATAGCAATAAACGTCTGACAGTTATTGAGGTTTATTGAATAAACCTCTTGTTACTGAAGAAACCATGAATTCAGTTCTGTATCAGAGAACTATTAATTAGTTTGTCTGTTCATCCATGTCCATGAGCTGAACATAACCAGGTTCTGCAGAAAATCAAACATTCCAAACAGAAAATAAACTTTATGAATGTTTAGGAGTGGCCTGGCCAAAGTCTTCTACAGAGAAAGACAACGATGTCAACGACTGAAATTTGTGACACACAGGTGATTCACATATTGGTTAAAATTATTCCATAAATAAAATGTGTTTATTATTTATCATGGATTAATGTAGCATTGTGCTTAAAGATCTACACACACTCACTGCAACAAATCTGCAACAATAAAGGAAATCAGTGAGATAAAAAAACTTGACTCAGACTTAGTCTAAACACTTTTAGTTCACACATATGCATATGGATATTAAACATTTTAAACTAATTAAGATAAAAAAGATCAGAAATGGTAATAAATGTAAAAGTTTACCTGCCAGTAAAATGAGGATCACTGCTGCTGTGATATTTGCTGATCTTTGGGGAGACATGGCAGCATCACTCTTTAAACACAGCTGATATCAGAAGATCCAGAAGATCCTCAGTCCTACTGTCCTTCACTTCTGATCTGCTCTGGTCTAAATAGAGAGAAGAGTCAGAAGAAAAGATGACGGTGTGTTCTGCAGTTTTAATTCTGTCCTCACATCTCCCCATTTAGCTCAGAGCTATTTCCTGTCCTCTGCTGCTCTTTTATACTTCGCTTAAGACTGTCAGAATTTAAACGTCAATCATTAATTCATTTATTTATTTATTGTTAGGACTACCTGATCATTCTCATATCATTATCAGTAAAGGGTTAATGATGTTGAATTTGTATGAACAATAAGGCTGTAATAACTTGTGTAATACATTACTATAGAAGAGATGCAGAGGTGTAAATGTGGTTAAAGGGTTATGAAACAGGAAACAGGAAGATGAGAAATGAGATATGGGCTCATTTCACACCATCAACAAGTGCAGTGTTTGACCACATGACTTTAGACATACTTTAGACAACTCTTATACTGGGGAGCTCTTTATACAAGTTTAAGTTTAAGTCATATAATATTGTTTTCATACCGTAATAGTAATTTTCTTTTAAATCGCAATACATTGCATTTTTTGAAGTATCACAATATATTGAATCAGAACGTATCGTATCGCTAAGTTGTTGCCAGTACACAGCTCTAAAAACAGATACAGATAATAATAACTATAATATTAATGTTACACTTACTGCTGGACAGGAGGCATGAAATAAACTATGTTTACTGATGTTGTATCCAAAATCTGATCTGTAGCTTTAAAAAAATCAAAAATAAAACATTGTTACTTCCTTGTTTAATCTACCAATTAATCTGAAAATCATTTTTCAGTTTTTTATTTCTTTGTGAAAAGAGAAGAAAACTGAGTCACTATGTGTTTATACTGTGTTGAATCTACACAGATTAGATACAGTAGTTTATGTGACTGTCAGACTCTGAATATTTAATAATAATAAGTATAACATTTGCTGAATAAAAATACAGTTAGTGGGAACAGAATACAGGTGTTTCCATTATTGTGTCCAGCAGTAGCTCTGAAACAGGGCAGGAGACAGCAGGTTCCAGTGGACTGAAGCAGAAATGAAAGAGAATCCTGACTGTTAGAACTTGCAGACCTTAAACTAGAGTAAATGTCCAACACTATTAAAATATGATGTATAAAACAATCTAATTAAACAGCTGGATGGAAATCTGGACACTGCTGACTTTAACATGGACTGACCTCATATTACTGACAGGTTGATCTACACAGGTGGAGTTTGGGAGGTAAACAGGTGGAGAACTGACTCCCTCTACTGGATTTATGGTGTTTAAACTGCATCTCTGTTCACTTCCTGCTCTCACTGCAGTCCTGTAACATAGCAAAGAGTCTTAACTATCAATACGTAACTAAAAAACACAAAAGAACTGATTAATAAAAACAATAACAACAATAATAATGATACATACAACAGTATTGCTTTATTACTTTATTTTCAGTCCATGTTAGAAATAATAATAATGCATGAAAATTATGAAAAAGTAAATATATTTATGTACAACTTTGAAAAAAATTAAGAGACCACTTCAGTTTGATAAAATAAAAATATTGTCATTTAGAGCATTTATTTGCAGAAAATGAAAAATGGCTGAAATAACAAAAAAAACTTTCAGTCCTCAAAAATTCAATTCAAGCAGTTCAGCTTGGTTTGCTGGCTTTTGATAATCCATCTTCCTCTTGGTTATAATTTCAATTTGTTAAAATCAAAGAAACTCATAATTTTAAGTGGTTTCTTTTTTTTCTCAGAGCTGTATATGTATGACAAATTAAAAATTAAGAAAATATATATAAAAAACAGCCCAATATAAAAGTAAGTACAATATTGACTAAATTAGTTAAGACAAACAAAATAAAAGCCTCTTAAGATATTCCTTATTTCTTACTGCTTTAGATAAAATATAAAAGTTCTCATTTTCTGAGAGACTCATGAAACTAATTTATATTTCTATATTTATTATATATAAAGAAACACTATTATACAGCAACAACTTTGATTACAAAGTTGATAAAACATTATTTACAGATAATACAATTTTATACAATAGTGAGTTTATCCACTTTATTTTCTATGATTGGTGAGGGGGACTGAAAGAAGAGGAGAATTTCACTTAAACAGCAGAGATTCAAATACAAGACTAATAGACTAATAGATGAGAGTTTTGTGGAACTCCATATAACTTCTATCCACCACCAGACAGAGGAGCTTTGAGTGAATCTGACTGAATCTCTTTATGAGTTTAGGACAGAATCTGATGAGTGATGATCTCTAAAAGCTGTCTAATCCCAGAAATGCTCCTCTGTTCCTCTATAAAGATCTGAATCTTCAGCAGTGAATAAAGAGGAACTGAACACGGCTGTTAGTTATTCTCCTCGTCTGGAGCTCCGCTCTGCACCGGGGGAGGAGCAACAACCTGAACACAACACACACAGAAACACACAGAAACTGTTATATACTGAACACACACACACACACACACACACAGAAACTGTTATATACTGAACACACACACAACACACACAGAAAGACACAGAAACTGTTATATACTGAACACACACACACACACACACACACACACACACACACACACACACTGCAGACTTACCATCAGAGTGTCGTACTCAGAGGACGTCCTGGTTGCAGGGTTGAGAGTTGAGTATGTGTCGTTGGCAGAGTGTGTAGCGTGCTGAAGATAAAACAATATTAACATTATTCATAACTAAATATACTTCATTTGGTTGATGTTATATCAGTTATTTAGGATATCTGCAGGATAGAAACAGCTAATAGTAATAGTATAATGTTTCTCTTTAACATTAAGAAAACACGTACAGTAATTTAACTAATTTAATATTTAATTATGACACGTTTTAAGATATTACAGATGTATTTCAGTGTATTTTCAGTTCAGAAATCAGTGTTTTATAGTTTTACAGTATTTTTGTGTTTATCAGGTGTGGTGCTTCATCTCCTTTTACTGGGAAAATACAAGTGATACCTGAGTGTTCCTGTTCTGCACTGTGTGAATGTAGTCTGATCCCAAAAGAAAGTTTCAGAGCTGGATTATTTTTGTTAAAATCTTTTTATTCATTTTAAATGTTCTTACAATTAGTAAGAGACCACTCCAGTTTCTGAATCAGTTTCTCTGATTTTCTATTTATAGGTTTATGTTTGAGTAAAATTAACATTGTTGTTTTATTCTATAAACTACGGACAACATTTCTCCCAATTTCTAGATAAAAATATTGTTATTTAGAGCATTTATTTGCAGAAAACGAGAATCTTGATAATATTACAAAGGTTTTCAATTTGGTAAAATTAAATAAACTCATAATTTTTAAGTGGTCTCTTATTTTTTTCCAGAGCTGTATATGAATATGTTTTGTCTTTTAAGGGATCCTAGGGGAATGCTGGTGGCAGGCTGAGATGTTTTGCTAAGGGATCTGTAATGTAATGATGGTCCACTGTGGACTGAATTCAATGTCTACTAAATATACTATCAATAAGAACACACAAACACACACATACACTGCACTGACTTACTGTCAGAGTGTCGTACTCAGAGGAAGAGGTGGTGGTGAGGTTTAGAGCTGTGTACGTGTCATCTCCAGGCTTTGGAGTCTTTTAGAGAGAGATGAGGAAACACAGATTAAAGTCTATATTCAGTAAAACTCTAAAGGAACATTTTCATAAACAGCTTCAGTAGAATCTTCTCTCAGTACCTGAACATCAGCACCTCTCTCTGCTCTCCTCTTCCTCCTGATCTCACATTAAACACAAAACACATCTTTAACTGTTTCCATTTGAGGCTGAAGTTTTATGTTGAGGTTAAAACTGTATTTAGACAGACAGTTCAGATATTCAGTGTAATAATAAAAGAATAATGTTACTCACTGAACGCACAGAACAGCAGTAAGAAGAGAGAGAGCCACAGCAGGAACCAATCCAACAGCTGCCCAGACTGCATTCTGCTTCCACCAATCAGCTAAGTAAATCAGCGGAAGTAAAAAAGATTTTCTTCAATTTAACACTGAATTTCCTACAAGAATTTATATCTTGATTGTTCACAAATAGCTGACAATAGTCCAAAATTGAATAAACCAGTAACACACCTGATGTAAACGGCCACTCTGATGAGTTGGATGATCCATATTGATTCTCTGCCAGACAGTAGAAAACTCCAGCTGTTCCAGCAGCTAAAGTTAAATTAGAGCCGTTTCTAAAAGGTTCAGATCTGCTTCCTGTCTTCCTGAACCAGGTGTAGGAGCTGGCAGGGTTGGAGTCGCTGACGCACACCAGCGTGATCGAGCCGTTAAACCCGTTAAACTCAGATAGAGATGGAGGTCTGGGAGGATCTGAACAGCACAGAGACTGAGCTAATCACTGAACTTCTTACACTCAGAAGAAACAGGATCATACAGAACAAACTGCACTTACAGAACACGTCCAGACGGGCGGGTGCAGAGCTGTGCTGTCCGAGCTGGTTGAGAGCGGTGCAGTAGTACAGTCCGCTGTGCTGGGAGCTGATGTTGGTGATGCTGTAATTCTGGCCTGTTCCCAGTGATTCATTTACACTTTGTTTAAACCAGTTGAAGGTGAGAACAGGAGGATCTGCATCACTGCTGCAGGTCAGAGTCACTGAATCTCCCTCCTTTCTCCCTCCAGAGGGAAGAACAACCACTCTGGTGTCTTTAGGAGAATCTTAATGGAGAACAGATATTTTTTTTTTCTGATTTTCTACAAACTACTAAATGGACAAAAACATAAATACATCACCAACACGCTGTAAGAATACAGCTCTAATAGAATCTCAGATTCCAATGATCAAATAAACATGATAAAGCACCCTTCAGTCACATTAACTGTGTTTCCATACAGACGACTGACTGAAAGGTAAATTAGTGAATGTTAAAATCTGAACTCACACACTGTTGCATAGCGGAGACCACGGCCTTTAACAGCACAGCTGTAGCTGATCTCTCCTCTGAACACAGCTAAAGAGCAGGAGGCAGATCTACACTCAGATACAGGCTGTCCGTTCCTGTACCAGGTGTAGATGGAATAGGACTGAGAGCACATCAAGCTACAGGTCAGTGTTACTGTCTGTCCTTCTGCAGGAGCAGCTGCAGCACCTTCCACTTTTACCTGCAGACCTTCAAACACACCTGAAACATAGAGACTTAAAGTTAGTGACCGAAACTCTCAGCCTGAACAGGACAGATGTCATGAACAGCACAATGATAATAACTAGATCTAAATACACTGAAAACTAAATACATCACTGACATGCTGGAAGAATACAGAAAAAACTCTCAGATCAAATAATCAGATAAACATGATAAATCTGCCTTCAGACACATTAGCTGTGTTTCCGGTTAGAAGTCAGTCTGAGAGGTAAATTAGTGAATTCTGAATTTGAAACACAGTCAGGTTGTCTGTGTGTAACACTAAACCAGGTCTTCTGGATCTCAGTCCTGCAATCCTTCAAGCATATTATCGTTCTTGTATTATTGTTCTTTTCTTACACACTAGATTCAACTCCCCCTCTCCCAGACGAAGCATCTCAGACCACCTTCTCTGGGTTTACAGTTCAGTCTCAAAGACCAGAGGCACATCTGATTTTTCCCACAATACCCAGTTTTTCCAGTTAGTGTATTGTTTAACCAGTAAAAGTGCAGTTCAGGTATATTATTACCAAACCATTTACATTTCCATCAATTACAACAAAAAAAAAAAAACGAACCAAAGCTCAACTTTGTTTACTCTGAGTAGAACTGAACTGCTACGTTTTAACCACAAATTTAACCCCAGAGCTGCTGCAAGAGAGTCAGTGCACACCAGTTACCATTAAAACAAATATTGTTTAAAATGTTTAAACAGTATTTATTTTATCAAATAAATGTGATAAGACCGTTGTCTGAAATCAAGTACCAAGTACTACTGAGTCACTAAGTCAATAAACAACACTAATGTTGTTTCTCTATAATTTTACACTGACGTCTGTTAATGGGACCAAAGGCAAAATATCATCACATGATCAATAATTGTATGATTAATTAACTAGTGTCCTGACAGCTCAACTACAACTCAGCTACTCCACGTAATTCAGAAAAGATGTTCCTGTTAATCCATTTGTTCCTTCAGTCAAGCATAACCCCACCTTCTTACAATATAGCAGAATACAGAAATGTCATTAAAATATATGGGGATGGGTGAGGCTACACATCATACTACAGCCAGCCTGCAGAGGCTCTAGACTTGTGGTGACATCACTTTTGAGAGACGACGCACTGTCTGTGCTTATATACAGTAACTTGTTCAGACAGTGTTTTACTGTACAAATACTACAGTATCACATGTGGTCACTGGGGTGTTGCAACTTCTAATACAAAATATGAGAGTAACTGAATAAACTGAGTATAATCCAGTAGAATCTGACAGTGAGATGATAACAGAGTGAGTGCAGTGTAAAGTGATGTCTTACAGACAGCAGCAGAGCGGATCTCCTCGTGTTCTTTCACAGCACAGGAGTAGCTGCCTGCATCCACAGTGCGGTCCCTCAGATACAGTACAGCTCTGTTCTGCTCAGATACAGGCTGTTCGTTCCTGTACCAGATGTAGGTGGGGTTAGTCAGAGTGCAGGTGGAGCTACAGATCAGCTGCTTTCCTCCTCCCTCTGTGTTCAACACTTCAATCTTCAGATCTGCAGGAGATTTTAAATAAGATTTAGTCTATTTTTTATCTATTTTTTATCTCTCATAGTTAAATAAACTTGTTTTATATGATCCAGAACTACCTGTGACAGACAGACGGACTCCAGATCCAACAGTGTAAAAACCATCCGGATCATCAGTGATGAATCTGAACTTATATGTCTGAGCATCGCTCGCTCTCAGATCAGTGATTCTCATTCTACACTGAGTCTGGTTATACTGCACTCTGCCCTTATACTGATCATACAGTAGCAGATCTACAGGCCCAACTCCAGGCTGGTCATTAATGAACCAGAATGATTTAGTCACTGTGAGTCCTCCAGGGTGTTTATAAGAGCAGGAGAGATCAACTGATGAACCTTCCAGAGCACACACACTATCAGGAGTGTATGTCACTCCCCACTGCGGGAGACCCAGTTCACCTGGAACACACAGAATTACAGTCAGTACAGTGCTGATCAGTCAGTACTGAAACAGTTCTGAACAGTTAAATCAGAAACAGATAAATGAAGAATAATATTTACTAAACACATCAGCGGGAACAGCAGAACTGAAATACTGAGTGCGAGTAAAATTAAGTGTGAGTAAAAGTAAGATTTTGTGAGGAAAGTGATTCAGTGCTTGTGTTTTAAATTGTTTTTGCAGGTTGACGTCAGTACGGGGGCTTTTCCTGGTTTTCTCGTTTTTTGTCTATATGTTTTTATTGGTAAATGCAGGTAATGGGGTAGAAGAACAGTTTCACATGCAGCATGCATATATAACTCCGAGTGATCTATTGTATTTAAAAAATGTGAAATAAAGTTCTAAATGCTTTCAAGACAAATGACAACTTTAAAACATTAAGCCACGTATTAAAAATATATAGAAAATGTACAGATAAAATATTAATTTATAATAATAATATAAGTGAAAGTAAAAAAATATTTGAAAATCTCTCAGTCAGTTCCACACACTGCCTTCCTTTCAGTACCAATGAAAAAACATTTGTTGGAAAGATGTTCACTACTACATTACTTCATTACTTTTTTATTAAATTTAGCTCAGACATCGTCTAAAACAATAAACCCCAATACATTATAGTCTGCGGTGTGTAATCAGGTCTATGCTTTAGATAAGAATTGCAAGTTATATAAAGTGTTGTATAAATTATAGAAATGTATATTTAATAAATAAAGTTAAATATAAAAAAAAACAGTTAATAACCATTTAATTTCTGCTGGTATTTTAAATGGTTCTATAAAGACAGAAAATCTGATCAATCAAATGCACAGTTCTCACTATTGGGACAGGCCCATATCTGCCTGGCTTTCTCAGTTGCTGAAGAAGCAAATGAGTAAGGAGTTTGTCACTGTTTAGACACTTAGCTACTACTTTAACTAGATTACTTTAAATTATATTTATTAAAAAGTCTTTTTGATGGCTACTCTTTAAAAATACATAATAGGTCAACCAACTCCATCTATAAATCTCTGTTTGTATCTTTTAAAGATGAACTAAGAGAAGTATGTCTAGCTAATAGCTAACCTGCAGCATCTGAAGCTGTTCTTTTTACACTGTTTTCTATTTCTCAATAAATACGTTTAATGAAGGTAAATAAACTGTTCCACTTCATGTGCTGTAAAATCACATTTTCTGTGCATTATTGAGCCAAACATTACAAACTATTCATGAGGAATTATCAGATTTTGTCAATGAAGTAAAATATGTTGCTGTAATGGCTAATTTCAGTATGTCAGTACGATGACTTAATAACATGAGAAAATCCATTATTCTACAAAATATTTTTTTTGGTACTCCGTTCTCAGAACTGCACTGATAACAGAAGGAACCTCATCATTCTAAAGTAGAACCTGATTTCCTGGTTCTAGACAACCTGAATGATTTTCTTTAGTGAGAGACAGACTGACTCTGTACTTACAGTCTGAAGGAGGCTGGTCGTAGTTATTGACCAAACAGTAGTATGTATTCTGATTTAGTAAACTGGTGGAGTCGATCCAAACTGCGGCACTGAATGAACATCCCAGGTAATTTTCAGCGCTCTGCCAATTACCCCTGTACCACCTGTAGTAACAGTTTCCACTGCAGGGGAGATTACAGGTCCGTTTCCTGACTGTCTGTCCTACAACCTGCTGATTCACCATCCCCTGCAGGACTAAACACACACACACACACACACACACACACTTACAATCTTCTTGTTCTTAAACAGAATCATTGTTTGTGGGGAGTGTGTTTATTTACCTGTTTGTCCAGATGAAGCTTAAATCTATTAAATCCACAGTGTTAAATACCACTGCTAATAATCACATTATTACATTTACAGAATCATGAGCTGCATGAGTAAGTGTGAAGATGGGTGGAGATCTGATAGATGAACAGATGAACTTATCTCAGTTTAAGCATTTAATCAGAGCTTTACAAAATTATTCTCAAAGATCAGCCCTAATCTGCAACATCTCCCCCCTTAAAGCTACAGAAAACAATTTGTCTGAAAAACTAAGTTTATTAAAAAAACATACAATATCTCACAAAAGGGAGTACACCCTTCTCATTTTTGTAAATATTATGTTTTTCATTGGACAACACTGAAGATATGACACTTGCATATCTTACAGTGTAAAGTAGTCACTGTACAGCTTGTATAACTACTTCTATGGCTACTTTACATGATATTAAAGTGTCATATCTTCAGTGATGTTCCATTAAAAAAAGATATAATGTAATAATTATACAAAAATGCGAGGTGTGTATTCACTTTTGTGAGATACTGTATGTCCCAGGTTTCAACAGGCCCAGGGTGTGATACTGAGTTATAGGGATCTGCTGTTGCCTAAAAGTGAGAAAAGGTTTGCTAAATGTTTTGCCAAGATAGCAATAAACGTCTGACAGTTATTGAGGTTTATTGAATAAACCTCCCGTTACTGAAGAAACCATGAATTCAGTTCTGTACCAGAAAACTATTTATTAGTTTGTCTGTTCATCCATGTCCATGAGCTGAACATAATCAGGTTCTGCAGAAAATCAAACATTCCAAACAGAAAAGAAACTTTATGAATGTTTAGGAGTGGCCTGGCCAAAGTCTTCTGCAGAAAAAAAGACGATTTCAAAGCCTGAAATTTGTGACACAGCGGTGATTAATGTATTGGTTAAAATTACCCCATAAATAAAATTTGTTTGTTGTTTAATAAGGGTGTCATGATTTAATATAACATTTTGTGTAAATATCTACATTCGTAAATACACATTAGTACAGAAAATCAGTGAGATGAAAACCTGATTCAGACTTAGTCTAAACACTTTCAGTTCACACACATGGATATTAAACACTTGAAACTAATTAATATGAAAAAGATCAGAAATGGTAATAAATAAAAAAAGTTTACCTGCCAGTAAAATGAGGATCACTGCTGCTGTGATATTTGCTGATCTTCGGAGAGACATGGCAGCATCACTCTTTAAAAACAGCTGATATCAGAAGATCCAGAAGATCCTCAGTCCTACTGTCCTTCACTTCTGATCTGCTCTGGTCTAAATAGAGAGAAGAGTCAGAAGAAAAGATGACGGTGTGTTCTGCAGTTTCCATTCTGTCCTCACATCTCCCCATAGCTCAGAGCTACTTCCTGTCCTCTGCTGCTCTTTTACACTTCGCTTAAGTATAAATAAAAAAAAAGCTTAATTTATTTATTTATTGTGAGGACTATCTGATCATTCTCATATCATTATCAGTAAAGGATTAATGATGTTGAATTTGTATGAATAATAAGGCTGAAATAACTTGTGTAAAACCCTTATATAGAAGAGGTGCGGAGGTGTAAATGTGGTTAAAGGGTAATGAAACAGGAAACAGAAGATTAGAAATGAGAAATGGGCTCATTTCACACCATCAACAAGTGCAGTGTTTGACCACATGACTTTAGACACTCTTTAGACAACCCTTAAACTGGGGAGCTCTTTATACAAGTTTAAGTTTAAGTCATATAATATTGTTTTCATACCATAATAGTAATTTTCTTTTAAATCGTAATACATTGCATTTTTTGCAGTATTACAATATATTAAAACATATATAGATAATAATAAATATAATATTAATGTTACTCTTAACTGCTGGACAGGAGGCATTAAACCAATAATCAGAAAATAATTTTCAGTCTTTAATTTCCACTGATTAAATTCAGGAGTTTCTGGGACTACCAGACTCTGAATATTTAATAATAATAAGTATAACATTTGCTGAATAAAAATACAGTTAGTGTGAACAGAATACAGGTGTTTCCATTATTGTGTCCAGCCGTAGCTCTGAAACAGGGCAGGAGACAGCAGGTTCCAGTGGACTGAAGCAGAAATGAAAGGGAATCCTGACTGTTAGAACTTGCAGACCTTAAACTAGAGTAAATGTCCAACACTATTAAAATATGATGTATAAAACAATCTAATAGAACACCTGGATGGAAATCTGGACCCTGCTGACTTTAACATGGACTGACCTCATATTACTGACAGGTTGATCTACACAGGTGGAGTTTGGGAGGTAAACAGGTGGAGAACTGACTCCCTCTACTGGATTTATGATGTTAAAATTGCATCTCTGTTCACTTCCTGCTCTCACTGCAGTCCTGTAGCATAGCAAACAGTCTTAACTATCAATACGTAACTAAAAAACACAAAAAAAACGTATTAATAAAAACAATAACAACAATAATAATGATACATACAACAGTACTGCTTTATTACTTTATTTTCAGTCCATGTTAGAAATAACAAAAATGCATGAAAATTATGAAAAAAAGAAAATATATTTATATACAACTTTGAAAACATTAAGAGACCACTTCAGTTTGATAAAATAAAAATATTGTCATTTAGAGCATTTATTTGCAGAAAATGAAAAATGGCTGAAATAACAAAAAAAGCTTTCAGTCCTCAAAAATTCAATTCAAGCAGTTCAGCTTGGTTTGCTGGCTTTTGATAATCCATCTTCCTCTTGGTCATAATTTAAATTAGTTAAAATCAAAGAAACTTATACTTTTTAAGTGATCTCTTTTTTTCTCTCAGAGCTGTATATGTATGACAAATTTAAAATTAAGAATATATATAAAAAACAGCCCAATATAAAAGTAAGTACAATATTGACTAAATTAGTTAAGACAAACGAAATAAAAGCATCTTAAGATATTACTTATTTCTTACTGCTTTAGATAAAATATAAAAGTTCTCATTTTCTGAGAGACTCATGAAACTAATTTATATTTCTATATTTATTATATATAAGGACACACTATTATACAGCAACAACTTTGATTACAAAGTTGATAAAACATTATTTACAGATAATACAATTTTATCCAATAGTGAGTTTATCCACTTTGTTTTCTATGATTGGTGAGGGGGACTAAAAGAAGAGGAGAATTTCACTTAAACAGCAGAGATTCAAATACAAGATTAATAGACTAATAGATGAGAGTTTTGTGGAACTCCATATAACTTCTATCCACCACCAGACAGAGGAGCTTTGAGTGAATCTGACTGAATCTCTTTATGACTTTAGGACAGAATCTGATGAGTGATGATCTCTAAAAGCTGTCTAATCCCAGAAATGCTCCTCTGTTCCTCTATAAAGATCTGAATCTTCAGCAGTGAATAAAGAGGAACTGAACACGGCTGTTAGTTATTCTCCTCGTCTGGAGCTCCGCTCTGCACCGGGGGAGGAGCAACAACCTGAACACAACACACACAGATCACAGAAACTGTTATATACTGAACACACACACACACACACACACACACACACACACACAAACACACACACTGCAGACTTACTATCAGAGTGTCGTACTCAGAGGACGTCCTGGTTGCAGGGTTGAGAGTTGAGTATGTGTCGTTGGCAGAGTGTGTAGCGTGCTGAAGATAAAACAATATTAACATTATTCATAACTAAATATACTTCATTTGGTTGATGTTATATCAGTTATTTAGGATATCTGCAGGATAGAAACAGCTAATAGTAATAGTATAATGTTTCTCTTTAACATTAAGAAAACACGTACAGTAATTTAACTAATTTAATATTTAATTATTACATGTTTTAAGATATTACATTATTTAGAGCATTTATTTGCAAAAAAAAATTGAAATGGCTGAAATAACAAAAAAGATGCAGAACTTTCAGACCTCAAATAATGCAAAAAAAAACAAAACAAGTTCATATTCATAAAGTTTTAAGAGTTCAGAAATTAATATTTGGTGGAATAACCCTGGTTTTTAATCACAGTTTTCATGCATCTTGGCATCATGTTCTCCTCCACCAGTCTTACACACTGCTTTTGGATAACTTTATCCTGCTTTACTCCTGGTGCAAAAAAACAAGCAGTTCAGTTTGATGGCTTGTGATCATCCATCTTCCTCTTAATTATATTCCAGAGGTTTTCAATTTGGTAAAATTAAAGAAATCATTTTTAAGTGGTCTCTTATTTTTTTTTCAGAGCTGTATATGACTATGTTTTGTCTTTTAAGGGATCCTGGGGGAATGCTGGTGGCAGGCTGAGATGTTTTGCAAAGAGATCTGTAACGTAATGATGGTCCACTGTGGATTAAATTCAATGTTACCTAATTATACTAATAATAAGAACACACAAACACACACATACACTGCACTGACTCACTGTCAGAGTGTCGTACTCAGATGATGTCCTGGTTGCAGGGTTCAGGGTTGAGTAGGTATCACTGGGGGAGTGTGTAGCATGCTGATACAGCAAGATAAAACAACATTAAACATTAACAATGTTCATGACATAATATTTCTAACAAGAAATACACACAAACACACTGCACTGACTTACTGTCAGTGTGTCGTACTCAGAGGACGAGGTGGTGGCGAGGTTTAGAGCTGTGTACGTGTCGTCTCCATGCTTTGAAGTCTTAAATGAGGAAACACAGATTAAAGTCTATATTCAGTAAAACTCTATAGGAACATTTTCATAAACAGCTTCAGTAGAATCTTCTCTCAGTACCTGAACATCAGCACCCCTCTCTGCACTCCTCTTCCTCCTGATCTCACATTAAACACAAAACACATCTTTAACTGTTTCCATTTGAGACAGAGGTTTTATGTTGAGGTTAAAACTGTATTTAGACAGACAGTTCAGATATTCAGTGTAATAATAAAAGAATAATGTTACTCACTGAACGCACAGAACAGCAGTAAGAAGAGAGAGAGCCAGAGCAGGAACCAATCCAACAGCTGCCCAGACTGCATACTGCTTCCACCAATCAGCTAAAAGAGATACATTAAATATTCAGCACTCAACATTTAACTTGCTGCAGTTAAGCCCCACCTATTCAGCCTACAGCAGTTTAGCTCCACCTATGCAGAATTGTTAAGGTTTCAGATTTGGTATTTATATATACAGTCCACTCCAATTGTATTGAAACAGTGAGGTCAATCCCTTAATTTGTGTTGTAGACTGAAAATGTTTTATGAATATGAGAATATGAAAATTTTATATTTCCAGTTATTTACATCTGGATCTGAAACACACTTCAGAAAACAGCACCTTCTGTCTGAACCCACCCATTTTTCATGTGAGCAAAAGTATTGGAACATGTGACTGTCAGGTGTGTTTTATTGCCCAGGTGTGTCCTGATACATTGATTATTCAAACAACAATTAGCGCTGAATATCAGATTCAGATTTGGGTTTTGCCTGTGTAGACTGAGCACTTACAGAAAAGCAGAGTGGTATGTGAATGAAAATAAGCAATTGTGATGTTAAGAGAAGGTGCAAAAATCAGAGCCATTGCAAAAATTTTGGCCATAGCCAGTTGGACATTCCATTTGTAATGTTCTGAAGAAGAAAGTCGTCACTGGTGTACTGCATTAAAGATGTTAAACAGGTAGACCATGGAATACAACCACAATTGATGACATAAACATTGTGTCTGCTGTAAAGAAAGACGCTAAATCAACTATAATAACATGAGCAACAACCTACAGGGCAGAAGTCAGTCTAATTTTCACAGAAAAATTCATACTTCCCCAGAAGATGAAAACCACTATTAGCAAGAAGAATAGGAAGGCCAGGCTGGAATTTGCCAAGAAGCTCAGAGACAAGCCTATTTACTGATTATGGACTGATGAGACAAAGATTAATCTTTACCAGTGTGATGGAAAGGCTTAAGTGTGAGAAAAAAAGGATCTGCTCAAGATCCCAAACATACCAGCTCATTTGTGAAACTCAGTGAATTCATTAATCTTCAATAATCTTTGCAGCAGGAAAATTAACTCACAAATCTAGAGAAACTTTTTTTTTCTGTCAGTTTAAAAGAATCAGCAACCAAACGGACTGGGAGATACTTTATCATGCAGCAAGATAATAAAAAAGGAATACAAAAGTTTAGTGATTTCAGTGATTCAAAGGATTGATGCAGTTATTGCAAGCAAAGTATTTTTGACTAAATATTAAATTCTTATTCACTTTAATCTATTTTACATTTATGTGTTACAACAGTTTTGCTCACAAAAAAGGATGTGTTCAGGCAAAAGGTGCTATCTTCTGAACTGTTTATCAGATCCATAAGTAAATACCTGGAAATTAAAGCCGAAATATTGATCATATTTAATGTCAAATCCAAATATTTTCAGTCTACAGCAGAAATTGGCCTCACTGTTCCAGTAGTTTTGGAGGGGAGTGTATATGTAAATGACACAAGTAGCAGAAGTAGAAAATATTTGTAATGAATAGCTGATAATAGTGCAAAAAGTGATTAATGAATCCATAACACTTCGGATGTAAACGATCAGTAGAAAACTCCAGCTGTTCCAGCAGCTACAGTTAAATTAGAGCCGTTTCTAAAAGGTTCAGAGCTGCTTCCTGTCTTCCTGAACCAGGTGTAAGAGCTGGCAGGGTTGGAGTCGCTGACGCACACCAGCGTGATCGAGCCGTTAAACCCGTTAAACTCAGATAGAGATGGAGGTCTGGGAGGATCTGAACAGCACAGAGACTGAGCTAATCACTGAACTTCTTACACTCAGAAGGAACAGGATCATACAGAACAAACTGCACTTACAGAACACGTCCAGACGGGCGGGTGCAGAGCTGTGCTGTCCGAGCTGGTTGAGAGCGGTGCAGTAGTACAGTCCGCTGTGCTGGGAGCTGATGTTGGTGATGCTGTAATTCTGGCCTGTTCCCAGTGATTCATCTGCAGCTGGTCTCTGTTTAAACCAGTTGAAGGTGAGAACAGGAGGATCTGCATCACTGCTGCAGGTCAGAGTCACTGAATCTCCCTCCACTGTCTTTCCAGAGGTATGAATGACTGCTCTGGTGTCTTTAGGAGAATCTGGATGAAGAACAGATATTAAAATACTCCTGATTATCTACAAATGACTAAATAGACTGAAACCTAAATACATCCCTGATACGCTGTAAGAATACAGCTCTAATAGAATATTTCAGTTTACATGATCAGTTAAACATGATAAAGCTGCCTTCAGTCACATTAGCTATTTGTTTCAGTCCAGACGACTGACTGAGAGGTAAATTATTGAATGGTAAAATCTGAACTCACACACTGTAGCAGAGCAGAGACCACTGCCTTCAACAGCACAGCTGTAGCTGATCTCTCCTCTGAACACAGCTACAGAGCAGGAGGCAGATCTACACTCAGATACAGGCTGTTCGTTCATGTACCAGATGTAGTTGGAGTAGGACTGAGAGCTACAGGTCGAGCTACAGGTCAGTGTTACTGTCTGTCTATTACTGTCTGAAGCAGCTGCAGTACCTTCCACTTTCACCTACAAACCTTCAAACACACCTGAAACAAAGATACTTAGTTTATCTGTGTGGAGAAAATACACACTAAACCAGGCCTTCCTGATATCAGTCCTGAATTACTGTATTTTTGTTCTTTTTTCACACACAGCTTCATTTGTTAGGACCTCCCTCCTTTCAAATAAAATATCTTAGACCACTTTCTCTGGGTTTACAGTTCAGTCTAAAGGACCAGAAGCAGAGCTTTTTCCCAGAATGCCCAGTTTATCCATCTAGTATAATGTTTCACCAGTAACAATTATATTATTACCAAACCATTTACATTTCCATCAAATTACACCAAAGAGAAAAATAAGATGAAAAGGGTGGGGCTGTTCTGTCATTAAAATATA